>NC_042623.1:48964434-49272102 GCF_901001135.1 Rhinatrema bivittatum | reverse complement strand
CCCATCAAATTCAGAATTCTCTACAAAGTCCTTACAATAATCCATAAAGCCACTCACAACCTAACACCTCTTGATCTTAACTTACCTCTTCATCCCCATGAATCTTCCAGACCTGTCAGATCTGCCTACAAAGGCACTCTTTACGCCCCCCCCAGTAAAGACCACCTTAAGGAAACGTGCCCTATCCACCGCTGGTCCTTCGCAATGGAATGCTCTTCCCCCAGATCGTGGGCAAGAACCATGCCATCTAACTTTAAAAAAAAACCCAACTCAAAACCTGGCTATTCAGATAGGTGTTTCCTTAACCGGATGAACCTTTCTCTAAATCAGGAATGCTCTCCTCTCCTGTCTGGATTGGACTCTCTATCTGGTCTAGATGGGACTGTTCTTAATAGTGTACTATCGCACATAAGCTTCTATTATATATTTACTCGCATTTATTGCATCATGTTAGTTTTTGTTCATTTGACAGTTTCTAATATTTATCTTAGTTCTACCCCTGTGTTCTTTGTTCTATGTAACCCCTGTTCTATGTAATGCTTTTTGCAATGTTCTGTTTCACTGTAAACCAATATGATATGTAATTCTCCACATGAAAGTCGGTATATAAAAGTTCAAAATAAATAAATAAATAAATGATAAAAAGCATCCGGATCATTGGTACATTTGAAGTTATGTCTTAGCCCTCACAGTTGTAAACGGAAAGCATATTTATAAATATTCGAGTCATGCAGAGCCTGAGTCGAGCCTTCCTCCCCTGAACATTTTTTTTTTTTTGCGGCGCCTCCTAGTTTCCCCATTGCCCCTGTATTTCAGTTGCTTTCATATTATTTATTTTACCTAGAAAGCTAGGCCTCCCCCTTTTCTGCCACACTTATCCTTTCCAAACAGATTACAGCCCGGTACAACCAAACCCCCATCATGGGACTTATTGAACCACATCTCCATGATAGCAACAATATCCAGATTTGCCTCTAGCAATGAGGGCTTTGATTGTCAGGAATTTAATTGCTTAGGCTATGAACATTTCTGCTCACAACCCCAGCTAAATTCTTCTCGAAAGGGGATAAATACCTACCATACCTGACCTGAATGTAACTCACCTTGAGCTACCAAAGAAATGGTGAGAGCTAAATCCAACAAAATAAATTATGTTGTACAATCAGCGCACGCAAGTTACAAAATCGGCTTGTCCATCTGTGCGTGGCGGGAAGCGCGCGCTTCTTTAAAAATCTACCCCTTTGTGTTTAACATCCTTTCCAAGAAGATCTTATGTTCTTCATGATCAGTGGACACGTTCTTGTTCATTATTTACTGTTTTCTGTGTTGAGACCCCAAAGGTTCTTTACAAGGAGCATTCGATTTCATGAAAGGGTGGGGGAATCGAGTAGGTAATGAGAGAGGGATAGCTCTGTAAGCAGGTTTAGGGGTGCAGGGATCTGTCTGCTACAAGACACTACCTGCTGCCCTCCCACCTTACTTGCGATCCTAAGCCAGGGAAAAGACATTGTGTATTCTCCTCAGAAATAGGCTTTTATTTATCAGATTTGGCAGGGCATAGCATTTATAAAATAACAACAATTCCTATCTCTAACATCCTGGCCACTGAGCACCAGTTTTCCCTAAATAGGGTCGTTTCACACATGATAAACCTTAGCCTGCTTAAGATATTAATACTTATGGCTAACTTACTTACCCCCGATTCAAACTTCAGGCAATACCTCTGTTCACCTCTGAAGCAGGTTCTGGCTGGAGAGTTGGAGAATGTGGCCAGGAGAAAGGCCTGCGTCCTGGGCTGGGTACTGGCAGAGCGGGTAGGCTGTGCAGGAAGGAGGCGAGCTTCTGGCTCTGGTGCTTGCCAGTTCTCCTGACTGGTTCTCACCCATCCTTGTCTATGACTCCGTGTCACTCTCCGCAACTGAGCCGGGGTGTCCTTTCTCCAATCACCTGGCCATACCTGATCTTCTCCCTCATCGATAGCAGGGAGGGCTGGTTTGCCTCTGGCCCCCCTTTCATTTCCAGGGACACCTCAGCACAGGTTCTCGCTCTCTGGGTTTTTGTCCCCAGCTTTACGTTCAGTGTTTGTGCCTCCTCATCCTCTGGGGCTCCATTGTTTGCCTTTTTTTCCTTTTGGATTCAGGGTCACTCTCCCAGGGGGGTCCGCTCTTCCTTGCCCCTGTCTTATACTTCCCAGCTGATAAATATGCATAAGCTCATGTTTAACCTTGTGGTGGGTGGAGGGACTTTTGCCGCATTGCAGGTCCTTTTCCCCTCTCCCATTCCTTCGGGGGGGGGGGGGAACTGCCACATCTGGATGCCAAGCTATGTGTCAGAGTGTTTTTCTTCATCTCAGGCTGCCCCCCCCTAAGGGTGAGGGTCTTTCTGACCTCTGCTTGCTTGCTGTCCCTGACACTTGCTTAGGATCTTAAGTCGCTGCCTCTCTGCTTTATATTTGCACAGCAACTGACAAACAGGCGCATCTGATAAGGTATCCCAATCCTTCAGTGTATCAGGACAAGGCCTCTTCATTTTCCACACTGACATGGTTTTAAAGTACTTGTGCCAAATTCCTTCTCTTGCTGTGTATGACGGTGCCTGGGGCTGTCAGAATTTGGCCTGTACAGGGCTATTATGATTCATATTTACTTCAGTGGTAAACATGAGATATCTCCCTAGAGCTCCCTCATGGGGGAGCCTGGATGGAAGATTCCTACTCAATAAAAAAAAACATTGCCACCATTTTACTATGTGGATACTCTTGTTTGACCATTTTGGGGGCAGTATATTTTTCCTTTTGTTCCATTTTTTGGTTGTGTTTCTAGGAAAGGATTTGGGTTTCAGTGATGGAAAACCCAGGAAAAAAGAGGAGATGAGGTCCTTTTTCTGGAGAGAGTTGTCCACCCTGCCTACCTCTTTTCTTGGTTTCCTTTCTGTTTTATTGAGATTTTCCTTTTGCATTGGCTGAGCTCTTAAGGATCCAGGGACTCAGCATTTTGTCTCATCAAGGGAAGTGGAGTTTTCAGTTTGAAAAGCTAAAGGAAACATTGATGTCCTAAGAGGGGAATGAATTCCTATTCATTCACAGGGAGGAGGAGGAGGAGAAGAAGGAGTTTGGTGATCCATCCAGGGGATCCTGATCATCTCAAGGAGGTAATAATGAGAGGAAAGGCGTCAGATGGTACCATTTTGGTATCAACAGTATGGAGGAGAAGAGCAACATGGGAGGTCTGAAATTTGGACTTTGATTTAAGATCTATTCCCTATAACCTGGGAAGGAGTTAGTTTCATCACATGGCTGGACATGAGACCTGTGAAGGCTAGCAACTGGCAATAAACTGACATCTGACTCTGTTGAGAATAAACTTAGAATCTCAAACTTATTGCAAGCAAACTAAGGAACTTGTACAGCATGAGCTTGGAGGTAACACCCACAGCAAAGACTTTGCCATCAGTTACAAAATTCCCAGTAAAAGTTATGTTGGAAACTTAACAGCTTCCAGTGTAGTTATTATTGCTGTCAGTGCTGTTTACAAGGATTTGAAAATTGGAATTTGATTTAAAACAAATGCACAGGGCCTAGAAGATTGCCCCCACTCAGGGGAACCTTGGACACTCAGATAAAGTGACAGCATGAGAAGAGTTACATTGTAAGAGGCAGTGTTTGAGGTGTGGTTCCTGGAGCCTTTTTCCAGGACTATCAGCCCAGGGGTTACATCTGTTTCTCTGGTCTATTTTTTGTCTCAGGAGAAAACAGCATAAGCCATTCAAAAGACCTTGCATTTCATATATGCAAAACCAGGAACAGAGCAGCTCTTTATACACACGCCTGACTAATTTGTTTTCAACGGACCTTTCCATTCCCTTTATTCATATGAACACAGCACAAGCCATTGCACATGGCTGTTTCTGGAATATTCTTCTCTTCGTATTAGACATGACCTGAGATTTAAAACAACGTTAAAAAAAAAAAAAAATAAAATCCTCCAACCCTGTCCTGCATTCATATAAACAACAAACGCTGTGGCTGGAGCACGTGGCATCGAAGGTGTCACCGCTTTATTTCTTTCTACTTTGCGTTCATTCAAAATGGAGACGCCCTTCTAACTGTGGCCAGAATGGATTCTCTCGACTCAGCACACAAGACAGAATTGTCAGCGTACCTAACGCCATTCCATCTGCTTCCTTCCTCCCTTCTCATTCTTCCACCAGAACAATTGCCAATGAGCACTGCCGCCTCCGTAGAAAGAATGAACAGATGTAGTGCCATAATGCAGCGTCTCAAACCTGATTGAGCTTTTTTGTTGTCTAAGTGATGCTTTTTGGTCACAATAGACAAGGAGCAGCAAGTAGAATAATGCTGGCTTTGTTCAATTCCTTTTCACAAAGATCCATTTATTTCATGCATAGATTTCCACTAACTAATAACCGCTAGCCAATGGCATAGGGGGTCAAATTCACCCAAATTTGTGACTAGAAGATATGACAAGGCAAATACGTACTATTCCAAGCTAGAGCAAAGGCTGCCCAAGAGACCAGATAGGGCAAAAAAATGCACATTTCATTTACTATGTTAATGAAGCATTTGGAGCCATCCTTTTTGGATATGTACAGTTGCTCGAGTGAAATCAGTCCACTGTAAAAAAAAAAAAAAAAAAAGGAGGGAGGAAGCAGGGAACTGTACTGATTATGCTTGAGCTGTGACATGAGCATAATCTAAAAGCAAAAGGCTAAGAATGTCTGTCCATACTTCAGTGACCACACTGTCTCCTTTACATTTCCCTCAGATCCATAGGAATCAATAGGAAGACCCCCAGCACTCACATACATGGGAAGACCTGTGTACTACAATCAGAAAACAAATACCAATGCCTTAGAAAAGTGAGACACATGAGGAATTGCTGGCATGCAAGGCCTGCAGGTACTTAAATTAAAAAAAAAATACCCACTTCCTCCAGTCTACATACCTGGGAACTTTTGATGTGGAGTCACCCTGACATTGTTGTTCATTAACAGTGGGGAGGGCAGAAGGGGTGTTGAATGCACACAAACTTTCTCCTCTCTCATACACGTACACTCTAACACACTCGCATGTTCACTTTCACACACACATATGTTCTCTCTCATTCACAACTTAAATACTCACTCCTCTCATTCGTACACACACACACACACACACACACACACACACACTCCCTCACAAACACATGGCTGCTTGCATTCCCTCCCACAGACACTCACACTTACATGCTCATTCAAACAGCCACAAACAGAGCCACTAACACTTCCTCACATACACTTAGCCATACACACTCCCTCATATATACACATACTCACATGCCCATTCACACTTTCTTTCATACATTCACTTCTTCTCTTCTTAAACACACACACACACACACACACACACACTCATTCTCTATTTTCCATCCTGAGCTCTCCAATATCAGCAGCTTCATTTTAGCATGCACGGTGGTTAGAATTCCTCCTCCTCTTCCTTTTCTTTGGCTGCATGAGCCAACGCTACCACTGCTCCTTCTTCTGGCTGCATAGGCCAAAGGGATTCTTCTTGTTGCATTCCTAACACACGGCAAGCACTGAAATGTTGAATGTTAAGAGAAACTAGTATTAGTGATGACTTGAGCCTAATTAACTCTGCTGCAGACAACTGAAGGAGTAGTGGAAACTATATCTGCCAGGGCCTTGCTAGGGCTATAAGAATTATGGTTGTGCAGTTCTGTTTCAGTTCTCATGTCAAGCTTAATGTTGACACTGATGCTAAAGTCGACACTGTCAGTGCTGATACTGATATCGATGCTAACACAGACATTAGCACTGACACTGAAATTGACACTGATGTTGACTGTAGAGATGAATGTTGACATTGACACTGATGTCTAAATCAGTACCGATGTTGAGGTGGATGCAAAGTCAACACCAAAATCAAGGTGGACACCTGCATGGTGACACTAAATATGAAGCCTAATACTATTAGCATCAGTGTTGACATCGGAATCAACATCAGCATCAATGTCAGCATCTACATTAGCTTCAATTCCATCAGCATCAATAGTGACATGAACATGAGCATTGACATCATTACTATTGTTGTCTATCTGCTCAGAGACAATATCGGTGCTGATTTTGATGTCAACCCTTTTGCCGATGTTGACACCTGCTGATCCTGACACCATCACCTGATGTGAAGTCAACAATGATTTTAAGGTCAAGTTCCATGCCAATGGCGAGGTTGACACCAAAGTTGAAGTCAAAGTTGATGCCAATGTTGGCATCCACACTGATGTCGACATTAACATTCAGGTCCATGTCAAGGTCGATGTTTGCATTGACATGGACATCAAGATCATCATTGACTTCGAAGATGACATTGAAGCAAAGGCTGATGCCAGCGCAACATCAAGATCGACATCTACCTCAATGCCAACATTAACACTGAGATACGCATTGACACTGAGGCCGATGTCAAGATTGACAATGAATTGAACACTGAGGCTGAAACAAATTTCAAGGCTGATGTTTATACTAATGCTTAAGTCGATGTTGTCAATACTGATAGTGACATTGAGACTGATGTTCACTAATGATGTCAATGCTAATGCAGACATTGATGCTGACATGGAGATGGATGCTGACATCGACATTTATTTATTTACTTATTTATTTAGGGGTTTTATATACCATCATTCCAGAATAAGATCACAATGGTTTACAAAATCAGTGTTCATATTCTTGGTCATCAATTACATTCTGTGCTAGCATTCATAATATAGGTCAACATCACATCAGATATATGTTTCAGCTCATATCTGTACATCGAACTCTAGATGTCAGTATCAAGGTGGATGCTAATTTCAACAGTGACATTGAGATGGACACTTGTGTGATAACACTAAATGTGGAACCCACTAGTGTTGGCATCAATGTTATCAGAATCGGCATCAGTGTCAATGTCAGCATCTATAACAGCTTCGATGCCAGTATCAGCATTGACATTAACATGCATATCTGCATTGATATCAGTGCCAATGTTGAGGTGGAAACTGAGGTAAACACCAATATCGAGGTGGGCACTTGCATGCTTACCATCAATGCTGATATCAGAATCTGATGTCGATGGTGACACATGCTGAGCCTGACATCATCAAGACTATTCAACACTAACTCTGAAGCTGATGCAGAGTCCAATTTAGATGACAATGTCAACATCAACATTGATGTTGATGTCCACACCAATGGCAGCTCCAATACCATTGTCAATACCAACATTGATACTGATGACAACCCTGATTCTGATATTAATGTTGATGAGGGCATCGATACAGATTCCAGTTTTCATATTGACACTAATCCCGAAGCCATTGCTGATACCAATTTTGATGCTGGTTGATGTTGATGTCAATGTGGACTTAGTTACTGATGTCAACATCAATGCAGATTTTGACACCGACATTGATGCTGATGCCAATGCTGAAGCTAAAGCTGATATCAACACTGTTGCAGACATAGATGCTAATCCTGACAATGCTGATCCTGTTGTGAATACCAACATAGATACTCATGCTAAAGTCAATGGTGAGTCTGACATCGACGCTGATTCTGATGTCAACAGTGCTCTTGATGTCAGTGCCAATGTTGATGCTGACCTGATGTTGTCACTGATGCCAGTGTCACTGCAGAAAGTCAACATGGATGCTGATACTGATGCTGATGTAACTTAAGAAATTGCCATGCTGGGTCAGACCAAGGGTCCATCAAGCCCAGCATCCTGTTTCCAACAGAGGCCAAACCAGTCCACAAGAACCTGGCAATTACCCAAACACTAAGAAGATCCCATGCTACTGATGCAATTAATAGCAGTGGCTATTCCCTAAGTAAACTTGATTAATAGCCGTTAATGGACTTATCCTCCAAGAACTTATCCAAACCTTTTTTGAACCCAGCTACACTAACTGCACTAACCACATCCTCTGGCAACAAATTCCAGAGCTTTATTGTGCATTGAGTGAAAAAGAATTTTCTCCGATTTGTCTTAAATGTGCTACTTGCTAACTTCCTGGAATGCCCCCTAGTCCTTCTATTATTCGAAAGTGTAAATAACCGATTCACATCTACTTGTTCAAGACCTCTCATGATCTTAAAGACCTCTATCATATCCCCCCTCAGCCGTCTCTTCTCCAAGCTGAACAGCCCTAACCTCTTCAGCCTTTCCTCATAGGGGAGCTGTTCCATCCCCTTTATCATTTTGGTTGTCCTTCTCTGTACTTTCCATTCATAACTATAACTTTTTTGAGATGCGGCGACCAGAATTGTACACAGTATTCAAGGTGCGGTCTCACCATGGAGCAATATAGAAGCATTATGACATTTTACGTTTTATTAACCATTCCCTTCCTAATAATTCCTAACATTGTTTGCTTTTTTGACTGCTGCAGCACTCTGAGCCTATGATTTTAAAGTATTATCCACTATGATGCCTAGATCTTTTTCCTGGGTGGTAGCTCCTAATATGGAACCTAACATCGTGTAACTACAGCAAGGCTTATTTTTCCCTATATGCAACACCTTGCACTTGTCCACAATAAATTTCATCTGCCATTTGGATGCCCAATCTTCCAGTCTTGCAAGGTCCTCCTGTAATGTATCACAATCCGCTTGTGATTAAACTACTCTGAATAATTTTGTATCATCTGAAAATTTGATAACCTCACTCATCGTATTCCTTTCCAAATCAATATATATTGAAAAGCACTGGTCCAAGTATAGATCCCTGAGGCACTCCACTGTTTACCCTATATGGATGTTGATGCTGAATCTGATGTTAATACTAATGTAGACACCAATATCAACGCTTATCCTGATGGATGCTGATCCTGATGGACACTGATCCTAATATAGACATCTATATTGTTGCTGACATCAACAATACTGATGTGTATGCTGATGCCAATGCTGTTTCTGGCTACGCTGATGCTAATGCCAATGCTTAACTTAATGGCAACACCGATCTTGATGCCAATCTCGTTGATGTTAATCTTGACACTGACAGTAAATAACGATGCTGATGTCAACTGACATTGACACTGATATGATGTCAACATGCATTTTGATGTTGATGCAATGCCAGTACTGACATTGATGCTGATCCAGAAGTCCTCAATGCTGATCCTGACTGATGGTGATACTGATCCTAATGTCAACACTGAGCCTGCTGTTGATGACATTGATCCTGAAATCAATGTCAATGGAGTTTCTGATGCAAACACTGATCCTGATGTTGATGACACTAATCCTAATGTTGATGCTGACGTCTACACTAATAATGTAAATGCCAATGTTGAAGCTTACACTGTTGCCAGCACCTATATGGATGCTGACACCAATGTTGACACTCATGTTGATGTCAGTCCTGATGCAAACATCAACATTGCTGACATCAACGCTGATACCGGCATCAATGCTTTTGATAATGCTGATACAAACATCAACACTGCTGATGTCCATGTCGATGTCAACATCGATGCAGACATGAATGCTGAAACTAACGTCAATGGTGATACTGATGCCAATGTCAATGATGAAATGGATGTCACTGCTGATGCTGATTCCATCAATGCTAATAATGAAATGGGTGCTTATTCTGACATTGACAGTGATCCTGATGAGTATCCATAGATGCTGATCCTGATGTTAATGACATCACTGATCCTGATATTGACACTGCAACCATAGATATTGATGTCGATGCTGCATGGCTGATGCTTGTATAAAT
The DNA here is from genome assembly GCF_901001135.1 of Rhinatrema bivittatum. Classification (NCBI taxonomy): domain Eukaryota; kingdom Metazoa; phylum Chordata; class Amphibia; order Gymnophiona; family Rhinatrematidae; genus Rhinatrema; species Rhinatrema bivittatum. Next base: position 49,262,315 of record NC_042623.1, on the reverse strand, counting down.
TATGACAAATAATAATACAAAATTGAAATGGGTCTTAAGTCTAAATTCTTTTTTAAAACAAGTCCTAAAATCTAAAAGTCAGGAATATGATTGCATTTCAACCTGACATACAAAGAATTAACTCATAGGAATGGGTTAGTAATTTGTTTTCAGTACTAGATTACATAAATAGTATCAAATTTGTTTGATACATAAATTTACAGATATAGGCGTAATCTGGGGAAAAATACATCATTTCTTAAAACACATGCTCTCCAAGGTTATTCGTCCAAATGTTCACTTGTTTTTCCAGAAATTTACCTTTCTCTTCCTTTCTCTTTACTTAATTTTTTAACCAAAATTTACTAAATTATTTACCAGTTGACCGAAATGTTAGCAAATTCCAATAGATTGGCCTGATCAGGGTATTGTCAGAGGACTGACCTTTTCTGAATCATGATCTCTGATCTTTTCTTTATGGTCCAGCAAAAATGGGTTAAACATAATTAAAGCCTGATTTACTAAGTCTTGTTTTCCTATGTCTATGGAGGAAAACTTTAATAAATCAATGCTCACATCCTCTATTACAATTCTTTCCACCCCTCACCCCTCCCCACCAAATCAGACCAGCCTTCTGGATCATGATTCCACAAATCATAAATATATCCCATTTCTGGACTCTGTTGACAAATGGGGATTCATTCATACTCATGCCTGCCATGAATATTGATCACACCTTTTAAATGAATGAATCAATCAAAAGATATTCATGAGCCAGGTTTTGACATTTTTTTTAACGTGTTCACTAATTTGTTTCCAGTGTTTGCCCATTCCTAATTACCAGCCTTATACTGAGCCTCTCCCCAAAATGAGCATATTGTTGCCTGCTCATCCATTCATTTCCTCTCTTACTATCTCTGTGATTGTTTATGAAATAATGTGATTGGGGAACTATTTGCAAGCTGATTAGTTGAACCATGAAGAGAGGACATTCTAATTAGAAATGCATAGACATTCTAATTTAAAATGTAAATGATAAAAACTAGGATCCATCGCAGATTTGCTGAAGTTATTATGAAGTGCTGGTACTCTGCAGTTGTCTGACTGCCTTGCATTAGTGAGTGGAAGCAATTCAGTTTTTACAACCTCTTCTGTTCCTAATAACTCTCCTTCATAAGGGAACATACAGGTTGGATCATTTACATTTGATTGATCTCTTTCTGCAGCCCCAGTACTTATGCAGCAAACCTAGAAAGCCACAACATCAGTAACTCCAGGATGCAAACCCCAACCAAAGCAGCATTGCAAATATTAGAATAGACACTACCACACATACACCTCCTATTGAGAGGTGTAAGGGGGAAAATATAACGAGCTATAGATCCCTTAACAGAACCTATACAGTAGCGGAATACCTCATTTCACTCACACACATACACAAAACACAAACCCTCACCAAATAAAGGATAAAGTATAACAAATTAGAAACACAAATGTGCGATAGGGTAGCCAGCTGCCTGCTTTTGGACCAGACAGCCTGGTTTTTCAGCATGCTGAATAGAGTTCAGTCAGAAACACTGACCAGACACTAAAAGTCCAGTTTGAGTAGCAGGCTGGCTGTGTTGGGCAGTTCCTCCACTCCACAGCAATGCTTCCGGGTTAGCGGGAATGAGGAAGGGCCAGCTCTTCTCAGCAGAGAGCCGTGCTCTGTGCCAACCCCCGTTTCCCCCTGCTGTGATTGGATCCCATGAGCAAAGGAGGCGGGACACAGCACAGCACTCCGAGGCAGCTTCCCATTGCAGATCTCCAGGAACAGTGGCCCTCTAGGTCCTGTCACCTCCCTGACTATCGGGCCAATACAGTAAAGCGCGGCCGCGGTTGCCCATTTTTTAACCCGCTTTGGACGCACGTTTTGAGCGCGTAAGACGGACCCGCGATTCAGTATCGGCTTTTATGCGTCCTTAGCGCTTGCTGAAAAAGACGCGTATCCATTACCGCCCGCCATATGTATATGATATGTTAATGATCGGATTAGCTATTCCCCCCGATACAGTAACGTGCACCCAAATTATCGCCTTTTTAACCAGCTTATTTACCACGTCTTTAACCTCAATATTTACTGCCTACCCTGACCCTGGCATTAGTGTGGTATTCAGCCAGCTTTGTACCGGAAAATCAACCAAACAGAAGAGGAGCACATGGAATACAAAGGGAAAATCAACCAGACAGACAGAAGCACAGATGTCCGTACAGCAGCGGGGCATTTCAGTCATGGACGTCTGCAAAGAGGCAGGAACGTCCATGAACGGAAGCCGCGATATTGGACGTCCGGCCGGGCGCTCAAGGCAGCAGCCATGGACGTTGAAAGGCAGCGGGGCCTCCGATCATGGACGCCCAGATACAGGAGGGAAGGTCCATGAACGGAAGCCCCGACCTTGGACGTCCGGCCAGGCGTCCGGACATGGAAGGTTGGGGGTGGCCTCCGAACAAGAGGACGTCTGGATGCTCAGGGCAGATGCTCATGTGGTGTCCATGCGGGGTCTGTAGAAAAGAACCATCTACTTACCTGGTGGAATGACATTTGAAATGACAGGTACCAGCGCACCCTGGATATTGTATAGGCGCTGAATACTGCTCTATACAGTAAAATGGATTGCAAACGCCTACCGCTTCATTGACTCACTTTGGACGCTCATTTGCTGCGGCTTGGATTTGCATCTAATTTGAATACTGAATCGAGCAGCTTGTGAACCAAAATGTGCGCGCATCAAACGAGCGGACGCCCGGCACTGCCGCACTTTTTCTTATGCGTCCGTACTGTATCGGCCCGTATGTGCTGGAGGAAGAGAGCAGCTGAAGCGAGCCACGGAAGAGACATTGAGGCAGGAGGAGAGAGACACAGACAGAGAGGGATAGGGTACAGGGGAGGCACACAGTGGGGAAAGAGGAGGTACAAAGGAGGAAAGGGAGAAATACATGCATATAGGGGAGACAGAAGTGGGTGAGGAAAGGGGGAGAGAAAAAGAAGGCAGTCTGCCTGGTCGGAAGTCGGTGCTCTGTTTGTGAGGTCATAGAGAGGCTTAAATTGAGGCAGCTTCAGACCATTGTTAGTCTGGGATGTGGTCCTGCCCCCGAGGATCCAGATTAGTTCTTAGGGGTTTAAAAAAGGGTTTGCTGAGAAAGGTCCAGTATTCCAGCAACAATGTCAGCTGTACAGAGAGAGTAGGAGAAAGGAGGAAAGTCGCAGAATGGAAAAGTAAAAAGGAATGAAAAACAGGGAAAGGATTCAAGGAAAGTCAGAAGCTGAAAGTACAGGCGTGAGAACGAGAAAGGTAAAGCTAAAAGTGTCTTATTTTGAAATTGTCTGACTTTGGAAAGTTTGCAATGATTTTATATGTGTTTTTTAAATTCTAGCTGTAATGTTCAATATCTGTCATTGGCAGTGGCCTATTTTTTTTTTTTTTTTTTACTTTATGTTCTGTCATTTGGAGTGAGGGATACTGTGCCCACTGTAACCTTTGCTTCTCGTCCATGTCGCCCCACCCAGTGAAATCTATAATCCAACCTTGGGCTATCTTTGGAGGGGAGGTTGAGGAAGGCAAGGAAGAGGGAAAGAAGAGCCTGCGTTTCTATGTGTGTGAGAGAGAAATATGTGTGTAGGAAAAAGAAGACCATGTGCTTGCAAATGTGAGAAGGGGCTGTCCTGGGGCTTTTTTTTTTTTAAGGGTGGCGTATAAATTGAAAATGTAAATATTTTGGACTGTGCGAGGAGGAGACTATATAAGGGAGTGGGTGCATGTATGTAGTAGAGAGGCTTTAGTTGTGATAAGACTGCAAAACTGTGTGTGAGAGAGACTGGAGATGCCGCTGGTTAGAAGTCTGTCCAGATCTAACCCTTTGATAACAGACACTCTCCAAGTCTGGAGGGATGCATGCTAGTATCTAGGTCTCCCGAGGGCTGTGCTCTCTCCTATATCCTCACTGCGTAATAATATTCAGCTAGCTATACATACATTTGATCCAGGTCTGCAGAATTCGTGGGACATGGGATTAAGAGATATTGTGCAATTGTGGGATGAGACGGGATGGATAATGTTTGAAGACCTCTGCACAGATTTTGATCTGGAGTTGGATATGGATTCACTATATGATAATATTAAAGCAGTAATGAAAAGGCAGGAGAAATCTGGATGGGTACGAAGGGACCCATCATCTTTTGAAAAAATATTGATGGATGAAGGTTTATTTAAGAAGTGCATAGCCTTATATATATATATATATATATATATATATATATAGAGAGAGAGAGAGAGAGAGAGAGAGAGAGAGAGAGAGAGAGAGAGAGAGAGAGAGAGAGAGAGAGGACCATTCTTTCAGTAGGGGATGATCCACTAACTTTGATGGATAAGTGGAATAGGGATTTGGGTTTAGAGCTTGAAAGGAAACAATAGCAATTTATATGGAACAAAGTATGGGCACAAACTCATCTGCCCAAAGTTAAACCTACTCCCTGCAGCATGTGACTTGTATGTGTGAATTTATTAAGTGAGGAAATCCTAATTATGCCTCCTGGAATACCTATTTCTTGTGTACATCAAAGTGCATGCATACGTTTGTGTGCTCAAACCCCAGGCAATTTTATAATAAGCCATTAACACACACAAACTGTTTGAAAATGACCAGAAACCATTTGAAACATCACCAGAACCCTGCAATTATCTCTTCTGTGTTATGTCATTTTCTTTCCTTTTTTTCTTGTTTACCACTTAATGTATTACTTTGGCAACACGTACAAATTAGTATTTCAATAAAGTTACTTAAAATCTGAATCTCAGCTTCTAGCTTCATTTTTAAAGCATGGTTGTGAAACCTTGAGTCCTAGGTCTTTTCGCCACTCCTTGATCACACGATGCGAGTGACTAATTCCTGTAGCCTCATGCCTGCCCTAAGGGTGGCTACTAACCTTCTCCCTCACAGCTCCCTCTCTGTTTCTGTCTCTCTTCCTGGGTAATTAATAGTACTTTGGAATAAAATATGCATTAAAAGCACCATCTAAAGTCAAATTATTTATTCTGCATGGTAAGTAAGTAGCTCTAGCTTGGAAACTGAATAAAGACTAACATCAATCAAGTTCCACAGTTGCCTCTCCTCTAGGAAAATGTAATTGATTTGGGTTCTTTTCAATGAGTTTGTCATTAAAACCGCACTACTTTATTCATCACACCCGTGAAAGAACTGTAAGGATGATTACCAGACAAAGATGGAGAAACCACAGAGTCTTCACAGAGTTATTCAGTGTCAGAACATCAGCTTGCAAAGTCTCTTCCTCCGGTTTTATCAGTACAGTGCCACAAATGCTGCATTCAGCAGTCCCTTAACCACAAGGTAGTAAGGCAGCAAAACCACAGTAAGACTCTCAAAGGTACCTTCTAGTCTGTATTTAAACACAGAAATATTATTTTCTTTTCTATCCTCTTATGACTCCATTAATAATTATATGGTCAAATCACCACCATTCTTTATGGGTTCCAGAGTACAAATGCTTCCTGATATTTGGGTTCTGGTGAACAGCAAAGGTCATAAAATGTGCTATTCTGGAGATAAGAAGCCAATATGTCCAAATTCCGATCTTTTATTGAAGACTTAAAATTAAGCAACGCCCGACTCAGGCCGAGTTTCGCCCTATATCAATGGGGCTGCATCAGGGGCTCTGTTAAAAGCAAATCGTATTCGTATCGGTACAGGTGGAGTATCATAAATTGCATCAATTGCATCAAACTGGTCTTCATATAAAATGTAAATTGAACAATGTATTGGAGTCACTGTAATTCTTTCATAAATACATACAGCTGCATGCCATTCATTTGTTAGCAGCGGGTACACATCTCTGCACGGTGCATTCACAAGTGATTCAGACATCAGGCAACATCAGGAACAGACATCAAGGCAGAGACAGGACAAGGAGCCATCAAAGCAAGTAAGACCACAGAGGACCTGGATCAAGGAAGAGGTACAGATGACTGTAGAACTCAATCTGAAGGCAAACTGGAACTGAAGAGGAAGTCCTCCCTGGGAAGAGTTCACCTGGACCGCCCCTCGCTGGCCCTATAAGTGAGGTGGAGAGCTGCGGGCCAGCCCCTAGGGAGAAGGGCGTGGCCGAACAGGAAGTCCAAACGCAGCCAAGCAAGCCACAGGCAGGCCTCAGGAACAGCTAGGCCTCCCAGGCCCTGGAGCACATCCTGGATGGAACACAGACGAGGCCCTGGCTTCGAAGCGGCCTCCAGTGGAAGGTGAGATACCACCTGTAGTGCAGCAACAGGGGGGATCGTAACAGTCCAATACTGTCCTAAGTGAACCTACACTTCTCAGAAACTAAGGCTTAGGCCTGGCTAGTAATTGCATAGGAGACCACCTGAGAAGACTTTGGGGTACATTTTCAAAGGGTTACGCGCGTAACCCCCGAAAACCTACCCCAAACTCCCCCTGCACGTGCCAAGCCTATCTTGCATAGGCTGCCAGCGCGTGCAAAGCCCTGGGAGGCACATAAGTCCCGGGGCTTTCCTGGGGGGCGTGTCGGGGCATGATACAGCTGGCGCATCATCGCGGGCATTCCGGGGGCGTGGCCGCGGCCTCTGGACCAGCCCCTGGACCGGCCATGGCGCACCGGCGGCTGGCCCGGTGCGCGCAAGTTACGCCTGCCTTGGGAAGGGAAGGTGCGGGGGGGGGGGGGGGGGGGTGGAAGGGAACGGAGGTAGGCTGCACGCCGACCCCAGATTTTAACAGATATGTGCGTATCTATTGAAATCCGGTGTACTTTTGTTTGCACCTGGTGCGCAAACAAAAGTACGCACGCGCGTAGTTTTTTAAAATCTGCCCCTTTGTGTTATGAGCTACAAAAAGCAAAGGTAAAACTGCTGCAGTATCTTGCCAAGAAAATCACCCCCAAGCAGGTGGACCATGATCACTGTAGTCTAGGGGAAACAGATAAGATAGGGAGGCATTGAGAAGACCCTGCCGCTGTCCCGACATTGAATCCGAGTGCGGTGGTGATTGGAGGAAGACCCATGGGGAAGGGAGACTGCCACGGGGGTCAGACCTTTAAATCTCAGTGTGCTGCGGTGTGCAGCCATCGGTGCGCAGTCGAAGCCGCGCACCCCCGAGTTAGGAATTTCCAGGGATCCTGACGATGGGTAAGAAGAGCAAGAGGAAGGCTGCAGGTCCTTCGTGTGTCTCCACAGCGGTAAGAGGTCCCTTGGACTTGATGTTACAGCAACCTAGTGTTTCTGATGTTGGTGATTTCTTTTTTCTTTTTAATCTTATTTTTATCATTTTAAACATTACAGCAAGTTACAACTCACTTACAGAAACTAGAAATGCAATAAAACAAATACACTGAAATATCACATTTTAAATCTTAACATAATTAAGCAATATTGCATTCCCCTTAAAAGAAATTTTATCAAGGGGGGCAGAAAATAAAAGGAGTATAAACCCAGAAAAGTATGCACGAATCAGGCTTAACGCAGAATAAAGGCATTCATTTATAATATGATCCTCTCACTAAGGTTACTTAACAGAGGTAATAACTACCCTCCTAGCATTAAGAAAGGATTTTAATTGCTCAGGGTAGAAAAAAATAAAACACTCCTTTGGAGATTTTAAGACACATTTACAGAGATATTTTAGAACATATGAAAAACCCCAAAGCAACTACTTGAGATCTCAATGCAAGAAATTCTCGTCTCCTGTCCTGCGTGACTGGAGAAAAATCTGGAAAGACACGTATCTGTAAACCCCGAAAGGGGAGTTCTATATTTCTAAAGTATCTTTTCATGATTTCAGCAACATCTCTTTCTGAAATAAAGGAAAGCATTAATGTAGCACATTCGTAGAATTCAGCAGCAGAATCCTCCAGAAATTTGGTCAAATTCCCTGTATTTACACTAGCTTGTAACATATCTCTATTCCTTGCAGACACAGGTAGAGAGTATAGCTTGTTCACTGAGGGAGTCACTGAGGGAGTCTCTCCTGCAATTTCAAAACTTCCATAAGGTATTTCTTAAGTGTAATATAAGGGAGTTCACCAACGATCCTAGGGAAATTTAAAAATCTCAAATTTTAAATGTCTCGAGTGATTCTCCAAATGCTCCAACCTACGTGAAACCACATTAATCCTGTAATTAGACTGTGTAGTCTTACGATCTTGGGATCTCCTCAATCCAGCTTCCACTGTTTCCAGTCTTGGCTTAATCTCTTCTAGCTGAGTGTCATAAGTGCTGGAAGTTTCTCTCAGCTCTGGCTGCAGATTCCCCCCCTCTTCAACCACAGTCTAATTTGCATGGGGTAGGATCCCCCAGCATGGTGGAATCCTCTAACATGATGTGGAAGAGGTTAGGTATATTTCTCCATCGGGTGCAGAAAGGGATGTAGTCATCGGTCCAACTCCAACTAACCCCTTAATTCCCTTGGTACATGCCGTGGAACCTCCCCTGTCTCAATCAGTCAGGTCAGTTGGGAATGGAGGGGTGTGAGCGTGCACAGCTGCTGACAAACATCCAGAACAAAGCCTATTTAGATATAGACAACAGATAGAAGATTCAGAAAAGCACTTCAAGCAAGAAAACTCTGGTTAAAAGTGTCACCTGAATTATTATAATCAGAAGGCAGAAATTCATTTCATTTTCAGTTGTTACCTCTTCTTCACCTGGGGCTATATGGCAGTATCCTGCTAGTGATATTAATAGGATCTTGGTACCTGTCACTGTCAAATCTGGGAAGATTTGAATCTGGCAAAGTGTCTGAGCCAGATAACATCACTCTGAGAGACATATGGAGAGTTGTGACACGTACTGAAACATCTTTAGCTCAAACAATTACCAAGGTGTGCATTTTTTTTTTCTCGGGTGCCTCATCTAAATTATCTGAATTGGAATCCAGATTGGAGGAGGCTGGAACTCAGGTTGCTTCAATATCTAATACCATGACTTCATTACAATTGACTGCTGGGTCTGACATCAAGGATAATTTATATCAGTGTGAATTATTGGAGAATATGATAAGAGCTGGGACAAGCTTGTTTTCTGCTAATGAGTTATTCAAAAAATATGTGACTGAAGTGTTGCAGTTCTCACAGGAAAAGGAATTTAGTTTGGTTAAATGTTATTATGTGCCATCAATGAAAAAGAACGCCTGCTGAAGCAGAGGGGTGCCTTAGATGTTCTTATTCCTTTTGATAGCTCTGATTTATCAGGATTCCTCCAGACTCCTCCTAATGATATCATCAAGACCACAGCTACACTTATTGTGACTTTTGCCTTAAAGTCAGATAAAGATCTGATACTCTTGCAGTATGTTAAATATATGAATGAGCAATTCTGGGGGCAAAGATTTCAAATCTTCCTTGATGTTTCTAGAGAGTGCCAAGCAAGAAGGAAATTGTACCTTCTATATAAACAGTGAAGACTGGCTTTGGGGGCCTTTTTTTTTTTTTAATTCCCATGTAAGCGTGTTATAGTTTATCAGGGGAATATATTTGTGTCTCTTGACCTCCCTCCTTTAGAGATGTTTTTTTCAGGATAAATCACCCACAAATTTATTGGTAATTAGTCCTGGGGGATTTAGGATTATAGATTGATTAGCCAGTCAGGTCTAGAATTATTTTTTTTTGTTTTTTCTTCCTTAAAATGGGGGGAATATTTGAGGATGTGGTAATGTTTCATAATTATATTGTTTTTTTAGTATTTGCTTCTTTGATAAATTCATTGTATTACCTTATTTTATTTCATGTTTAATGGTTTAAAAATGCTAAAAAAAACTATAATTGAAAAAAAAAAAAAAGAATATAGATAAGGTACACGCCACCGGACTTCTTTATAAACATGAATGATAATGCCAAAAGTGTCTCCATGACATTAACCCTGCTAACAAGGAGGCCCCCCTCACTCCAGCTGCAGGTCATCGCCATTTAGCGTACAGTAACTACGAGCTGAGAAATGTAGTTGAGCTTCTTTGATCTCTTGCATGCCTTGTTGTTTGGAAGTAAAGTAACCTTGATTTGAAAAGCTATGTGGTGGGGATAGGTCAGGTGCGAATCTGGAACATTTGCAGAAAAGAGCAGCACTGATTTATGAATCACATTCGGAATGGAGCTGGCTGAATCCCTGGGTCCCAGCACAGTAAAAGCTCGCTACAATACCAATCTTCAGTCTGTATTAGAAGTAGGAAAACCAGAGTGGCTACGGCGGGAACTTACAGCTAAGCAGAGCAGAAGGAAAGCCCAGAACTGAATTGTGTGGGTTTTGTTTTTTTAATCCTTCTCTCCTCACTGGAGCAATCAGAAGAACTGTGGGAAGTTATGGCTAAGCGGGACTGAGGAAAATCCCGTAATTAGATTGTGTAGTCTAAAGCCACGCAAACTATTCTTTCAGGTTCTCATAAAGGAGAACAAGCAGCCGAAGTCAGACCTGTGTTGAGTAAAGTAACAGATATCCAGACATCAGACCATGACACTCTCTATTCCTATTTTATCTCCTCCAATCTTAATTGTATCTATTGCATTTTTAATCTCCCTTATCTAATTTTATCTGTAAAATGTTTGACTATTCCAGTTTTTGTATCGACCCCCAGTCTGATGCTAACCATTTATCCATTTGTGTGTATATCTATTCCTTTCTTATCTACCTATTACAATCTTGCTTAGCTCCTCTGCTGTTACTTTATCCAGCCATCTCTCTTAAACTGTTCTAGCAATCTGTTGTAATCAATCTATCTCTGGCCGAAAAGCAACAGCACCACCAAAAGATACTGGGCAGAGCTTGGTGTCAGCAGTGGTGTCGGTTCTAGGGGCGGTGCTGTTTTGGTCAAGAGCCCTCTCCTGCCTTTCTATGGAACATTTTGCACACCTCTCGAATTGCCAGGTCTCAGCTAAACTTAGAGCCCAAAAGTCACTTCAGAACTATCCAATTTTTAAAAAACAATCACATTTTTTCATCAATATTTTGCTTCCCACTCGGCATTGAAAGCTGTGAGCATGAGCCCCTGCGGTAACAGAAAAACAATGGCAGCTTAAAGAACAAATCTTTGGAGTACACGCCAGTGAAATAATTGTAAAATGGCAGGAGGCTGCATGTGTGGCGTTCCTTAGACGTCCATATTTGTCTGAAACTAAGGGTGCCACGCTGCCTGCCTGGCGTTCGGGTACAGCAGGTGGGGGCTGTGACGTCAAGGGTAGCGGTAAAGCACCGTGGAAGGCAGAGTTTGTGGAGCGTGCAAGGTAGAAGGCAGCTTGCGTCTTTACTTCTGAATCCAATGGGCTGCTTGGGCAACACTGATGCCTCAGAAACCGAGGTGAAGATAAGAGGCCCAGCCAGCTGCAAGGACTGAGGTGGGTTCAGGTTTTCAGTATTTTCATTGCAGAAGGAGGCAAGATCAGTGCAGAGTACAATGGCGCCAGTAGTGGTCTGAGGAGGAGGATTGTTTTAGGATGTAACAAAGCTGGGACTTGAGGAGAGGAAAGCGTCCAAGAAGTTTTGTGAATGCCGAGAAACAACCACGTAGATAATTGTCATTTTTTTTCTCTCTCTACTTATAGAGGACTTCAGCACTGTAATTGCATCTCTTTATTCAGGTCAGGTGTAAGATTTCCTTCTTTGATTTTTACTTGAAGACCTGGCAAGTGAGCAGGGGCCTGCATTCAATTCACCCTGTACACAGGGGACTCAGACTGAAAACATACACAGATGTGACATTTTTAACCGTAGCTCAGATGGCAGTGGTGACAGCCTACAAATCAGCCCTTTTGGATAAATTCACAGATTCACTATGGAGAAGATGGATTTCTATTCAGAGGCCACAGACTGCTCAGCATTTGTTCTTTTCCTGCTCACTTTCTGATTCCCCTGTAAGTTCCAGTCACGCGCACACATGCCTTCATTCCACAATGCACTTCAGAATATGCGTCTAAAAATAAATGAAAGCAGGGTCGGAATAATCCAGTAAGAAAAAAAAAAATAGGTAGCCCAATGGCTAATGCTCTGAAGTGTGATTTAGGAACTCAAAAGAGGAGTCCTGGATAAAACTCCCTGAGTGCCCTCACGGCACCTGTGAAAAGGAGAGCCAGCTATTGCACTAATGGTGATGCTGTTGAGCATGCAAGGAGCTTATCAATGTCCTGCAGCTCTAGGGGGAGCAGTGGGATTGCTCTTCAAGCCAGAGGAAGCTGCATTCATATTCAACATGCATGTGAAAGTTGAGTATTGGAGAAACTCGAAAAATGGTTAGAAGCCATGCATTATAGCCTTTTGATGCTCCCAGCAAAGAAAGCATGAGTTGCTTTTAAAATTATCACAGCTGTTTGCTGACAGAAAAAGCCCCACTGAAAACTGTCCTCCCCTCACCTCAGGTAGTGACCCATGCTGATCACAATGTGGGTGCTTTTACCAATGCCCAAAAGGGGTCAGATCGAGGGTGGGAAAGCCCACATGGACTTTCCATGGGCACATTTTGCACCTGCCTCAAAGTGCACCTGCTCAGAGTGCAGCTCTGTTCCCTGATGGTCCACATTTTCAAAGGGAACCCCCCCCCCCCCCCATACAGGGTTTCCTTTTGAAAATTTGTTTGTGAGTCATTTAAAAAATACCCCATCAATCTTATCATTCCAAATGAAGGTAAATTGCCATTTCTGGAAGACTCAAGAGCAAATATATCTGGGCTACCATGTACTTAAAATATACTTGAAAAGGTAGGGGACAGCTTGAGATTGGAAAGAATCATCAAAAGGCTCAGTACTTACAGCACGGTGTTAGAGACCATAACCTAACACTGTTCTAGTTACTTGTGCAACCAAACGAAAAGGCAGAGGGGTGCCGGGTGGGTACATTATTGTAAATCACTTAGGCCTTCATGTGTTAGGTGATTAATAAATTTTAAATAAATACTAAATATCCAGTGTGTACTGTCCAGTTGATCAAAACGTCAAACATTCACACAGTGCAAGCTCATAAACATGTTGCACTGCTTCAATAATTATGGTGAAATTAAACTTACCAGATGCTGGTTAATTTCCTTTCCTTTAGTCCTGCCAGACCAGTGACAAGTGGGTTTTGTGCCTCCAACCATCAGATGGAAGCAGAAGGCAAGTCCTGACATCCTTTATATAGCCAGGTGCAGCAGGAAAGGCGTCAGGAGCCATATTGCTCAAGTGCCATTGCCTCAAGTACAGATTTAAGCCTAGAGCCATCAAGCTATGATATTTTTTCACAGGAGGGGGTCCTACTATTGCAGAGGGGTGTTGCTGCGATAGTAGTGCTCCTCCCCTTAAAAAAGATCGCAGCTCTATGGCACGTTCTTTTATCTCATGGCCAAACACCATACGACAAAAGAACAAGACGAGTAGCCCTTTAGGTGCGATGGCAGTCCTAAACTCAAGGGACCGCCGTCACCTTAAACGGCTACTGCCTAAAAAAAACAGCAGTGTTGCAGCTAAAGAAAAGATTGAGCCAGGCTCAACCTGGAGCTGCCACTCAAGGTGGACCCGAGTCCTTCATGTAAAAAAAAAAAAATGTGTCAGAATCACATACGGCAACAGCCCACCCACCTCCCCATCCCCACCCCTCCAAAGTGATTCAATAAGGAGGTTCCAAGCTGACCTCTTTCTCTATGTTTGTCCTGACCAACCACCACTGCAGGCTCCTCTTCACCTGCCTTGCGATGGGCAAGAGTTTCTCAAAATCCCCACTTTGGAGGGCGACCACCTGGATAGCAAGCTCCTCTGCCCCCGGGACCACTATGATAGCTGCTGCCATTGAGCCCAGCCCTTGTAGATATTTCCTGTTGGTGCAGAGCTTACTTCCCTTAACCAAAAAGTCTTGATACATAAGAACATAAGAACATGCCATACTGGGTCAGACCAAGGGTCCATCAAGTCCAGCATTCTGTTTCCAACAGTGGCCAATCCAAGTCACAAGTACCTGGCAAAACTCTAAACATTAAATAAATCTCAAGCTACTATTGCTTATTGATTAATAGCAGTTTATGGAATTTTCCTCTAGGAACTTATCCAAACCTTTTTTAAACCCAGTAACTCTAACTGTTCTAACCACATCCTCTGGCAATGAATTCCAGAGCTTAACTATGCGCCGAGTGAAAAAGAATTTTCTTCGATTTGTTTTAAATGAGCTACTGGCCTGCTTCAGCAAGTGCCCCCTAGGCCTTCTATTATCTGACAGAGTAAATAACCAATTTCCAATAACTTTATCAAGTCCTTTCCTGATTTTGTAAACCTCTATCATACCGTGGTTGAACTCCATCATTGTTCTCTGCTTCAACGGCAGGGGGAAAAGGGGAAATGGATTCAGACAGCAACCAACAAAGGCCCTCGCTTTTATGGTCTGGGGAACAAATAAGCATGGGAGTAACTTGCTGATGAAACTGTTACTACCCTTAACTAATAAGCCTGACACTTTTGATGCAACTCCAACATTGTTCTCTGCTTCAAAGGCAAAGATTAAAGGGGAATTGGATTCAGACTTCAACCAAGGACCTTGACTTTTACAGTCTGGGAAACTGATAACCATGGGGGATAACCTGCACGGTGTGGCAGATATTACCATAAGTTTGCTGAACAGACTGGATGGACCATTTGGTCCTTTTCTGCGGTTATTTCTATGTTTCTGTGTTTCAAGGAGCTGATGATGCCAACATCTTTCTGACCTGTTGTCATGGCTTGTCTTCTTTGTACCCAACAGGGCTCCCAGATACACTAGCATTTGTGAATGTATTCCGCCCCTGAGGCGACTGTTCAGTTCCTTGTAAACCGGTGCGATATGTATGCTATACCGGAACATCGGTATATAAAAATTTAAAAATAAATAAATAAATAAATAAATAAGGTTGCAAATGACTTCTGCCATGGTTCACTTGTCTGCTTCCTGGAAAGGATAGGTCAAGTCCCAGCTTCATCAGTCTCTCTGCAGTGCAAACACCTTTCTTTTTCTTTTTATCTTCTTAAAGGAGCAGCACTAATGCTTGTTTAGTTGGGGAAATGCAGAAGCACTCCTGACTGCCCCAGGGGGAGGAAGGTCTGCCAGCTCTGGCTGTTATCCTACTGCTTCCCCTTGACTTGGTCATGGACTCTGGCAGGGGAAATCAACCTGAAATTAGGCTGTTATCCCCAGAGCTGCCTATATCTTCCTTTCCAGCTGTACCAGAGCAGTTAAGTACTACTGATACCTTCTCTGCTGCCCCTGGCTATATAGGGAGGGACATCAGGACAAAGAGATTGCCCCCTGTTGCCATCTACTGGTAGAAGGGACAAAACCCAATTGTCTGGACTGGTCTGGATTGGATGACAAAGAAATATCTTGTTAATTGTTCAATTCTTCAGCAGTTCCTTTGTAATTCTGGAGTTTCCTCAGCACTGCCATGTTCAGAACATAGCTGCTCCCTAATACTGTAGAGAACTGCAAGGCAACTGTTTATAGTCATTTAAACAACAATTAGCTGATACCCTCTTGAATTTTCAATGGGTCTTTCAGCTTGGAGACACTCGGTGTTCTGTGTTCCCAGGCCAACTCCAGCTCTTTCTTCCTCACCTTTCCAACCTGATTGTACCAAATTCCAATCCCCTCCCCAGCCTGATCCCAGCACAGCACAGCTTGATTCCAGCACAGCACAGCATGATTCCAGCTGATCACAGCACAGCATGATTCCAGCTGATCCCAGCATAGTACAGCACAGCATGATTCCAGAACAGCACAGCATGATCCCAGCACAGCACAGCATGATTCCAGGACAGCATAGCATGATTCCAGTTGATCCCAGCACAGCATGATCCCAGCTGATCCCAGCACAGTAGAGCATGATTCCAGCTGATCCCAGCACAACACAGCATGATTACAGCACAGCATGATTACAGCTGACCCTAGCACAGCACAGCACAATTCCAGCTGATCCCAGCACAGCACAGCATGATTCCAGCTGATCCCAGCACAGCACGGCATGATTACAGCACAGTTGATCCTAGCACAGCACAGCACGATTCCAGCACAGCACGATTCCAGCTGATCCCAGCACAGAACAGCATGATTCCAGCTGATCCAGCACAGCACAGCATGATTACAGCACAGCTGATCCTAGCACAGCACAGCACGATTCCAGCTGATCCCAGCACAGCACAGCATGATTCCAGCTGATCCCAGCACAGCACAGCATGATTACAGCACAGCTGATCCTAGCACAGCACAGCACAATTCCAGCTGATCCCAGCACAGCACAGCATGATTCCAGCACAGCACAGCACAGCATGATTCCAGCTGATCCCAGCATAGCACAGTACAGCACAGCATGATTCCAGCTGATCCTAGCACAGCATGATTCCAGCAGTCTTTTTTTCTCTCTCTGCCTCCCCCTCCCAGACCCCAGATTGAACCTGTACTCCCTTCCTCCCCAGTCTGTGTCAATGAGTTGGGAGTAAGTGGCCTGTGGGCTCTCTGTGAATGAGTGGGGTGTGGGGTGCAGCCTCAGATTGTGTGAGCGAAGGGGAAGGGAATGGTCCATGTTCCCTGACTCCCCCTCCCTTGCCTCACCTCTCCCTCATCCAAGCCTTTCCTACCTCTCTTTTCTGCCTCCTCCCTCCCCCATTGGCATTCTCACCTGATACAAATGTAGCAGGTCTTCTGCTATCATGTTACACAGAGAGCTCTCTCACTGCTCAGCCGAGCGCACTGTACAAACCCGCAGTTGGATGCGGGTTGTATAGGCGTTAATTGATCCCCTTATGCAATAAGGGGATTAGTGCCTCTACAACGCATGTCCAACGCGGAGTGAATCGAATAGCGCTAATCATATGCAAATGCAGAAAAAACTGCTTTTCTGTACTGCCTCCTACTTAATATTGTTGCGATATTAAGTAGGAGGAAAAAGTAAACAAATTTTAACCAAAAAGTAGAAATAACGCTGGCAGTCGGGTGCAGGAAACGAACACTCAATTGAGAAGTGTCCGCTTCCTGAACCCCCCCTGCCTGTGCGGTGTTTAGGAAAAAACGATGGCGATAAACTCATGGCATGAGCAGCCACCTCAGCAGCTAACCACTCTAGTCCACCATAAACCTGCCGCTATAGCTGGGTGTCAGGGAGTAGACACGAGTGCATGGGCGCTGGCTTGCACACCCCACCAGCCTCCCACTGCTGTCTCCTGGGAGCTGGGAGCCTTCCCCCATAGCCAGGTCAGTTGGGAATGGAGGGGTGTGACCGTACACAGCTGCTGACAAACATCTGGAGTGAAGTCTATTTAGATATAGACAACAGACAGAAGATTCAGAAAAGCACTTCAAGCAAGAAAACTCTGGTTAAAAGTGTCACCTGAATTATTATAATCAGAAGGCAGAAATTCATTTCATTTTCAGTTGTTACCTCATTTGAACTATAATGTGAAGTCTTGTTGCTGGTATAAGGTTCCATAAAAATGATGTATTATGACACATTTTATGTTATTGTTTGCATAGCACTTGTAACCAACCTACCTAAAAAATGTAAGTAACAGTGCAAAGGAGATCCATTCTGTACATTCTGAGTAGAAATAAGGGTCCGCAAACAAATTGTAGGTGATATCTTTTTTTATCTGTTTATTATAATTTTTACAAATTCAAGCCAAATAGCTTAACCAAGAAAAATCATGCAATATTTACAGAAAATAAAAATACAGATTTAAAAAAGGAGAAAAGGAAAACCATTCAGTATATCAGATGCTGCTTATTAAGTCCAAAAAGATAGGGGAAAGGAGCTAAGGAGGGAGGGGTTTTGAAACCCTAAATAGGAAATCATCCTTATTATCAAAAATTACATCAGGATATGCACCACTTTTAAACAACCCCCAACAAACAAACATGGCTGTATTCCCCTAGCCAACTTAAGATGACTTTTCAAGAACCTTCTTGAGTTGAATTGGATAAAAAAAAAAACAAACAACACAAATACCCTGATATTTGACCGTACATTTAACTGGAAAAAAATGTGCCAAAGTCTGTAAACATCCTAATCTTCACATCAAATACAAAATATACTGGATCTTCACCATAGAAATATCAGTCAAGTATTTATGAAATGCTTCTCTCAGGGCAGTCAACACTTTAGGAAAATTAATAAAATGAAGATATCTTCTTGAATTATTTTCTAAGATTCTGATGTTATAAAGTAGGTTAATATTATCCTTAACCAAAGCCAGCTGTCAAGGCTGCAGAGCAGAAATATTCCCTTCACATTAATGGATAGAAATTCAATTTGAGAAGATTCTCTTATCTTGGTTTTGTAGTTTGTGGTCTCAATCACACGGTTGTTTCACTGTTCTTCAGGGAAGCCTCAGTAGAAGAGCGTACAGTCCAAACACTTTGCAAAGATGCACTGGTTGCAACTTGCACATCAGGAAGGGGAGAAAAATGAACGACATCTGGAACAGGGATTGTAACCAAGTATTCCTATTCCCTCCACCTCCATCTAAGAATGAACACTGGACCTCATCCACAAAGAGGCTAACAGGATCCTCAATCTCATGTCCTTCTACCAACTGCTCCAATCCCCTGCTGTTCTGCAGCTCTACCCAATATGAACCAGCCTCAGCGTGTCAAGTTCATTGTAAACCGGTACGATAAGACTTGGTCTTGAGCATCGGTATATCAAAAGAATTTAAATAAAATAAATAAAATAAATAAATAATGTCTGACATCATCAGTCAGCGACAATGCTCAAGGCTCCACCAGCACATTCTCCGTTGTCAGCTGTTGCAAGGGAATCTTTTCTTGAAGCTGAAGGAAACCTCATCAATGAAATGAGCCAGGAGTGACTTGCTCCATCACCTTATCAGATTAAACCCCTTTGCTCTGGCTAGGTGCTACTGGGCAGACCACAAAAATAGTCTATTAGACCTTTCAGTGATGAGGAAACTGGCTGCATGGTATGGATTTTCCTCTTAGCCTTGTGTTTCACCATTGCAGGCAGGTATTTTACTATTGATTAAGGAATGGTGGAGCTCCTGGAGCAAACACCCATGCGTCTACCATCTTGACCAAGCTCCTCTCCTCTCGTGGCAATATATTTTTATTGGACTAACTTAATACATCTGTAACTACCTTTAAGTTAGTCCATTAAAAAGGTGTCACCTACAACTTTGTATGTTGATCCTTATTTCTACATATTCATGTGGATCAATATAACAATCACAATACAGTTCTGTTTAGGTGAATCCTATGTATTTAAAAACTTAGGAAACCATAATCTAAATGTGAATACATTTTTATCAAACTCCCCTATTGTGCTTTAAGTGCTGGTCCTAACTTTTCTAACACAAAGCACCCTACATGAACAAATAAGCAGTTCACTTTGAATCAGTGATGAAAACCCTTTTCAGCAGATGTCACCTTATGCATGAAGCAATCTCTCCATACGCCTAAAAGTCAAGCTATAACTGTCCTCCAAATGCATGGGCACATCATCAAACCTGGAATCCTTTAGACCTTTTTTAATTCTAAAAAAAAAAAAAAAATTCCCTAAAATATTATTGAATTTCAGCATGTCCCTGTTTATTTTAAGAAGGGTTTATCAATTTAAGCCTGATAGTGCCCAAGCTCTGACAGTCTCAGTGCTACTGGACTCACAGAACCATGCTTGCAACTGTAGCTCTTCAACAGCCCATCAGAGATCGGTTCTGGGCTGGAGCCGTCTGTCCAATATCTTTGTGAGCGATATTACAGAGAGATGGGAAGGCAAAGTTTATCTTTGATCTGCAACAGAAGTAGAGTAAAGTGACCCAAGAAAGCTCAAGGAGTGTTCGAAGGTTTGGCAACTGGGATTTAATGCCAAAAAGTGCAGAGTCGTGCATTTGGGGTACGGCAAGTCAAAGGGGCTATATGTAATTGGGGGAGGGGTGCCCAAAAACGAATGCGCACAGCCTGGGAGAGAGACCTTGGGGTGATGGTGTCTGATGATCTGAAGGCAGCAATGTGACAAGGCAGTGGCTAAGGCCAGAGGGATAACCAAAAGGAAAAAGAAGGTGATAATGCCGCTGTACAGGCTGTTGGTGAGGCCTCACCTGGCGAACTGTGCTCAGTTCTGGAAACCGTATCTCAAAAAAGGACAAAAACAGGATGAAAGCGGTCCAGACAAAGGCAATCAAAATAGTGTGAGGTATGCACCAGAAGACTTGTGAAACTGGACAGAGGGACCAAAATATGTGTACCCTGAAGGAGAGAAGACTCAGAGATGTGGTACCGAATTTCAAATACCTGAAAGGAACTGTTCATGAAAATCAATCCTCTTCAGATAGAAAGGAAGTTGCAAAACTAGGAGTCATGATACGAAGCTCCAAGGGACCAATCTCAGGAAATATTTCTTCACGGAAATGGTGGTGGATGCCTGGAACGCCCTCCTCTCCAAACAGGTAGTGGAATTCATCCTGGGCATGGGGTAAACAAAGGATCCCAAGTGGTCGGTGGATGGAAATGAAGAAATGAGGTAACCACAGTTAACTATAGGTGTAGCATTACTGCATGGGGGAAGGGCCACCTTACACAGAGCAGGGGCAGTTATTACCCTGAGCAACTTGCTGGGGAGGCTAGATGGACTATTTGAGCCTCTTTATGGTGTCATTAACTATGTTACCATGTGTTCATTCCTTCATAGTCAGTGCGAGAATTGGGTACCTGTTCACCCCTCCCCCAAACCAGCTCCCTTACCAAAAGAGCACAATCTCTCAGAACTCAAACTGCAATAAACCTGGATGAAAGGACAACACTCAGGAATAGCCTAGGAGATACAGCAGAAGGCAGCGATCCAGGGAAGCTAGGATGCAGATCCCGCTGACGCTACTTGTGACCTTGGGAAAGTCATTGCCTCAGGTCAGGTGCCTTAAGGAGCCCATTTACTAATGGTTTTCTCCCATTTTGTATCCACCGGAAAAATGCTTAGTAAATAGGGGCCTTAGACTGTAAACCCTCTGGGGACAGGGAAATACCTACTGAATCTGAATGTAACTCGCCTTGAGGTAAATTAAAAAAAAAAAAAAAAATTTCACCTGGCCCTAAAACACCTACATACACCCCCTGAGGTGAGAAAACAGAACAAGCTGGACTGCTACAGAGCCTCCATCACACATACAGAACACAAACCCCCACCCACTACAGAATATATATATATTCAGAGGATCACAAATTAGAAATTTGCAGACGTAAACGGCATTCTTTCTTTGTTCTGCTATCCACTCCAGCTTCACAACTCCCCCCCCCCCCCCGATTCCTGTTCCCTGCCGACAGGAGAGGCGAGGCTGGATTAGGGAGCAGCAGGCAGTTTTTTCTTTGCTTTGCACTGCGCTCTGTCTGCTCCAGGCTCACCTCCCCCACCCAACCTGTTCCTTGCATGCTGCCCGGGGAGGGGAGGAGCCGAGCAGAAAGCAAAGGGCTGTTCTCGGCTGCCTGAGAGTCAGGGCACTGGCCAATAGAGGCATCGGGGCAGACCTTTGTGTGTTTATGCCCATAGGTTTCAGCAGCCTGCTGACCACGCCCCTTTGGGCTTGACACCCGGGGCAGCCGCCCACCTGCTCCCCCTCCCCCCCCCCCTTCTCCCCAGTCCCGGCTCTGGCTGCATGCGTGCCCATGGGCTACCGGACGAGTCTGTGCCCAAAACAGTCAGCCACAGCGAAAAAGGGGACAGATTAAGGAAACAAAACAAACAAACAAAGGACGGCAACATACAAACCCTGTGGAGACCTGCTGCCGGAGAACAAAAAGAAGGGGGATCAAGATTTGGAAATGCTAATTCCACACTGCTTCCTTGCTTGCTTTCAGCTCTTCTTTATCTGTCAAGTGGGTAAGTGAAGTCAATTTTGCATATATTAATCTCCGGACAACAAAGAGCACCGCACTTTGCCCAGGCAGGCTCGTGAGCGCTACATGCATGTCTCATATATGTGCTCTGGGTTCGGGACAGCGCTGTGTACACCTGGCATCAGCTATACAAGTAGCAATAATAATAATAATAATAATCTACTTAGAAACCCATGTCAGCAGGCAGTACTGGTGGCTTACAGCCCTGGAAATCTGGCAGGTTCCCTTCTGCCCTGCGCTCCTGCAGCTTCCGGCAGGGCAGGTTGATCTGGAACGCCTCCGTTCACCTTTCTAAAGTGAGCGAAAAGGCAAAAAAATGCGCGTCGGGTCTGCGCGCTCGCCCTGCGCTCCGAACGGGAGACGATGGCGGCAGCGTTCGATGCGGGGAAACCCCCGCACCTTTTCTTTTACCGAAGGCTCGTCGAGAAGGAGCGCTCCTTCAGAGGGAAAATCCGGATCATTCTGCCACCCAGTTTAGTTTTACGCTTTGAAAAAGCGCAAGTGAACTAATGAAAAGATAACCAATAAATGATAATATCCTGCAGTAGTAACTCGCCAAGCCCTTCTCCATGTATCCTCCCTAGCCGTAAAATCGGAGGGATTATGGAAAATGGTGCAAATGAATGCATGGGTCCTCTTTCAGCCGGAATATACATTCTGGCAGAATTTGTGTTCTTATCTCATATTGCTGTATCTAAAAAAACAAAACAAAAAAACAAAATGAAATTCAATGTATTTCCAGGTAGAGAAAGACGTTCTCCGCGCCTTTGTAAGCCCAGTCCATTTCAACATCCACGTTCTGGCCGGTAATTTGGCGACAAATACAGCAAGAACGGCTTAAGGGTGCGTCGGTAAACTTTCTTTCAATTCCAGACACTTTGGTGAGCCAGATGCAAGAATCTGACTTCAGAATATTAACGTGTGCTGGGCACTGCCCTAAGTCCTGAACCTACTTGTGGGATGCACTTCTTGCTGTGGATACTTTTTTCGCCCAAGCCCCGGAAGGAACCGCTGCACCTTTCATCTTAAATGAGAGATTTTCAGTCCCCCCCGATTTGGTTTCAGATCGCTTGACTAAGAAGCAAGTACTGCTTCCTTTTCTATAAAATCCTTGCAGAAGGAGCGTGAGTTTATTACACCCAGAGATGCAGCTGACATTATCCTTGGTTTATCCGATCTAAACGGGTTCCTGTTTTATCACAGGACGGGTTCCTTAAAGACTTAGAACTGCAAAGGGCTATAATCAGTTCAATACATTGGCATGAAACATGATGGCCCCTTTAGGGAGCCAAAATACGATCCTGCTGGTTTATCCTGATTTAACCCTTTGCTTCCCTCCCCCTTTCCCCTTGGGTCTATGATTTAACCCTTTGTATTCACAAGTAGTTTACCTTAGCACAAGTGAGTAGGTAAGGGGCCTGCACTTACCTAATTGTTTTCTGTTAGTAGAGACCAGCTTTATGCTTTTGAATCCTTTATTTTGTCTGAGACTGTTGTGTCCTCTTTCCTTATAATTCTGGCATTTGTACCCTCCTCTTTTTTTTTTTTTTTTGTGATATTTGAAAAGTTATTATTTGTTTTTGGGGGTTTTTTTCCCCCAATACTTTGTGTACATGTGCAAAGCTCTATTAAATGACGTCTTCACGTACAATTATTATTTTTTCTTATAATTTTAGGGTAAAGGCATATGGTCTGCAGAATTTGAAGTTGTGACTTAAAAATCATAGACAGAAGTAAATCTCTACAGGAGGGAATCAATTATACTCCAAGCTAGTCTCAATATTTTTTTTCAGTACGAAAAAAATTCAGGTGTCAAATATCTTCAATTATTTGGCTGCTTAAGGTTGCTTGGGAATTTTGCAGAGCTGAGGTCTAAGTGTATATCACTTTAGTTATTTATGAGAATGATCATTTCATGGTTTAAAGAATGGAACAATAGAATGCAGTAGAATTTATATTCCAAGGTCCTTGCAAGGGATCTGTTTCTAGAGTTTATTCTATATTTTGCATACTCTTTAGAGGTTAGGTTACTATAACCACACATCAAAATCAAACCTATACCAGTCAAAGAACAGAAACAAATAGAATTACGCTTGCCACTTGTGGCAAAAGTTCATTGATAATGGTTGTGCTCCTTTAATTAACTTTAATGATGGTGATTTTTTTTTTTTTAAATATTGGATTCTTATTGATGGCCCTAGTATTAAAGAACCTTTTCCGTCTAAAGAGAATTGGAGAAAACCCTAATTGACAGGCCGATACAGTAAAATGCGCTCCGGTGGAGTGCACTGTTAGCCCGCGTTTGGCCGCACGTTTTCAACGCGCTATTTTTACTCCTTATACAGTAAGGGGTAATAGCGTGTCAAAAACACGCAGCCAACCCCCCTGAAACTAATAGCACCCGCATCATGCAAATGCATGTTGATGGGCCTATTAGTTATTCCCGCACGATACAGAAAGTAAAATGTGCAGCCAAGCTGCACATTTTATTTTCAGAAATTAATGCCTGCCAAAGGCTGGCGTTATTTTCGGCCGGCACCGTGAAAGTGTACAGAAAAGCAGAAAAAAACTGCTTTTCTGTACACCCTCCGACTTAATATCATAGCGATATTAAGTCGGAGGCCCCAAAATTAAAAAAAAATCAAAAATTTAAAAAAAAATTTAAATCTTCCCGCGGGTTGGAAGATGGACGCTCAATTTAGCCGGCGTCCATTTTCCGAACCCGTGGCTGTCAGCGGGTTCGAGAACCGACGCCGGTAAAATTGAGCGTAGGCTGTCAAACCCGCTGACAGCCGCCGCGTCTGTCAAAAAGGAGGAGCTAGGGACGCGCTCGTGTCCCTAGCGCCTCCTTTTACCGCAGGCCCTAATTTACATATCTGGCCTGTGCGCGCGTCGGGAGAGTGGGCGCTCGCCGGCTCTCCCACGCGTTTTTCTGTATCGGCCTGTGAGTTATTTTGATTTTTCAATGCACACCACTCAGTTATGCACTTTAGCCGATACAGAAAAACGCGTGGGAGAGCCGACGAGCGCCCGCTCTCCCGACGCGCGCACAGGCCAGATATGTAAATTAGGGCCTGCGGTAAAAGGAGGCGCTAGGGACACGAGCGCGTCCCTAGCGCCTCCTTTTTGACAGAAGCGGCGGCTGTCAGCGGGTTTGACAGCCGACGCTCAATTTTACCGGCGTCGGTTCTCGAACCCGCTGACAGCCACGGGTTCGGAAAATGGACGCCGGCTAAATTGAGCGTCCGTTTTCCAACCTGCGGGCCGCGGGAAGATTTTTAATTTTTTTTTTTTAAGTTTTGATTTTATTTTTATTTTGGGGCCTCTGACTTAGTATCTGCTTTTCTGCATACTTTCCCAATGCCGGTCGAAATTAACGCCTGCCTTTGGGCAGGCATTACTTTCTGAATCGCGCGGGAATAACTAGTAGGCCCATCAACATGCATTTGCTTGTTGCGGGTGCTATTAGTTTCAGGGGGGGTTGGTCATGCGTTTTTGACGCGCTATTACCCCTTACCGTATAAGGGGTAAAAAAGCGCGTCAAAAACGCGTGGCCAAACGCGGGCTAACAGTGCGCTCCGCCGGAGCGCACTTTATTGTATCAGTCTGGTGAGAGATATATTATTTTCAGAAAGTTCAACTAAGATGTCAGTAGTAGGCCTGGCAGGAAAACACATCCTTACTATAACTGGTTTTTATTTTGGCTGTCAACTAGCAATAATATAGTGAAGAAGGTACTAAAGTCAACACACGTGCCTGCCAGGGTGAGTAAATACTTTTAGCTTTGCTTCGTGTTTTATCTTTCCTAGAGGTAATTTATTGGTTAACATACTACAACCATCTATTATTACTTAAATATATTGCATCATGGCGACTGTCAATCTTTTTAAGAATATAAGACTAGAATCGCCATTCTTTATTGAAAATTCTGGTATAGTACATTCTGTATTGGGATATTTTGGCAAGCTGCATAAACCTTTTGTTTAGATTTGGTCTAGAGGTTCACTCTTTACAAAGAGGAAAGTCAAGTCAATTTTATTTGTAAATGTCTTTAGATCTTCTTGAGCTTGAATGTCAATCATGTGTATTAATGTAATTCCTAGTCCTGAATAAACTTCATCCTACTTACAAGACCTCTGTTTATTGTCACAGTAGTAGGTCTGTCATGGACTACTCTACCTGACTGCTAAATCAACCCCAGAAGAATACTTTTATTTTTTTTCCTCTGAGTACCTGTTACTTGAAACTTGCTCTTCGTCCTGCCAGATCAGGCCAGACAAGTGATATTTATCTCCCTTACCAGCAGATGGAGGCAGAGTGCAAGCATTTTACCCTGACATTCCTCCCTATCAATTCGATACAGTAAAGTGTGCTCCGTTGGAGCGCACTGTCAGCCTGCTCTGGACGCGTGTTTTCCCTTACCCCTTATTCAGTAAGGGGAGGAAAACACGCGGCCCACCCGCGGCACCTAATAGCGCCCTCAACATGCAAATGCATGTTGATGGCCCTATTAGGTATGCGCGCAGGATCCAGTAAGTAAAATGTGCAGCCAAGCCGCACATTTTACTCTAAGAAATTAGCGCCGACCCAAAGGTCGGCGCTAATTTCTTCCGGTGCCAGGAAAGTGCACAGAAAAGCAGTAAAAACTGCTTTTCTGTGCACCCTCCGACTTAATATCATGGCAATATTAAGTCGGAGGTCCCCAAAAGTAAAAAAAAGTAAAAAAAAAAAAAAATTTGAATTCGGCCCGCGGCTGTCGGGCCGAAAACCGGACGCTCAATTTTGCCGGCGTCCGGTTTCCGAGCTCGTGGCTGTCAGCGGGCTCGAGAACCGACGCCGGCAAAATTGAGCGTCGGCTGTCAAACCCGCTGACAGCCGCCGCTCCTGACAAAAAGGAGGCGCTAGGGACGCGCTAGTGTCCCTAGCGCCTCCTTTTCCTCGTTTGCACCGCGTCACCTCATTTGAATACTGGATCGCTCGCACCGGCGAAGGGCCGGTGCGTGCGCCAGGAGAGCGGGCGTTCGTCCGCTCTCCCGCGGTTTTACAGTATCGATCCGTATATAAGCTGGTTCAGCAGGGAAAGTGTCAGTAGTTGTCTGCCTCTAGCAGGTAGTAGGAGTAAGCTAGTCCAGCAGGATAGATGAGAAAGCCAAGGCTCCTGTGGTGATGGCCTTTCTTAAGGTCAGCTTTCCCCAGTGTTAGGACGGGCAGAGGGACTCTCCACAGGATGATAGTCCTAATTCTGGCTGATCTTCATCCTCCAGAGCAATCAGGCTTGTTATTGCCTACATTTTCTGTTAGAGCAAGATAGCATTGTCCCTTTAAGAAATAAAAAGGGCTGTTGCAAATTAGCGCTGTGGAACCACGAGCAGGAAACATGGAAGGCAGACAAGAAAGAGGCCCTAAATGTAGGCTTGGCTCATATCTTTCCCTGGGGCACTTCCAGGAGAAGCAGGAATGGAGAAGGAGTGAAAATGCACTAAATGTGGAGCCCTATGTGTTTCAAGTGTCGCCAGCTTGTTTTGCTGTAATTGTGATGGTGCTGAGTGGGAAACTGCACTGGAGGAGGTAGGTGGGGTGGGCACCTCAGAATAGACAAGAGACCATATCACCCCAATCCTTCGTAATCTACACTGGCTTCCTATTAAACACAGGATCCTCTATAAAGTACTCACAATCGTTCACAAAGCGACATACAAACTAGCTCCTATCATGTTAAGCACTCAACTTCAACCTCATACATCTTCCAGACCAATTAGAAGCGCATACAAAGGCACACTTCACGCCCCACAGGTAAAATCATCATTGAGTAAACGAGCACTATCTTCAGCAGGCCCCCACCAGTAGAACGCGCTCCCCCCAGATCTAAGACTGGAACCAAGTCATCAGGAGTTCAAAAAAAAGCTAAAAACCTGGCTTTTCCACCAAGCCTTCCCAGACCCTTAATGCTGCCTAGACGGGAGGATAAACCCAATTTATGGGATTCCTTACTGAGTCTTACTATTAGGATTTTTAACTGTACAAAGATTTTGAGTTCAAACGTTCTCTTACTTATATTGTATTTATATTGTATCTATAATATATTTTAATATTACTATGTTAAATTGGCATTCTGTTCTATTGTTCCATGTAAAGCCCCTTTCTCTATTTTGGGCATACCATCGTTTTATGTAAACCGGAGTGATTTGTAGTTCTTACAAGAACTTCGGTATATAAAAATTAAAAATAAATAAATAAATAAATTATGGCGTCGACCACATTTCCTGAACTGTTTTGAGCTGGGGAACTCGGCAGAAAGACATTTGAGACACTTTTTTTTTTTTTAGTGATGTTGGAACAAGGGTCTATGGGCCTGAGAGAGGTGCAGGAGCCAAAATCCCAAGAAAAACCAAGAATTCTCCTCTGCGTTTGTATTGCCTTTCATTTGGCCTGGGCAGGAGGGGCACACCAGCAGGGGCCCTCCAAAGGAAGGGAACCTGCTAGAGATGAGGTGCAGGTTGCTTCCAGACCCAGGAAGTTCCCAAGTGGAAAAGGAACCATCACTCAGAGGAGGAAGGAGGTACCTCCTAGGAGAATCGCAGGAAGAAGAGGACCCAGGGTTCACTGAGATAAATTTGCTGTCAGGCTATTTAGAACAGAGATACTAAGGGCTCTTATCTCAAGAGTTGCCTAATCCCTTAGACTGTTGGAGGACCAACCTAAAGAAGCAGGAACTAAAAGGGACCCCATCTTGACAATGATCAAGAAACCAGCTGAATCTTTCCTGATCCACTTGGCGATACAGCACATGACTGGAGCTGAGTGGGATATACCAGGAATCGAGGGTAAGGAGCAGGATGATGGAGAAGCTGTATGGGGTACAGCCGCAGGTGAGAAAAAGGTTGCTATGCTTGCCAAAGGCAGAATGTAGAAGTTAAAGTGGTGGCAACAAGGACTACAATCCTAATAGAATGAGGAGTGACTTTGAAGGATCCCCAAGAAAGGAAAGTAGAATCTCTACTGAAGAGAGCCTTTGAATTATCTAGACTGGCATTGCAGGCAGCGATCTGGGCGGGGGTTACATAGCAAGAGGGCTAATACACTGGGTGTATGAGATCCCACTAGAAGCAGAAAGGGAAGGCATTCAAGCGAGCAGTGCAGATACAGCTCAGGTAGAGTCTCTGCTAAGCAGGTGGTGACAGAGGTCCTGGCCAGGTGCTTGCTATGGATGAGGAACTGGGGGTGGATTCAGCCTCCAAAGTCAGTTTAAATAAAGTCTCATTTAAAGGGAGGCTATTGTTTGGAGAGGAATTAGAGAAGTATTTTAAGGATGTGGGAGAATCAAAACCCCAGAGATTACCAGAAGTTAGGGTTGGGATGTCCATGTGGGCAGGGGTGGTGAGACAGCTGAGGACAGTAAGTTGTACAAGTACGTTGGGAGCTCACCAGGGTCTAGGCTTCTTGGGCAAGTCCAGATTTTTTTGGGGGATCAGACACAGAACAAGATATGAGGAGTGGGTTTACATTATGGGAGACCAGTGGGTCCTGAACATCATCCAAAGAGGATATGCCCTGGAGTTGAAATCCTTAAATAAAGGAGGACTTTCTGCCATCACCAAAGAAAGCAAATAGGAAGGTAGTTCTGGAGACAATAGACAAACCGCTCCAATTACAGGCAACAGTGCTGGTTCTAAAGGAAGAAAGAGGAAAAGGAACCTACTCTGTTTCCTTCTGTGCTTCTAAAGAAGGAAGGAAAGTTTTGGCTAGTGCTAGATTTGAAAGGGGTGAGCCAGGCATTGAGGGCACTGCATGGAGACCCTGGGGAAGGTAAGAGCAGCAGTAAGAAAAGGAGAATTTCTATCTTGGAAGCGTACCTCCATTTCCAAATCAGGAAGGAGCACCCACGCTTTCTGCACTTTTCAATACTAGGAATACATTATCAGTTCAAAGTACTGCCCTTTGGGTTGTCTATTGTGTCTAGAACATTTACAAAGGTAATGGTGGCAATGGTTGCTTTCCTTCACAAATTGGGGGACCGGGATTTCATTCTTGCCTAAACAATGGGCTGATAAGAGCCAACTCCTTCCAGAAAGGTTGCTAAGCAACAGAGGGTGCTGCAGGTCCTGGAAAAGTTAGGTTGGGTAGTCCCCCTTCTCAGACACTGATATACTTCGGAACCCATTTTGATACAAGGAAGAAAAGACTGTTTTAACAGACGAGAGAATAGACAAACTACAGCAGCAAATAAGGATCTTGCCGAATTACCCAGCCCCCCCCCCCCCCCCCAAGCATGGGCATACTTGCAGGTGCTGGGCTCAATGTCTGTGGCAGTCAAAATGGTGCCCTGATCAAGGGTCTATATTAGACCATTGCAGAGGACCTTACTATTCAGGTGGTCCCAAAAGAGCCAGGATTTTGAAAGAGAATTTCTATGAAAGAACAGCCCAAGAAGGGCCTAGAATGGTGGTCAATCAAGGTCAGCCTAGCAAAGAGAACCAGTCTGGAGCCCCTACAGTGGATCATGGTAATGGCGGATATGAGCAGATCGGGGGGGGGGGGGCACAAAGAGAGGCAGATGGCGCAAGGACATTGCTCACATCTGGAGGGATCATACTCTGTGAACTGCTTGGAGATCAGAGTAATGATTTGCCTTAGTGAAATTCCTACCACAGATAGGAGAGAAAGCAGTCAAAGTATTCCCAGACAGTGCCATGGCAATTGCCTATGTGAACAGGCAAGGGGGCACAAGGAGTCCGCAGATGGCGAGATGTCTTCTGAATATCTCAGCTGCCTGCATGCCAGGGATCAACATGCTCAGGCTAATTTCCTGAGTTGCCAGAAATTAGACTCAGGGGAGTGCAAGCTGGCAGAGGAGGCCTTCAAGCAAATAAGAGACAAATGGGAACAACCTCAATGGGATCCGATGGTGACACTCAAGAATATCAAAGCAAAGCAATTCTTCAGCCAGAGAAGAAAATGGGGAGCCAAAGGGATAGATGCCCATGCACATGATGTTGTACATACTTCCTTCATGGCTAATTGTAGGGAAAGTGTTGAGAAGGATAACGGACTATCAAGGTACGACTGGAACCATTCTGCCCTGATTGACCAATATATATGTGGTCTGTGGACTTGGTCAGACTCAAGTTGGGAGAGCTGTTGAGGTTCAACTTAGTAGCAAGCCTACTGAAATAATGGCCAGTTGTCATGGAGGATCCAGCACAGTTCTGTCTTATGGCTTGGCTACTGATAGGAAGAGACTCAGGAGGAGAAGATATTTAGCCCAAGTAATCACAATGTTTTTGAGGGCAAGAAAGAAGTCTACCTCACTAAAATACATCAGAATCTGTGAAAAATGGTACAAAGCAGAAGTAGCCATGATTCTGCAATTCCTCCAGGATGAGCTGGACAGGGGCCTGGCATTAAAGCCCCCAAGGGTCCAAGTGATATAGAGAACAAGTGGATGGGTCTTCTATAGCAGTGCATTGAGATATAATTCCTTTTGTTGAGGGGGCGAAGCACCTACAATCACCAGTAAAGCCACTAGTCCCACCATGGGACCTAAATTTGGTCCTGAAGACTTTAGCAAGGGCACAGTTTAAGCATCTCAGCAAGATCATGGTAAAGAACTTAACACTGAAGATGGTCTTGTTAATGGCAATCTGCGCTCAGCAAGAATAATTTTGGAATTGCAGTCTTACAGAGATCCATATTTGCCCTTTTCAAGGGAGATGGTAAACATTAGGCTAGTACCATCATTTTTGCCAAAGGAAGTCTCAAAATGTCATTTCAATCAGGCATTTTGATTACCTGGATTCAGGAAAGCAGAATGCTTAGGGAAAAATAAGGAGCTACTATTCCTGGATGTTTGTAGGCCTCTCCCACTTGCCTAGACTGGTCTGGCAGGATGAAGTGGAAGGTATAATTATGTTCTTACTTGCTAATTTTCTTTTCTTAAATCTTGGCATACCAGTTTAGAACCACCCCAAGGTGAATCACATAAAAAAAAAGGTAAAAAAGAGGGGATATAGATAGATAGATAGCATAGGAAGAATTACTTGCTTACCAGGAGAGAAATGCAACCTGGCAAAGGAGGAGCAGAGATTATGCTCACTCTGTTGGGTCACTTTTTTAATTTACTGTGTTTAATATATATTAAAATCTTAGTTTTTGT
Organism: Rhinatrema bivittatum; assembly: GCF_901001135.1. Classification (NCBI taxonomy): domain Eukaryota; kingdom Metazoa; phylum Chordata; class Amphibia; order Gymnophiona; family Rhinatrematidae; genus Rhinatrema; species Rhinatrema bivittatum. The sequence goes on along the minus strand of NC_042623.1, from coordinate 49,230,314 downwards.
TTGTACTTACATAAAAAAAGGAAAAAAAGAACCAGTTTGGAATTTGAGAATCAGCTTGGTCAAGAGACTACTAACATCTTCCCTGCTGTACAAGATTATATAGGGAGGGATGTGAGGGAGAAATGTTCGCACTTTGTCTCCATCTGCTGATAGGGGGAATGAATTTCACTTGACTGGACTGGTCTGTTAGGGCTCAAGAAAAGAAAATGAACAGGTACCTTTTCTCTTAAAGATGTTGTGATAGAGTAGACAGAAATTTAAAATTAAACTGAAACTTTCCTCTGCTGGTTCCTTAGGTCCACCAAGTTTTACACTGCCTTTCTCTTTTCACCTAGCCCCTCCTCTTGTTCACTACTTGCTCATGACTGTCCTATTGGCTTCTGGTATCAGTATCTGTTTTGCCTCATAAATTACCCAGTGCTGAGAAGTGCAGATGCTGGCATCATTCTCTTGGAAACAGAGCATGCATTTTGCAGTTTCTCAGTAGGTGACATGCTGAATTTCAGAGGGCGCATTCACACTCAGATCATTGCATTTCACATAAGCGCACGCCAGACACTGCACCACTATCCAAATATAAAGTCAAGAGTGCATTGTTTGAGAAAGTTAATGTCTGCTATACAAATTTAATTTTTGCTACTTCTCATAAGCAATAATTAACTGATATTTTTTTTATTGTTGGCAAGCTTGATGGGGAAAAATAAATTGTGCAGTTCAGTTTTAGGACCAGTTCAATGATTCAATGGCAGTGCTGCTCACTGGGGAGATCTGGTTTTGATTTCCAAGTCTGGCTTCTGCTCCTGGGTCTGGCCAGGGCTGGGAATGCCATGGAAGCAGCATGCATTATTGCATAATGACGACAACCAATGGATAGACGTGCACGTGTACATGCACTGGGTTCCGGATAGAGCTGAGGCTGAGTGTTAAAATTGGTTGCAGGGTTTAACACACAAACTAAAAAAAATGAACTCTCAATTAAGTAAACTTATCGTATGCTAATGCATCAGCAGTTAAAAAAAACCAAACACACTTATCCAAAAATGTGCATAAAATAAAATGCTTAGTGCACATAAAAACATGATTTCTGTGCATTAATCCTGAGCATAGGTCCTGGTACCAGAACACAAGCTTCTGCCTATAGACTAACACTAGCCCTGGAAACTTTACTCCACGTCTGACTAGGTGTTAACTTGTGTTTTCTTAGCACTGGAAACTTAAGACAGCCCACCTCTTTGCATTGGGGATAATAGCTAATGCCATCATTAACATGGGATTTGCATGAGAGGATGATAACCTGTACACACACTGTTGTGTGCAAAACTCTGTGCTGCATCAGGAGAAAAGTTTGGCACAATAGTGGGTTAAACTGTATACTTTATCAAGTGCACCTTAATTCCAGATTGTAAATTCCACATAGCAGAGCATTTTGTTTGAACAGGCTTTCAGGAAATAATACATTTTATTGCACCAGATTAGAATTTTCTTTGATAGTCAAACCCTAAAATGTTTCAGCATGGTTGGCCTGTGTTCTTCTTTATTATTTTTTAGGCTGTTTTGTTTTATTTGTTTGTGTGTGTTTATTGTAACCCACCTAGAAAAAAAATTTAAATATCAGGGATGACCAACTCTGGTCCTCGAGTCACAAACAGGTCTGGTTTTCAGGATATCCATAATGAATTTGCATTTGGGATGCATTTGATGGAAGCTGTGCCTGCAAATCTATCTCATGCATTTTCATTGTGGATTTCCTGAAAATTAGACCTGTTTATGGCTCTTGATGACCGGAGTTGGCTACCCCTGTTTTATCTGTATTTTTATAGTGCTATATATGAGCAATAGCATTACAGAAGTGATAATGACTTCCACCTCCCAACAGTTAGCAAAATGCATAGGTTGATGTGATTAACGTTAAATAACTAATTGGCGGTGGTTCATTTCACGTGTCTGATTTCTATTAAAAGAATGGTTGGGCAATGCTTGATTTTCCATTGCATGCAATGTTGTGGGGTTTTTTGTTTTGTTTTTTTTACGAATTAGGCTACATTAGTCTACACAGCTCTCCATGAAATTAGCCCATGCAGTTCACGATAACCACCATTCAGTTACTCCTTAATCATCAAACACATGCTGGATGGCATGGGAATCCAGGCAGAATCAAAATAAATATAAGAATGGATCGTGAAATATGATGAAACTTCCAGGAGCTGACAGCGCTGCACATTTCCCTTGAAATAGTTGTTATCTTTAGCTGAACTGGCTATCCATTACAGAAGAGTAAATCACTTCTCAATGCCTCTCCGCGACCACTGGAGATGAGAAAAAACAAGCTGCGGCGAAATTGAAAATGGCAAAAATTAGGCTTTATGCCTTTGTGTGTGGGGAAAATCTGTTTGTAAAAAAAAAAAAATAATAATAAAAAGAGAGAGAAGGATCTCCCTCGGTAACTGGGGGTGGGAGGGGTGGATTCAGTGCCCAGTCCAGGTTCTCTGTTCCTTGGGTCAACTGAGGCTGGGGAGGCTGAAGAGACAGCATTTTGGGGGAGAGGGGGGGGAGAAGTGGGCAGGGACCCATTTTCATCATGCCGTGGTGACGCCTAATAGATTGAGGGCACATGATTGTGGGCTTCCGGAAAGAGCTCTGATTTATGGCTCCGGCCTGGGACTGTTGTAGCCATGACTGACTGGACTACAGTAAGTTGGGGGCGGAGGCAGGGAATCCCCAGGTAGCTGTAAATATGGTGTCCGATTCCAGCCCTGCTTCCAGCTGAGCTGGAAATCCCCGCCCCCCCCCCCCCAAAAAAAAAAATAAAAAAAACAGGACATGGGAAGATTTTTAACAGGTGAAATGGTCAAAATGTTCCCTTTCCATTGCAGGCGTAGATCTCCCCCCTGCCCTAACGTCTAGATATATATCATATATGCATATATTTTTTTTAAAAGGCGAATTGTATAGAACTGGTGAATTTCACCATTTTCTCTGAATTGTGCTACAATTTTACCAATAAAGGCTCTGGCCAAATAGTTTCACAAACGTGTGAATTCTGCAAAATGTTCATGGAACCGTGCACCAGTGTGACTTCTCGGATAAAATGAATTACAAGTGCAGTCTGTAACGATGAGGGGAAAATGGCAGGAATATGTGAGAGCGCAGATGAAAAGCAGGAGGCCTTTATCTTTCACAGAAAGAAAGGGATAGTGAGGGGGGGTCCATTTACAGAAAGAGTTTGCATGGAATTAGCAGGGTGAACTTGGTGGAGGCAATGAGGCCAAACATAGAGGTTCAGGGAGCTGAGAGCAGTGCCAGCAACACCTTGGACAAACCTTTCAGTTGTTCTCTGGGGATGGGCGGTTCCAGAGGACTAGAGCAGTGTTTTCTAGCCTTCTCATACCCAAGGCACACCTTACATTAACAGAAATGTTGGGTGGCATGCCCGCCTCCACAGAGCCATCGTAATTGACCAACCTCCCTCCATACACAAGTGCGGGAGAAGGGAGAGGTCGGTGTGGTGTGGGCAGCCGGTTCGGTTATGGCTGCCACACGTGCTTGTCAGAGCTTCTTCGCTGCCGCTGCTGCTCCCAGCGCGCAAACGTGAGTCACATCCAGTGCACAGAGCACACACTCCCCTTCTCACGCAGCCTGGGGACAAGACAGAGGCTGGAAGGGCTCAAAGATGGGGAATAGGAGGAGGTGCTGTGTGAAAGGTGTGTGCTGCATAAAATGGGTCCCATCTATCCATACCCTGTTTGCTGCCCATTATTTACCCCACTCCAAGGCTCATGCTGTGGCTTGGAAGAAGAGACATGTGGGACTACTACACATGTGCTCAGAAATTAGTTCTTATACATTTAAGAACCACTGGTGGTGGTGACTCTTGTTGCTGTGAGGAGCTAAGAACGGAGCCCGGCTGCTGACTTGGGGGCCGATGCAATATTATTCGCGGAAAGCGGGCGCTGACTTTTCAGTGCTCGCTTTCTTAACGCATGCATGGCGCCCGCCTTGCGGGCGCCATGCAATACACAAATTAGGAGGTCGTGCTAGTAAGGAGTGCGACCTTAGTGCCTCCTTGCTAACACGATCCCGCGGTTACCGGCGGTCTGCTGGTTATGAACACCAATGCCGATAAACTCGGCGTCGGTTTTCATTACTGCAGCTGGCCGGTTATGAAAACTGATGCCAAGCATATCGGCGTCGGTCTTCAAAGTGGCAGGCAGAGATTTTTTTTTCTTTTTTTTTTACTTTTAAAAAAAGTACAGAAAAGATTTTTTTTTCTGCTTTTCTGCTCTTTTTTTCAGTGCGCTCAGCTATTAGCGTCTGCTCCAGGCAGGTGTTAATAGCTGAGCGATAAATGTGCCTCTGAGACGCACATTTATTTTTTTGCATTTGGTGTGAATGAGTAATAGCCTCATTCACATGCATTTGCATGTGATGAGCGCTAACTCAGTCACTCCGCGTCGGACGCGCATTAAATAGGCGCTGATCTCCCTATTGCATTAGGGGGTGGATTAGCACCTATTTAACCCGCGTCCGACAGCGGGTTAAACAGTGCGCTCGGCTGAGCGCACTGTATTGCATCTGCCCCTCGGATCTGAGCGTCAGGCAGTGGAGACTTTTCCTTGGCACCCCTGATCAGGACTGAAGCTACGCTGGTTGGGAAAAGCTGGACAGCTGTAAGCTCCTCTCTCGCAAAGGAAGCTGGCAGCTGCATGCCAGTCATCCTGTCCTCCAGCAGTGGGGAAACATGTATAACCGTTAATAATGGAAAAGACAGAAACATGTGGACTATGTCTTTGGCTAAAGACCACAGGTCTATCTGGTCTGCCACATTTCACTACCTACGGTCATACTGCAGACCCTGCTTGATCCTCCAGCTTTATTTCTGCTTCCCCGCTATTAAACATCCTGTGCCTGCCCCATCTCGTCTTAAATTCCATTATGATGTTTGCCTCCAATGCCTTCACTAGGAAGCTGTTTCATGCATTTACCTAGAGGTCTTGAGCTTCATTTGCTAAAAGGTCAATTTTCAAAAGGGTTAGGTATATAATTTTGGGATCCTAAATTGGCTCCTAGTTTTCAGTGGGATCCTAAATTTAGGCTTTTTAAAAGTGGGTAGCAATGGAGCTGGTGTTGGGGACAGGGAAAAAGGATATCTGCTTAGCACTGATTTTCAGCCTAAATCTAGATAAATGGATAACACCCCTAAATTTAGATATCTAGGTTTTAGAATTTAGAAGACTACATTTATGTAAATTTTCAGCTGAAAATTTGTATCCCTAAGTTTGGCTGTAAACAGGTGTCTAATATCTGTCCCCAAATTTACTAACTTGGCTTTTTTTTTTTTATATCGGTTTCTGTTTTTATGTCATTGGAAATAAGAATATAAATATAAAAAATACTAAATGTATTTACATTATATTTAATAATACACTTTTTATAATGCAATGTAATATAGAAGTTCTATACATTTGAATGTTTGATTTCTTCTCATTGTTCTGTGAAATAAAAGCCAGTTTGTAAGTTTGTCATGATTCTGGGAGGATGCTCGCAAAATTCTTATGAAAAATATACCTGTAAAAGATATATCTGAGTGGTGAAGAGGCAGGACAAAGGCAAGTCACAGTATGTTATTTCTCTTATGTATTGTATCACATTTTTTCTTAGTATTGAATATATTATTTGCAAGACAAGCAATATGAGAGAGAAATGTTCTGGAAAAGGAAATGTTGGAATGTACCAAAGGTCAGTGCCTGCATCCCATCTTAGCTGTAGGCTCATCTTACGTACTGACAATAATTGCATATTACACTGATTAGACATGTAAAACTTTCCAAAGCTGCTGAAATGCTTAAAAGTATGTAAAAGGTCAAAACGTATGTTAAGGGTTAGCACTGAATTTTGTTTCTGCTTCTGGACTCAGATTACAAAAAAATCACATGACTTACAAGAATTCTATCTTGTTAACATATATAAAATAAATTAAAAGGTCAACCAATTAGGAAAATGTTATGTTAACTAAGTAGCTACCTCATTGATATATGACAATCTTCAAGTTCATTGTCTGTGATTTCTTGTTTTCTTTGAATAAATATTTTTCTCTTTCAGCTGCTGGTGTTAAGCATTTCCAGCCCACAACAATTTCATAAGAGGAATCTGATGTTAAAGTCTCTTGTTTACCAATCTCTTGGTGAACCGGTTGCAAAGCAACCAGGCAACTACAGTCTTAGCCAGCAGTTTAAAGCCCCAATTCTGTTTCCCTTCAAGTTTCTGAAAGGAGCCTCCCTTACAGAAATGAACTCACAAACATGCAAACAGTGGAATTGATGCTGGCAGGGTGGGCACTATTAAGGCTGGCCATGCATTCTGCTGTGAGAAGTGAATGAGCTGCTGAGGAGGGCAGGGCTGGCTTTTGAGCAGAGTGAGCAAGGCGTCCATGCAGCAAGGGTCACAACCAACACTCTTCCTTGTGGTGTGTGCATGTAGAGAAGGGTTTCTTAAGCAGCTGTGAATACTGCACCTCAGATCTACCTGATCCCAGCAGGAGATTAGGAGGAGCAGTGGGAGCTCTTGCTGCTAGTGCCTCTGTTCTTTCCTATCTGTGCTGACCCTTCAAGCATATTCAAAATTTGCGGGCCAGCACTTCCTGTGTACTAGTCTTGGGCATCATGAGATCAGCATACCAAAAGTGCTAGCTCCTGAATTTTGAACATCCTGATAGGGCCACCAGCATAGATGAGGAGAAATAGTGACACTTGCTCTACAATTAAACAAATATAATTCTCAGGGAGGATGCAGGGGGAACAGGCAGACACGGTGGTAGTAGCAGGGATAGGGATCCGAGAGGGAGCTGCTGGGAGGCAAAAAAGTAAAGGCAAGAGATGGATACTGGGGATGGAGGAAAGGTTTAAGCAGGGGGCTAGGATGCTGGGAATGGGGAAAGTAAGAAGCAGGGGAAAGGATGCTGGGAATAGGAGGGTAAGAGGCAAGAAAGAGGATGCTGGGGGAGGGGTAAGATGCTGATATGGATAAGAAGCAGGACATAGGATGTTGGGTGAGGGGAGTATGGGTGGGGAGGGGGCAGATGCTGAGGGAACCTACATTGCTTATATGTACAGAGAGCTTTTGTACATCCCCCTTCCTCGCTAATCCATGAGAAGGACCAGCATGTGGGCTTCAGTTAGGGGTGGGGAGATATCATTGACTTTCACTCAGGGTGCCATTTGTCCTAGAGCTGGCTCTGAAGAGGGGAGACTGAATCGAGGGGTAGGAATGACTGAGGTCGATGGAAGATAGTGGAGGGCACTGAGGGGGATGATTAAGGCTTGGTATTGGTTGGCACTGAAGAAAGGGTGGATTGATTAAGTGAGGGGAGAAAGAAATGAGGATTGAGATTATGTTGGGGGGGGAGGGGTATGAGAGAGAGAATTGAGGGATTGAGCAGATGCACATACACACATGATGTAAAGGACACCTTTTGGAAATTTCGTGTTCTCCATGGAGTAGACCTTTCTAGCCTTGAGTGAGAATGGACTGTGTGTGTCCTAGACCATGACATTTTCAAACTCCAAATTCTTTCACTAATGATGGACCTTTTTTTTTTTTAAATTCATTTTAATTCTGTGCATTGTTTAGCTGCAGGTCTCATAGGAGTAACAAATCACTAAAACCAGTAGATAAAATAAAAATGATTTTTAATTTGGCGTGAGCTATCTCCATTTGTTATGTCATCTTAAAAATCTTCACTATCATCGTTTGCTCTGTGGTAATGGTGGAAGGTTGTTTTAGCTTCCCAGTGGGCGTGTGCTTCACCTCCTAATGTATTGTGCAAACAACATTACTTATTAAATTCATAAATGCTAAACAAAGCTGAGAAGATTTTTTTTTGAAGACAATTTTAAAATAAGCCAACTCATGCTATATTACATAAAATGTCTATATTTTAAAATAAATTAAGACACTTCCAAATTAAGCACAAAGCTGTTAATACATTAAACATAAATGTTATATTAATTCTCAATCAAAATTTCAAACACAAATCTCCAGGACTGACAAATGAGCCAGTTTTCATATGTGGACGCTCGTCCAACCCGGGTTAAATAGTGCGCTCAGCTGAGCGCACTTCACAGAAACTCCCCCAGCAGGCTGATACAGTAAAAGCAGGGTATTGTAGAACGTGAGATGCAGATGTTATACTGGGTTTTCTGCCACTCCTATACAGAAGAAAATTTGATTGATGCTCTTGAATAATTTTGGTGGTAGTTTTACTAGATGGTTGAATCTGGCCAGACATTTCTTTACTTAGAAGGTTCTTCTGTCTGGAGATGCCACCGAGATGCATGCCCAGCACATTGTAATGATGGTGCAAAAGGTTTGGAGCAGTGCCTCTTGCTTTATTGAGTGGGGGTGTGCTGTCTCTGCGTGTATCAAATTTGATAACAAGTGTGGAGAGAGCCATTGGACCCCTGTCAAGATCAAACGAACAGGGTGGTTTCCCTGTCACAGGTGATCTTCTTTAAAAATAGTAATAATAATTTTCAAAAAATATCATGTTGGGGAGTGGGGGCTGGGAAGGAAATATGTGCCCTAAACCTCTCTCCACATCTCCCTTTTAGTGTTGTGGGCCTGTCGCCAACATTCCTCCTTCACCCTTCCCAATCAGTCTCTCTCTCTCTCTCTCTCTCTGTCTTTGATCCACAGTCCATCCCAAACAGATCCCCTCTCTCCCTCCACCAGTCCATCCTAACCAGTCCCTCCCATCTCTCTCTCTCCCTCCACGTCTTATCTCTCTGTCTGCTCTCTCTTTCCCAGCTTTCCAGTCAATCTCTTCCTATCCTCCTCCAGATCCAACTCTGTGGGTATCTGTAGTTAACTACACAAGTTACTGAATATGAGTACATTCTTCCATATTTACTGCTGGTTTTGAAATTATATGTATTGTGTTTATATCAGTAAGCATTATTCAATAAGTTTTATATATTGTGAATGAGTCTGGTATGCATACAGTTATTTCTTCGTTATTATATTAATAGCTTTTCTATATACGGCACATAACTGCAGGCAAAAATAAGAGAAGCATGTGGAGGTCCACGCTTTCAAAAAGGGGTCCACGCTTTCAAAAAGGTTGGAAGCCCTGGTCTATGTGTCTCTTTCTTATGACTTCTGAAGACATTTCATTTACTGTTTTTTTGTTTTACCTCTGGTTCCCAAATTTGAAGTTCATATAGGACAGGTAAATAGATAAAATTGCTGACTATGCAGCTAGCTAGAAAAATATAGATAGATGTAGGTACAGAGCCAACGATTCTTCCTAGCAGTCGTGTTTGATACCTTTATGATATGGGTCAATTCCTTGACCCATAGTAGTGTTTTGCTTTTATTAACGTGAGGACCCTTTGACCCTACTACAGAGTAAATTGCCTTGATAAAGGATAGATATAATTCTTAATGTAGAGAATGTTCTAGTTTTGCTAGTTTACTGCCTTTGGGAATGCAGTAATCTAGTTCTGCCAGTAGAGGGAGTGGAGCCAGACTTAGCCTGAAGTTTTTAGCTGTGCTAAAAACCTATTCTGGAATAGGTTGGTTGGATTCTGCTGTCTGTGAGAGAGTAAACACCCAGAAAGTTTTGGAGAAATGGCAAAATATCAAATTTGAATGAATACGTAAAAAGAAAAATAGAAGTTCCTCTAAAGCAGTAGAGAGAGAGTGTCAAAGAGGAAAGGGAGCCTCAGTTCATTTCTCCCATGGTTTAGAAGAGAAACTAAAGCTTAAGTTAATACCTAGAGTAGGGGAAGTTGCTCTTCCAGAAAGGAGCTGAAACTTATCCTAGCACAGAGAGGTTTAGCCCTTGCAGTTTCCACGGGTAAAGAAGAAGTGGAGAGCCATCCCCAGTTCTGGGATAAATCCAATTTGTCAAACTTTCACTTAAAACCTGAAGGAGGGAAGAGAAGAGCTGAGCTTGTTATAGATGTAGACCCTTGGACCGGCTAGAGTGATGGAAGGATCCGCTGGAGGAGGACCTGCAGCGGGACTCGTAGCCAGCAGGCGGCACAGGACCAGGAGACCGGGCAGGACCTTCAACTATACCAGCCCTCATTCCCCGCAGGTTGAGCCCTTGGGTACCGGGGCCAGCAGGACTTAGGCGAGGGTCTTCTGTCACAGAGAATCCCAAGTACAGTCCAGATCCGAGGCAGGCAGCAGTATGGGAGTAACAGAGTCAGTCCAGAGATCATGGCAGGCGGCAGCGGTGCAAGACGGAGATCCAGGCCAGAGGTCGGGGCAGGCTGAAGACAGGCGGAGTAGAAGGATGAGCCAAGGGTCGGTACAGGCAGCAGACGAAGAGGAACCAGAAGCCAAGCCAAAGTCAAACCAGAGAAGCAAGCCGAAGAGGGAGCAGGACCAGGAACTCTGGAGCGGAGCAGAACAGGAACTGAAGAAGGCAGGAGCAGAAACAACAATTAGACATTCAGCGAGTCGACCTGTTGCAAATGCAGGGAACTGTGATTCAGGCTGAGTTTAAATACCCCTGGGCATCTGATGTCATCTTAAGGACCAGGCCGTGGTTTCCCGCCACAGCCCCTTTAAATCCCGGCCCATTGTGCTCGGGCATGCCTAAGGGGCGGGGTTTTGAGGAGGAAGTTGGTGGCATCTCCCTTGTGGGGACAGCGCTGCGGGAAGGCCCAGCCGCGGCTCGGAGCCGCGCAGAGAACACCGCGACAGACCGGAGAAGAGCAGCAGGTGAGGAGGGGACCCGGCAGTGGACTCCCGCAGCCAGGGTTCACAAAAGTGCTGCAGGGTTTTTTGTAGCAGTAATATCTGGAGAAGTCCCTGCTGTGAGGACTGTCTTTTGGGTAAACTGCATCAAGTATTAGATTTATCCAACTTTGGCTCAGTAAATATCTTACACCTAGAATACAGATGGCCTGAACAACTTGCCAAACTCCAGAGTATTTCAGAGGCGGTTACCAATAGGTTGGTCAAAAGAAGTCTTGTTGGCGGAATGGAAAGGCTTTCGTTTGGAAATCATTTTCTTCCAAGTTGACATCTGGCCTTTTAAGTTTTAGGAATCAGAAGATGAGTAAAGTCTTTTTTTCTATTGTAGATATTTTTCCTTGCTACTTTCATCAAGGAACTTTGTTTTGACTTGTTTGTTGTTTCCCTGTTGAAGAAGGGGCGTAGAGTCTTCTGAAACCAACTGGCAAGCCCAGGAAGGAGAGATTTAAGCTAGGATTATCAGGGATGGGTGGACAAAGCCCTAAGGTAAGTAAAATTCCTCCACTAAGTAAATCATTAAACACTTATAAAGGAATGAAAAAAAAGGACAAAAACATCTGGAAAGCTCTATGCACTGATGTTCATAATATTGGAAATAAAGTCCCAGATCTAGAGGCAGTCATAGAAGAGGCTGACTTGGATATAGTGGCAGGCACAGAGAACCATGGCTGGCATATAGGTGTACCAATCTATATTCTATTTAGGAAGGATGGGGGAGGAGGAAGTGCCTTGCAGTGCAATAGCACTGCAAGGATTGTGAGCTAACGCGAAGGCACTGTGGGTTGGTCTGGAAAGAGGGAATGGAACAGGCATTTATATCGGTTTGATATCTGGACCTCCTTCGCAGGCAGAAGAAATGGATAGAGATTTAATTGAAGACATTCCCAAAATAGCCTTGAAAGGGAAGGTGCTATTGCTAGGTGATTTCAGTATGCTGGAGGCTGATTTGGACATGCCAGCTACGGTGTTATCTAAAAGCAGGGAGATCCTGGAATGTCTACAGGAACAGCTGTTCCAGCAAAGGATAACAGAACCAACATAAGATGGGGAGATACAAATGGGGAAAGTGTTTCTAGTTGTCGTTGGATGGTATGGTTCAGTATTACAGCAGAGGCAGTGCTGGCTCATTCTAAGGCAAGAGCCTTGGAATTCAGGAAACCTAACTTTAAGATGAGGGAGTACCTCAAGGAGTAATTAACTGGATAGGGTATGCTTGGGAAAACAGAAGAGCAGTAGGCAAATTGGAAAGTAGATATCAATCGTAAGGGCAAGAAAACGTTTTGTTAAGAAACTAAATAAAAGTAAGATTTAAAATTAGGCCACTGTGATTTTCAAAAGAAGTGACTGAAAAGGTAAGGGAAAAAAGATTATCATTCATAAACTATAAGATACCACAGAGAGGAAGATGGGCAACAATATTTGGAAAAGCGAAGACAAACTGGGAAAGTAATCAGGAAAGCAAAGATGCAAATGGAAGAAAACATATCTAATACAATACAACAGGAGGCAAGACTGTTTTTTAAAGATGTGAAGGAAGGATGTGAAGAAGTGAAGGAGGAAGTGCAAATGTAAGATTCAAAGGTGAAGGGAGAGGGTATGAAGAGACTGACCAGGAAAAAGCGGAATTGCGCAATATGTATTTCTGTTCAGTTTTCATTGACGGAGTGCTTGCCATAGGACCACAGAAACCTGCCACAAATAGGAATGGTAGATTGTAAACAAATTTCAGAAGGCCATGTTCAAGAGGAGGTAGCGAAACCAAAAGTAATGAGGCAGGATGGCCTACATCCAAGAGTATTAAGGGAAATTAGGGAGGTTCTGGCAGTTCCACTGTCTGGTCTTTTCAATATTTCTTTAAAGTCAGATGAGCTTCCAAAGGACTGGAGTCAAGCAGATTTGGTTTGCAAAAGTAAGAGGAGGAGGCTGGGAACTATAGGCCGATTAGTCTGACCTTGGTGATGAGTACATTGATAGAACCGGTGCTAAACAGAAGAAATTGCAGTTTTTAGAATCCGTTCTGACGTATGTGATGCTATGGCTAACATTACCAACTTATTTATTGAGGGAATGGTGCCTATATTTCTAATGCACAGGGGGCAGTTCTATAATGAGGCAGGGTGAGGTGGCCACCTCAAGCGACAAAATTTTGGTGCAGCAAAATGTGCCCCCTAAACGCCCAGTAGCCGCCTCACCTTGCTTCCAAGAGGGCGCTAAAATCGATCTGGTGGAAGAAGAGGCCGCAGGGCCACCAGTGGCTGAAGACTGAATGAGGCCCATAGGGTGGCCGGCGGATTCCAATATGCCAGCATCCAAAATGCAGCAACACAGTATGTTACGATAGCTCAGGTGGCCAGACTGGAGCAGAAGGCTGCGTGGCCTGAGCAGCAGTAGGCTGCAATTGCAGGGCCCTGCAGCTATCAAGAGCTGGGGCAAGAGGCCAGCGCACTCACCCGAGAGAGTCCTGTCCGGACTGAAGAAGGAACCTGTTTCTACTACTATTTGTGCTTGGGGGAGGGCTGCAGTGAGTGAGACTGTGAGCAAAGGAGCATGTGAGTCAGAGAGGGAGTGTGCAAGCATTGTGTGAGGGAAGGAGAGTGTGTGTGTGTGTGTGTGTGTGTGTGTGTGTGTGTGTGTGTGTGTGTGTGTGTAATAGATCAGTGGTTCTCAACCTTTTTTTTTGGCCGGGACACACCTGACAGATGGTTCTTACATGCGTGACACACTGAACATGTGACCATCACGGGGCTAAATGTAAACATATACTCTGCACCCTCAACAATGGGTGCAGAGCAGAACTAGGGCATTACCCTGTACAACTCACCATACAAAAAAGATATTCTGGTTCTGATGACATCTCAGTAAAGCAAAACAAATTCCCTTTACTACCAGGCACAATAGCCTTCCCTATGAAAAGACAGTAATTTACTACTAATGCATATCCTATTGAGAAAACACAACAAATAAGATTGATACAAATGCCTACATGCTAGTAAAATACCTCACCTCAGTCACACACAAAGCCGACCTTCACCAAGGACAGAAAGAACACAAATTATAAATATGGCGACAGAAACTGGAATGGAATCCCAAAAAAGCATCTAACATAGTCCCAGGATCTGCAATAATGCACACAAACTAATCTGCACAAAGTTATACCTGCATTATGGAACACACTCAAACAGTAACAACCCTATCTACAAAAAGGCAACACTACAAATATTAAACCAGGCCCTAAACACTAATACACCTCCTATTAAGAAAACAGAATAAGCCAAGCTGCTATACATCCCCACACAGAAATAGTTGTGAAGCTATACTAATACATGTTACAAAACAGCTGATGAACAGAATAACATCCAACAATTAAAAACTCATAAAAATTATTAAAACATGTCCAGATATCAATAAAATATTTCAAAACAGCAGACATCGCATAATACTCAATAATTAAAATGGCAGTCAATCAAGAAAAATAAACTTAAAAAGCCACCTTTACTTACCCTCTCCAGCAGCTCTCCTACTCCTTTCCCTTCCAGGCCAATAGCACTCACCAGAAGCAGCAAGGGCTGCTGAACCCTGTCCTCACAGTCCTCTTCCTTAGAGCTCACAACCAGTCACTCACACACACATCAATTAGACCCCCATGACCAGTCTCTGTCTCTCTTGCAATCACATACACACACCAGTCATCTTCCTGACCAGTCTCTCTCAATCACACCCACAAATTTTCACCCAGGCACACACACCCAGGCTACCATTCTCACATGCATGCTCTGGACCTCACGGCCAAACCTCTTCTTCCGATGGGCTCCAGTTCCGCCGTGGCTTTACTCCGACGGGCCTTCTTTTTCGCCACCACGGGGATGGGTTCCCATGGCGCCATTGCTTGATTGAGGTTGGGTTTCCTCTTCACCACCATGGGGATTAGCTCCCGTGGTAGCTTTGCTTGGTCGGGGTCGGTTTTCCTCTTTGCCGCCACAGGAATGAGCTCCCGTGGTGGCCTTGCTTCGTTGGGGTCGGGATTTTTCCCCATCACGGGGATGAGCTCCCATGGTGGCCTTGCTTCGTCAGGGTTGGGCTTCTTCACCGCCATGGGGATGAGCTCCCGTGGTGGCCTTCCTTTGTCGGAGTCGGGCTTTGACACTGCCATTCCTCCCAGCCTCCCTCAAATCACCCCACCCCCGAGCTATGCGATGTCCCTTCTTCCTGCCTCACCGGCCAATCAGAGGCTTCCTCCTTTCTTCCTACTCCCACTGGCAGGAAGAAGGGATGAGGCTTCCCATTAATTGGGCAGTGAGGGCAGGAAAAAAGGAGGCTTCCCATTGGCCTGCGGGTGTTGGAAAAAGGGAGAAATGAAGCTCAACCGGGGCAGTGGGACCCCAGTAGCCACAACACACCTGCTGGTGCTTGTCGACACAATGGTTGAGAATCGCTGTAATAGATTATATATGAGAGAGGGGAGAATGTTTGTGCATTCCACTGCCTGTAATCCACGACAAACTCAGGGTGACTGGAAATTAAAAAAATTCCCAGGTATGGAGAGAGTGAATTTTTAAAATCCTTATTAGTTTTATTTTTTGGCTGTTTGATGTATCTGCTTTTTTTGAAATATTTTATTGTTTCGGTAAATTTTTAGAAAATTATTTGAGAGATTTTAATTATTGGATCTTCTATTTGTCAGCTGTTTTTTGAATATTCTTTTTATTCATATATTTTACTATTATGATTATGTATTTTTATATTTCTTGATTTTATTGTTTAAGGAATGGTGAAGATTCTGTTTTTCCATTGTTGCACTGCATAGAGAGAGCAAGCCTGTGTGTTTGTGAAAGCCTGCATGTGTATATGAGAGAGCGCCTGCATTTGTATGAGAGAGCATCTGATTGTGAAGGAGAAAGTGGAAGTGTGTGACTTCTTTTTTTTTTACTGTTTTTATGTCTTGATTTTATTGCTTAATTTTTGAGAGGAATGATGTTTCTGTTTTTCCGTTGTTGCACTGCATAATACAGTTGGGCTTGTTGTGGTTTCCATTCATTTTTTGTTGGCACATTTTTCTATTTATATTTTATGGCCTCTCTATTCAGTGTTTGGTATGGAACTGTCTCTGTTATGCATATGTAAGGGTATTCTGCTATCGCAGATGTGGCCAACCAGAATCTTGTGAGCTGCATCTTTGTCTGTGGTGTCAGTGAGTCTCCTGGAGAGTGTGGGTGCCGAGAAGGTATGGGAAAGGGAGGGGGCTGCTGCAGGCTGTAGAAGGACTGATAGGAAAAATTTTACATAGTGCGGCAGTACTGTGGCTGGGGCGGGGGGAGCACTCACTGACTTAGCACATGAGCAGCAGAAGCGCAACAGCAGAATATATGTGTGTGTGTGTGTGCCTGACTTTGTGTATTGAGAGAGAGTGACTCTGTGTATATGTGTGTGTGTGTGTGTGTGTGTGTGTGTAAGAGGAGAAAGCTCCCCTTCCCCTGCACAAATCCACGGAAATCTGACTGGAAAAAAGTTCCCAGGTATGGAAGGCAGGGATTTTTAAAACCTTTATTAGTTTTAATTATTAGCTGTTGTTTGATGTCTGCTATTTTGAAATAATATCGATGTTTGGGAAATGTTATTTTTATGAGTTGTTGATAATTGGCTGCTATTCTATTCATCAGCTGTTTTGAAATATTCTTTTTATTAATGTTTTTACTAACATGATTGATGTTTTATATTCCTTAATTTTATTATTTTGAAGCAAGGCATTTCTATTTTTCCATTATGGTTCTGCATACAATCTGTCTTATTGAAGTTTCCAGTTCATTTCTGTTTATACCTTTGGTCTCTTTATTTAGTGATAGTCTGTGTTCTACATGTGTGACTGAGGTGAGATATTCTGTGGCATGTAGTTTCTGTGTAGGGATCTATAGCAACCTGACTTGCTCTGTTTCCTAATAGGAGGTGTATTGGTGTTTAGGGCCTGGTGTAATATTTGTAGTGTTGCCTTTTCATATTTAGGGTTTTTGATGTTTAAGGGCTCTTTTAGTATGGGGGGTTTACTATATTGTATTTGTAATTCAGTTTATTCTGAGCTTTTTTAGGGCAAAACTGTACCCAACATGCATTACTATAGGCCTTATACCATATGCATTCAGAGTGTTTTCTTGCAGGGTTGTGAAGATTTGTGATATTTTTATCTCAGAAGATTGTACACTCGCTGTCCTTTTTTCATGTAAAATTGATTATTATAAATGCAGAATTTTTAATTGTGAGGGGTGAGTGTAGGGGGGTACAAGACTGTAAATTGTGCCTAATGTCCTTGCCTGGCCCAGAGAGAGTGTGCTACACAAAGACCCCACCATTCAGCCATCTCCCACTCCTCTGGGGGGAAAAGGCTGGGAGGCAGGTCTTGAGGGTTCTTTGAAGTTTGGCAAGATTGCCAGCCTCCTAGAAACATCGCTGGCGCTCTAACTGCCATTCCTCTACGAACTCTGGCTTCTGCTTTCCCCCTTCTGCAGCATTTCATATCAACAAGGGGGCCCCCTTTGCCCCTCTTCATGATTTTATCTGTACCGTGCCTTAAAAGAGAGTAGGAGAGTTGTGGGGGAGGTGCCATCTCATCCCTCGCCTCAGGCAGCAGATTGCCTTGAGCTGCCCCTGCTAAAGCAAGCGATTCTTAGGCCTTCTCTAAAGAAACCTTCACTGGATCCCCTATGCTTTTAATAGTTGTTGACTTATCTCATTATTTCGTTTTTGGTTTTTTTTGTCCAAGATCATTGAAAGTGCAGTGCTTAAGCAGTTGACCAATTTTGTTGAAGAAAACAACATCCTGGACCAACACCAATTTGATTTCCAAAAGTCATTTAATATGGGAGCATTGTTATTATCCAGTTTTGATGTCTTCAGACATGGTTTTGACAGTGGGACAAAATTTATTCTAGTCTTGCTTGATGTTTCAAAAGTTTTAGACACCATCAACCACCAGATAATGCAGACTTATCTGGCTGATATCGGTCTAGCTTATACGGTTCTTAAATGGTAGCATCTTATCTTTCAGATCGGTTCTATCAGGTCCGAACTGGACTTCCTGTATCATCCCGGCATTCCTTGAGGGTCAGCTTTATCGGCATTATTATTTAACATCTATAGGACTCCTATAGTAAATTACTATCTGTTTGGGTGCTGGTTATCAGTTATATACTGATGACAGTTGAGTGTTTTTCACCTACTCGCATCTATAGGGTCACTTTGCTTCTTTGCTGTAACACAATGGCTGTTCTGTAATGGATGTTGAAAAAACTAAAATATTAATTTTAAATTGATTTCCATCAAGTGCTGACCCCCTCAGTTTTTCACTTTGAAATTGTCAATCTGAAAATAATGACTTGAGTTCTAAATCTAGGTGTGATTCTTGACCCTGAGCTTTCTCTGAGTTCAGTGGCAAAAACAGCCTTTTCTAAATGCTGGATGTTACGCAACCATAAGCCTTTGCTCATTCCTCATGATTTTCAGTTTATAATACAAGCTTTAGTCCTTACTAGACTTGATTACTGGAATTTGTTGTTCATGGGTCTCTTCTTCAATGTATTGAGACTCTTGCAGATAGCTCAGAATGCGGCAGCTTGTATTATTTCTGGAGTTAGAATGCTTGATCACAATATAGTGGTGCTATACGCACTTCGTTAGCTTTCCATACAATGGAGGATTAGGTATAAAATAGCCATATTGATGCATTAAGCATCTTGGCAATATTTCCTCCCCATGGATTTCTGCTACTTTACCTATATGCAATCCTCAATGGGCATTGAGACTGGCCCACCGTGCTCTACTGGATGTTCCCTTGTTCTGTCAAGTGGTGCACTTGAGAGAAAGCATCTTCTATTGCAGGCCCTTTGTTGTGGAATTCTCTCCCTGATGAATTAAGGCTTACAACATGCACTAAGACATTTTAAAAAATGTTAAGAACAGTCCTGTTTAGATAGTCTTACTGAGCTGACACATCAAAATCCTATCTACTTTAGTTCACTGCTATATGTGCAGATTGGTTTAGGGGTCTACTATTTGGGTACTGTCAGGTTTATTGCTTTGTTTTGTTTTCACTGTGGTAGTTTATTTCTGTTTTTATGAATGGAATGTTGTACCTTGCTTTGAACTTCAGATTTATATAGGCTATAAAATATTTTAAATAAATCAAATGGATTACAGGATATGAGGGAGCATAATTTCACCAGAGGTAGGTCTTGAAAGACAAAGCTAATCAACTTCATTAACTGTGTGACCAGAACATTAACTTTATAACCTTAAATATGACAAACTGAAGAGTAGTAAATCACCTGACCCGGATGGTATAACCCCAGGGTTCTGAAGGAACTAAAAAATGAAATTTCAGATCTGTTAATAAAAATTTGTAACCTATCATTAAAATCATCCATTGTACCTGAAGACTGGAGGGCAGCTAATGTAACCCCAATATTTAAAAAGGGCTCCAGGGGCGATCCAGGAAACTACAGACCAGTTAGCCTGACTTCAGTGCCAGGAAAAATAGTGGAAAGTGTTCTAAAGATCAAACTCACAGAACATATAGAAAGACATGGTTTAATAGAACCGTGCTCTACTGGATGTTCCCTTGTTCTGTCAAGTGGTGCACTTGAGAAAAAGCATCATGCGAGTCTGAATGCGGACCGCGGGTAGAAAATATTTGCACAAGAACAGCCGATTTGAGATGCTGATGGAATGGTACATTCATTTGGTCTTTCAAGAGATGTCAAGAAGTCATTCCCCTGAAGCAGGACCTTTGGTCCGAAACATGGCCGTGTCGGGACTTTGACGCTTTCTTTGACGATAAGTATCATGTAATATAAGGTTATTGGGATTGTGACCGGAAAGTGTTTTGCTTTATCTCAGCATTACCTAGAATGACAATTTGTTTGGAGGACCTGAAATTCATCAGCATACCCGAGATATTGGTTTTTATGGAAAATATATATAAAAATAGGAACAAAATATAAATGTTATTTAAATAAAAGCAAAGTGACCCGATATCATAAACGAGTCTGTTGTAAATTCTGACTCGGGATTTAAGGGTCCAACAAACTTTCAGGCCGATACAGTAAGGACGCGGTAGTAAGAATGAGGCAGTGCCGGGCGCACCCGCATTTGCCGCACGCACAGTTCGGATGACATACCGCTCGATACAGTATTTAAATGGCATGCAAATGCAAGCCGCGTCCAAGAAGCGTCCATGAAGCGCAATCCATTTTACTGTATAGGCGCTATACAGCGCCTATACAGTATCCTGGGTGCACTGGTACCTGTCATTTCAAATGACATTTGAAATGACAGGTACCAGGAAGTGGATACAGGAGAAGGGCTGCCTGACCCCCTCACTCCCCGAGACAAGACCAAAGTGAATCTGGCAAACTTGCCCCCGCTCACCTGCCCTGGCCGCGTCCATGGATGCCGATCTCCCGCGCTGACAGCTCCGGAGCAGCCCCAGTCCTCTCTCCCCTCCTCCCGGGGACAGCCGGCGGCGAGAGCGGCTTCAGCAGCCTGGGGCAGATCAGGCGCTCCCCATGGCTCCCAGGATTCCTATTCTCTAAAAGGTAATGAGCGCACGCCGTGACCTGAGCGCCCGGCTGGACGTCCGAGGTCACGGCGTGCGCTCATTACCTTTTAGAGAATAGGAATCCTGGGAGCCATGGGGAGCGCTTGATCCGCCCCAGGCTGCTGAAGCCTCTCTTGCCGCCGGCTGTCCCCGGGAGGAGGGGAGAGAGGACAGGTGCTGCTCTGGAGCTATCAGCACGGGAGATCGGCATCCATGGACGTGGCCAAGGCAGGTGAGCGGGGGCTGGGGGAAAGTTTACCCGATTCACTTTGGTCTTGTCCCAGGGAGTGAGGGGGTCAGGCAGTGAAGCGGGGCTGACTGGGGCTGCTCCGGAGCTATCAACGTGGGAGATTGGCACCAATGGACGCGGCCAGGACAGGTGAGCGGGGGCCGGGGGAAAGTTTGCCCGTGAAATCCACACTAATGCACGGGTAAGGGTAGGCGGTAAATTAGCAGGTTAAACATGCGGCAAAACTGCAGGTTAAAAAAGCGATAATCGGGGCGCACATTACTGTATGGGAGGGAATAGCTAATCCGATCGTTTACATATCATATACATGCCGCAGGCGGAAAGGGTTGCCCGTTGATTTAAAGAAGCGGTAAGGATGAGTTAAAAGGGATAGTGAATCGCGGGTTGGACTTACGCGGCCATTGCGGGTACAAAGAGGGTTAGAAATGGGGTAATAGCGGCCGCGCTTTACTGTATCGGCCTGTTTGTTGGCAGTGAGGTGCGTTATAAAGAATACCAGTTTACTGTCGTTTTGATTTTGTTTACAAATTAGTGTACTGGAATAGACAATTGGTGTGTTGGTGGGGTTTTTTGTGATTAATAGAACAAAGTCAGCATGTTACCCAAGCCAGGTCTTGCCTAACAAATCTGCTTCACTTTTTTGAAGGGGTTAATAAACCTGTAGATAAAGATGAACCAATAGATGTAGTGTATTTGGATTTTCAGAAGGCATTTGACAGAGTTCCTCATGAGAGACTTCTAGGAAAAGTAAAAAGTTATGGAATAGGTGGCGATGTCCTTTCATGGATTACAAACTGGTTAAAAGACAGGAAACAGAGAGTAGGATTAACTGGACAATTTTCTCAGTGGAGGGGGGTGGGCAGTGGAGTGCCTCAGGGATCTGTACTGGGACCCATGCTTTTCAATATATTTATAAATGATCTGGAAAGGAATACGATGAGTGAAGTAATCAAATTTGCAGATGATACAAAATTATTCAGAGTAGTTAAATCACAAGCAGATTGTGATAAATTGCAGGAGGGCCTTATGAGACTGGAAAATTGGGCATCCAAATGGCAGATGAAATTTAATGTGGATAAGTGCAAGGTGATGCATATAGGGAAAAATAACCCATGCTATAGTTACACAATGTTGGGTTCCATATTAGGAGCTACCACCCAGGAAAGAGATCTAGGTGTCATAGTGGATAATACATTGAAATTGTGGGCTCGGTGTGCTGCGGCAGTCGAAAAATCAAACAGAATGTTAGGAATTATTAGGAAGGGAATGGTGAATAAAATAGAAAATGCCATAATGCCTCTATATTGTTCCATGGTGAGACTGCACTTTGAATACTGTGTACAATTCTGGCTGTTGCATCTAAAAAAAATATATAGTTGCGATGGAGAAGGTACAGAGAAGGGCGACCAAATTGATAAAGGGAATGGAACAGCTCCCCTATGAGGAAAGACTAAAGAGGTTAGGACTGATCAGCTTGAAAAAGAGACGGCTGAGGGGGGATATGATAAAGGCGTTTAATAAAATCATGAGAGGTCTAGAACGGGTAAATGTGAATCGGTTATTTACTCTTTCGGATAATAGGAGGACTAAGGGGCACTCCATGAAGTTAGCATGTAGTACATTTAAAACTAATCGGAGAAAGTTCTTTTTCACTCGATGCACAATTAAACTCTGGAATTTGTTGCCAGGGGATGTGGTTAATGCAGTGAGTATAGCTGGGTTTAAAAAAGGTTTGGATAAGTTCTTGGAGGAGAAGTCCATTACCTGCTATTAATCAAGTTGACTTAGAAAATAGCCACTGCTATTATTAGCATCAGTAGCATGGGATATACTTAGTTTTTGGGTACTTGCCAGGTAGTTGTAGCCTGGATTGGCCACTGTTGGAAACAGGATGCTGGGCTTGATGGACACTTGGTCTGACCCCCAGTATGGCATGTTCTTTTGATCTTATGATAAGGCAACATCATGTCACTTGACTAGAAGTTCTAATGTTAATGCTGGTATGACTTTTTAAGGTGGTAAGGCAATGCCTCTGACCATAGTTGCTGGTGTTAGTGTTGCTACCATTTAATGACAACTGCTCCAGCTCATACCAGCTGTTGATAGTTGAGGATCTGTGTCTTCAACATCTGCAATGCAATGCTCATGAGTCTCAGCAACTCCTTGGCGTTGTCCTCTGTTCCTTTTGATATGCAGTTTTACCAGTCAAATCTCTGCTTTCACCTCCTATGAATTGAAGGGTCAGCATGCTGCTTAAACAGTGCAATGCAGATGTAAAGTCGTGTATGTGAGTGTGCAATTATATAATTAGTGTTAGTCTTATATCGATTTTTGGTATTCAGTTTTTTGGAAAACTTTTTTTCATTGTTACAGCTCATTGGAAAGCTTTTGAGTTGCAGATGTGTAACTTATGAAATCAGATAAGAAATGTAGTTCACTGGTTAAAAAGGAGAGAATGGCATGGATTATTATGCAGATAGTGTGGGTGTGCCTGGAATTGGGAGGATGCATATCTCCTATGAGTGTGAATAATAATCTAAGCCTCATTATATTGTCAATGAAAACAGAAGCAATCTTAAGCTCATCACTACTTGAATTTGGATTTTAGATGTAATTACTTGCCTTTCCAAATCTGAGGTTGGGGAGCATTAGGTACAGTAGGTACATCCTGCCCTAGAGTACTTACAATTCAAGTTTGTACCAGAAGCCATGAAGGGTCAATGGGAGTCAGCGGGCGAAGTGAATCCACTTTTCCTAGTAAACTCTCTGAAGTGCCCCAAAGTAACCAAAGAAGGTGGAATAATTGACTTCAGTCAAAACATCTTTTATACATTAATGTGTAATTAGGCACTTCTCGCAGTCACTAATGACACTGCAATGCTAAATATTCTGTCTGAGTAGACAGAGGCCTGAGTGCAGGTTAAATAGCATATAGTCACCTCTTGTAATGGCTAGATAGTGTGCTGCCCCTGAGGCTGTCCTGAATGATCATTTTCCAGCATTCCTTGAAATATTTCTCAGCCATGGTAGAAGAAGCAGCATATGCTTCTCTGGCTGAAATATAGTTGTTTCTTTTTAAGGTTTTATAACCCGGTACAGATGTGTTCATCATAGCCAAAATTATAACAAAGCAGTGTTTTGTTTTGTTTTGTTGCTCTAAATCTACAATCAGACTATGTTATTGGGGTATGAGTTAGACTTCTTTGCAGCAAGCAGAGTAGGAAAGGATTTTGGATACCTCGTAGTTGCTATTTCAATGCTTAAGGGGAGGAAGAATGAGGAGCACACACCCATCTTAAACCTGAATTTCACTATTGCTGCCTAGATAAAATATTCTTAGCTTAACAAACTTGAAATCCTTGGCTCCTGGTTTAATGCATTATAGAATCTGTGGCAAGGCACGTATAGCTATAAAGTTCAGATTGAAACCTTTCCTCCTGAGTTTCAGGTTTGCCATTTAGCAGAATTATGAGAGGGATGGTCAGGACGCCTGAGCTGCCTGGGAAGGGGCTATGGGCAGGGAGAAGAGAGGCTGAAGGGCTGGATAGCAGGGAGAAGGGGTAGGAAGAAGATGACTCAGGAAGATGCCAGTGTTTGGGGAACAGAAGGGAGATTGGAGGACTGAGATTGGCAGGGGTAGGAGGGAGAGAAGGTGGGAAGAGGTCAGAGAGGATCTGGGAAGGGGCTCCGGGGAGAGGGAGGAGGAAAGAGAGAACTTGGGAAGGGTGGGAAGGGGGGGGCAGTGGCAGCAGTGGAGAGAGAGGGTGACTGGGAAAAGAGGAAGAGGAATTGGCAGAGAGCAAAGGCCTAGGATTGCAAGTAG
This sequence comes from Rhinatrema bivittatum, assembly GCF_901001135.1. Taxonomy (NCBI): domain Eukaryota; kingdom Metazoa; phylum Chordata; class Amphibia; order Gymnophiona; family Rhinatrematidae; genus Rhinatrema; species Rhinatrema bivittatum. Next base: position 49,205,894 of record NC_042623.1, on the reverse strand, counting down.
TGATAGGATAAGACCCAGGAGATGAGGGAGGAGAGGACACAAGATCAGCGCACACCCCCCCCCCCCCCCCCAAAGTTTCTGCCCTGGGCACCAGCCCTGCAGATAGGACAGGTCAGCCAGTGCTTTTCTTCTTCCAGAAGTCTCTGTAGCGTATATAAGAGAGAATTTTGCCTGGTGACAGCTTTCTGCTTCAGTTGATGCTATGGCATCTGCAGTTTTGGGCAGACTTTAGCAAAATATCTAAAATGCTGACAGATTTTTAAGTACAGCACTTAAAAGTCTATCAGCATTTTAGAGAGTTTGCTATCTGTTAGTTTCATGGAGTGTCCCCTAGTCTTAGCACTATTGGAAAGGTAAAAAACTGCTCTCTATTTCCCTGTTCTACTCCCCTCCTGATGTGTAAAACTCTGATATCCCCTCTCTTCTCTCTTCTCCAATCTGAAGATCCTTAATCAGCTCAACATTTCTTCATAAGGGAGCCATTCCATCTATTCTTGTTTCCCTTCTCTATCCCTTTTCTAGATCCAGATGGGGTGACCAGAACTGCGCAATACACTCGGGGACGGTAATTTTAAAATGAGCGTGCGTGTACACTTTGGGGCGGATTTTAAATGCCCTGCGCGTGTAAATCAGGCCGGATTTACGCGCGCAGGGCCCTTGCGCGCCGGCGCGCCTATTTTGCATAGGCCGCCGGTGCGCGCAGAGCCCCAGGACGTGCGTAACTCCCGGGGCTTTGTAAAAGAAGCGGGGAGGGGGCGTGTCGGGGGCGTTCCCAAAACGACACAGCGTTTTGGGGGCGTGCCGCGACGTTTCAGGGGCGTGGTCGAGGCCTCTGGACCAGCCCCCGGGTCGGGTGATGGCGCGCCAGCAGCATATAATGGTCGCATATGGTCCTGCCTAAGTCCAAGAGGTCCGGGTTCCTACGGGCTCCTCCTAGGGGATCTCGGACTTCCAGTGGTGAAGTCTTCTCAGAAGTCTCTTCAGTGCCACCTCCCGGCTGTGACGCTCCCTGTGGGTTCCCACAGTATAACATCTGCAGTCTCAGCCAGCCCAAGGGTCCACGACCATAACAGTCTGTGCAAACTAGAACTGTATATGATCTGATCTGCATGTATGACTCATGGAATGAATTTGTAGCAATCTGGATAATGTTTGGCTTAAAATTGTTTGCCAGAAATACAACCAATCACAAAGTGAAAAACGCTGGAAACAGATGCCTTAAGCATTTTTTTCACTTTGTGGTTGGTTGTATTTCTATTGTGCCAGTTACTTTACCACAACTGGTTTAATATTAGGAGTGTTATGATGGTTTGATGCACCCCCGATTGAAGGAGGTTGAAACCTTGCATAAATACATTTTCCAAGGGATTCTTATTAAAATAGCATACCTTTCCTGTAGGAAGCCTGGGAATTATGACTGCCCTAATAGCGGTAGACTGATCACTCAAGTCGCTATCAAAAAGAGATGCATGTCCCTTATTTTTCATGTCTATGTCATGCAAGTTGGTGAATCTTCTGAAACATGTGCAAAAAATAGCATATTCACTTGTGAGGAACGGTATTCCAAATGGTGGAGGAAAAGAATGATAAATGATTAAGACTGCTCATCGGAAAAAGCAGGTGTTTATTTTTTTTCTTTTTTATTGCAGTATTCTAGTGTATATCAAATCTCTTTACTTTGCATTGGCCCAGTTCCATTGTGGTTCATAGGTATAAGATGGGGAAAGCTCTTATTACAGTGAACTCTTGTTGAGCAAGGATCTGAATTATCCCTGCTCCATGTAATTGAATTTTACATAAAAGGGTTAACTCATTAAGAATCTGTTGGCAAATCACGTTAACCATGTAACATACCTAATTTTCTTTGAACTTGATACCCAGCATGCATGATAAATCTTGCAAAAACAGACCCTTGAGAAAAATCAGGCAACATGCCACATTATTTCATTATTGCTCATGAAGAGGGCTGCAATGCCTTTGGGTCATCCATGTTAGGTCTTGTAGGATAGATTGTAGAAAGTCCTTACTCAAGGGTAGGGCAGATATTTCAAAAAATGTTATTCCAGCAAATAAAAAGCTGGAATAAGATTGACCTGTTTAAGCTGCCTCTGTTCACTTATAGCAAATAACATGTAGTAGTATTTTTGTTTGTTTCCAGAAGGATCTAAAAATACCTTCTGTTGTTGATGACCCATTGAGTTACTATATTTTATTGACATAAGATTTCTGGTTATATAAAAAGCATTTCATTGAGCCAGTTATTTACCAGACCATAACCTAACTCTTCTGTTTAGATGAATTAATCATGCACATTCATTCACTCTCTCTTTCTCTCTCGCTCTCTCAATGGATCAATCTGTTGCTGTTTATGGACATTCTAAGTTTGAAGTCTTTGTATAATATATATTGGCAGAATACAATTTGTATAGCAACAAAAAGGGATCTTTTTAAAGTGTTTTCTTTTTTTTTTGTTTAGGGTAATTGCTGTATAAATAGACTTCAAGTTTCCTTGAATACATATTTTCCTTAGGGAATTTTTTGCAGCCTTTAATTCATAAGGGGAATAAAAATTGTGATACATTGTTATATCAAACTGTTGTATTATAACAACTCATTGTTTCATTCTCTCTTTAGTCAGATTTTGTCTGAGATGTCAAGAAAATAGGATTTTGCCAAAAAAAATAATAATTAACTGGATAGGTTTTTCTACATTTTAGCAGACATTTATTTATTTAACAGCTTTTTTATACCGACATTAAAATACACATCATATTGGTTTACATATTAACAAAAAGGAGGAAATTGCATTAAACGGGGGGGGGGGAGAGGGGGGGGGGTAACAGGATAACTGATAGAATAATAAGTAGAAAATAGGGAGGAAGCGAACTTAACAGAAAGGAACCAGTAACTAGTGAAAAATTAAATATGGGAGGCAAGATTGCAATTCTCCAGAATTGTTACAATAATTAGGTGATTCAGTGGGTTACTGTGGAGAAAGGGGGAAGACAGAAGATTTGATAATAGGTATAAAAAAAAAAAAAAGGTGGGGGAAAGTTGCAAAGAAGCAACCAGGGATTAATCCGGGAAGGCCTGGTGACACTCTGATCCATGTCAGTAGGCCAAATTTTAGAAAAAGGTACTCCACATGCATGGGCAAAAAATATTTCCATTTAAAGATTTTTTTTCAGGTTTTCTCATTATGTGGTGCAAAAGTGCTTTATAATTGAAAAACTAAATGTTACTGGGGGGGGGGGGGGGGGCAGGGGGGTGACAGCTTCAGAATTCACATTATCCATATAAATGAAGCAAATGATCTCCTTTCTGGAAGCATCAACAGGTCCCAAAGGTGATTTGTGCTCATTCTACGAGGGCTCAGGCTTCCTCTTATACAGAGTCTACAGCACCTACTCCAGGGGACATCTTGTAAGCCAGCCACTTGGTCTTTATATTCTCTCATAGATGGATTAGATATGCAAGCCAAGAGAGAGAGATACTGCCTTTGGATAGGCATTCTTGGAGCAGCACTGTTTTCCATGCTGGAATTGGCTTTGGTATCTTCCACTAGTCTAAACTGCTAAGCCAGTCTAGGGCCCCACTGTAATCCTTGGCAGCAGACCGTGGGTTTGTCAGAAACTTTGTATTTTGTCTTATTTATTTAAAATATTTTGAGGTGTGCCCGAGGTTGCTGCTTCTGTGGCACTGCTTGGCCACGGAAGAGAGATCCCTGCTGAGCAGAGTTTGTTTTCAAAACAGGACAAATAGACAAGAGTTTTCTCTGTCCCTCTTGTTTATAAAGGATCTCTTTATTCTTCCCAAAGTTAATTGTGTTTTAGGGTACGTTGTTGTTTTTCATTGCTTTGACATAAGAATACTAACTATTGCCAGTGCAGCACCGGCCTCTATATCAAGTGATGATGACAGTGAAAAAGGTGTGTCCTCTCTCTGCTAGTAGGCAGAGATAACCTACTAGCCTGGACTGGTGTAGCAGGACTCAAGAAAAGGAAATTAACAGGTAAGGCTACATTTCACCATTTGAGGTGACCTCTGTCAAACATACATAGGTGGGTTCTATTTGTTACTATAGCTATTGGCTTTTTATTTATGAATTGATATGATTAAAATATTTCAGGGGCAAAAGTGGGCTATTCCTGAAAGAGCACTTTAACATAGAGTTGGAAGCTCCATTGTAGAAGGGATAAAAGAAATAGATACAATGTCAAAATCCAACAATATAGAAACACTTGTCTCTGAAAATCCAGCATCTGGCATCTGCAGAGTCCTGAGAATGAATTAAGCTGGATTGTCATCAGAAAGAGGTATTATAGAGTTACCGCTGGTTTATGTTACCTTGGTTGGTCTGCAGGGACAGAATAAGAGTGAGTTCATTCTTCTTGGCTTTTCAGTATTGTTCCCAGCCTTGCATGCTCATAAATTAAAAGTTCAGGTAGATAAACAACAGAGCTCAGATGGAATTACTATGGTACCTTTTTGTAATAAGTTCCATTATAATCCTGGTTTGTTGCAACTATGGCTTCTGTAGTACCTTTTACCTCAACTAACTCATGGGTAGGCACCTAAGCTTGTGTTCAGAGCTGGGCATTGTTCTGGTACTATTTAGCAAGGTTTATTTTTTACTAGTTTACCTGTTATATAAAATTTAAAACTCAGCAATCTACAGTAAGAAGAAAAGTTGCAGTTAATAGTGTCCATTCAAATGATTGCTCTTTTGTACAGCTTAAAAGAACCACAATTTTTAAAAATATAATCAGTAGGGATGTGCATTCATTTTAAATGAAATAGACAATGACAATGAAATTGTCTATTTCGGGAGCACCTCAAAATGAAAGAAAAATGACAAAATTTCGTGTTAGCATGCACTAAGTCCCATTAGTGTACACTAACATCCAGTTATTGCATATTAACTATAGTTAATACACACTAACTGAAAAAGTTACCAATAAGTTAAAAAGTGTAAATTGGGGGAGCAGCTCATTATCATTAGCTAGAAGTATGATTCTGTATTCCTATTGGCTGTCTTCTTAGTTACTTGTTTGTATTGCCAACTTTGCAAGGTGATAATTGTAGGGGGAATGGCTAGTGCTAGTAACAAATTTAAAAAAGCAAGTGATATAATTCCATCAAGATCTTTTCAGCAAAGGCATGTAATGCAAATACATATTTTGAATTTGCCAATCCCTTTGTATTTTAGGAAACGGGCCCTGGCATTTTGGGATATCCATACTTTTAATTCCCTTGGTGGGTGTGGGGGAGACTAGTGAGAGGGTGAGTGCCTGGGGTGATCTTGTGGGGTGACAGGTGGGAGAGAGACTGGGGTGGTGACTGGTGACAGAGGCAGCCTGGTGTGTGTGAGGGTGTGTGACTGGGATGACAGGTGAGAGAGAGAGGCAGCCTGGTAAATATGGAGGGGGTGACTGGGGTAACTGTATGGGGTGACAAGTAGGAGAGAGCCTCAAGTGGTGAGTATGGTGACTGGTAAGAGAGAGGTATCCTCGTATCTGGGGGTGACTGGTGAGAGGGTGAGTGACTGGGGTTACTGTATGGGGTGACAGGTGGGAAAGAGACTGGTTGGGGTGGTGACTAGTGAGAGAGAGAGGCAGCCTGGTGTATGTGTTTGGGGGGTGACAGGTGAGAGGGGAGTGATTGAGGTGACTGTATGGGGTGACAAGCTAGAGAGAGTGTCAGCCTGGTGTGGGGGGGGGGGGGGTGACTGGGGTAATTGTATGCTATGGCAGATCACCCCACACAGACACTAGGTTGCATCTCTCTCACCAGTCACCACTCTAACCAGTCTCTCTCCCACCTGTCACCCCTGTCACTTCCCCTCTTACCAGTCACTTCCCCCCCCCCCCAAACATATAGACACACACCAGGGGAATTAAAAGTATGGATATCACCAAATGCCAGGGCCCCTTTCCTAAAATACAAAGGGATTGGAAAATTCAAAATATGCATTTTCATTACCTGCTTTTGCTGACTAGAATTTGATGCTTTTATTACATCACTTGTTTGTTTTCACTTGTTAATAGGCACTGGCCATCCTCCTACAAACACCACCTTGCAACCTTAGCAACACAAATAAGTAACTAAGGAGACAGACTATAGGAATACAGAACCATACCTCTAGCTAATGAACTGCTCCCCCAATTAACACTTTTTAACATATAACATTTTAGCAGGCCGATTCAATAAAGTGCGCTCAGCTGAGCACACTGTTTAACCCGAGTTGGATGCACGTTTTGGAAGCACGTCCACAACCCCTTATACAATAAGGGGTTTAGTGCCTCCAAAACGCGTGTCCAAACCCTCTGAAACTAATAGCACTCATCATATGCAAATGCATGTTGATGAGGCTATTATCTATTTGCCTGGGATACAGTAAAAAAAAAAAATGCACCCATCCATACAGTTTATGCTCAGACATTAGCGCCTGACCAAGAGCATTTTAAAAATAAAAAATGGATAACGACTCAAAATGAAAACGTCACACAAAAAAAGTAGAGTCCTTTTTCTTCTGTGCTCTGAAATTATCTGTTGCTTTTGGAATACAACAGGCAAAGAAACATTGTCTCATTTGGATACATTGGAGGCTGGGGTCCTGTATGGAGCTGTAAAAGGCTACATAGTAAGGGTGGCCCACATTTGTCTGTAGCAGGAAGGAGGATGCTATGTGAGAAATTCAGAGCATATATTATCAGACATTTAAACTAAAGAATGGGGGTGGCAGGAGATGGCCAATGAAATGGACATGTCATCCCCAAGCAATACAGGACGTGGGAGGAGAAAATAACAAAATCAATCAACACAAAAAAGCAGAAAAGGTGCATACAAAGTACAACAAATCAAGGGAAAAAGTTTGAAAAAGCTATGACTACAAATGCTCGTAGTTTGGGCAATAAAATCCCAAACCTGCAGGCCCTAATAGTGGAGGCAGACTTGGACATTGTTGCTATCACAGACATGATTCATGGATTCTCATGATTGGGATATGACCATACCGGGCTATAACTTGTTAAGGAAGGACAGAGAGGACAAAAAAGGGGGAGGAGTAGCTCTTTATGTCGAACAATATCCAAGCAACTGAACTGCAAGGAAAATGGGGTAGAGAATAAGCATTATGGGTTGTTCTAAATAAAAGATGATGGTTCATCCATTTTTACTGGTGTGGTTTACTGACCTCAGACTCAAATGGAAGAACTGGACAGAGATCTGGATGAAGACAACCAAAAGGTGGGAAAGAAAAGAGAAGTGCTGATTGTTGGAGACTTTAATATGCCAGATGAAGACTGGAGAATCCCTTCTGTGGAATCTACCAGTAGTAGAGAGAGAGTGGATGCACTGCAAGGAGCTCTCTTCAAACAAATGGTGATGGGACTCATGAGAGAGGGTGTTATACACAACCTAGTGTCTAACCTCAGCACCAGTGATCAACAAATGTTCTGGGTTGACATCACAAATAAGACACGGAGAAGTCACACTAAGACCCAAATTTTGCATTTCAAAAATACTGGCTTAGTCGAAATGGGGATGTAACTGGATGTAGAACTAGAAGACTGGGAGAAAATGAGAGAGGTGGAACAACAGTGAGCCAAACTAAAAGGAGCAATTGCAAAAGCAGCAAATTTGTATGTTAGAAAAGTAAACAAAAATAAGAGAAACAAGAAACCAGTCTGGTTCTCAAAGCAGGTGGCTGACATAATAAAAGCAAAAAAAGCAGCATTGAAGAATTATAGAGGATCCCAAAAAGAAGAACACAGGGAAGAATATCTAGTAAAACTTATGGAGACAAAAACAGTAATCAAGAAAGCAAAAAGACTGGCAGAAGAAAGAATTGCCAAAGAGGTAAAGCGAGATGACAAAACATTCTTCAGATACATCAGAGAAAGGTCCAAAGAGGTATAGTGAAATTTGAAAGGTGATCAGGATCAATGTGTGGAAATATTAAACAAATACTTCACTTTGGTGTTCACTAAAGAAGACCCTGGAGAAGGACCATCTCTAGTTAACAAGACTGTGGAAGGGGGTGCAGTAGACGAAACTCCATTTACAGAAAGGAATGTATTGGAAGAGCTAAGAAAGCTGAAAGTGGACAAAGCCATGGGGCCTGATGAGGGTCGACCCAGGATATTGAGAGAGCTCAGAGATGTGCTGGCAGGTCATCTGTGTGACCTGTTCAGTAGATCCTTGGAAACGGGAGTGATGCCGAGTGATTGGAGAAGAGTGATGGTGGTCCCGCTTTACAAGAAAGAGAGCAGAGAGGAGGCTGGAAACTACAGGCCAGTTAGCCTCACCTCAGTGGTGGGAAAATTAATGGAGATAGCTGAAGGAAAGGATCGTGAACTATCTACAATCAAGTGGATTGCTCAATCTGAGACAGCATGGATTCACGAGGGGAAGGTCCTATCAGACAAATCTGATTTGATTTTATTTTTTGTTTGGGTGATTAGAGAATTGGATCAGGGAAGAGCAATTTGACAGGTGATGGATCTTCCATGTTCCAATGTTTCAGAATACCTGCTCCAGTTGGTAACAGAGCAATCTGAATAAATTTCAGGCCTCCTTCAGATAGGCCCTTTGCCTGATTCCTACATCCCTGGAAAGGGGGGGGGGGTTTAAAATTAGCCATTTGTTCAAAAATATTGATCACCTTTTCCTAATCATACAACTTCACACACAATAAAAAAAAAACTGAGTATATCTGCTTGTCATAAAGTAACATTTTGGACAATTCTTAGAGTTTCATACTCCCATATGGAATAATTTAGGAACATGAAAATAACTTCAGTGAAGTATTTTAAATTGCATTTCCTTAATTGTATCTTATATTACAGTCCTCAAATTAGTAAACTATCTTTCCAGTTACAGTACAGAGACATCCATGCCAAATTCATAGGGTCATTTAGATGCCAGCAGTGACAAAGGTATTGAACTAGATTTTTCAAATCTCAGTTTATACCATAAAGCCAATTTGTTGTTCCTAGCACCAGTTATGAATACTAAATTCTCTAGGAATTCAGGGTAAAACAGTATTTTTTTTTTTTTAGAATTCTCTTTTTTATTGTTTTCATTCAAAGAGTTAACAATACATATTAAATGCATCTTAGTAATATAATCAAATGGATAAACATTTAACATAATAAACTAACATACAGGAAAAATTATTTATCCTTTTCATAAGATTATATATAAAAAAGGAAAATAGAAGTGCTTCTTCTTGAATCGAACGGTCAAATGGAAATAAAATAAAAAATATACATATAGTAATTATGCATCATTGATCCCTTTTTATACATTACCGGACATTATAATGCAAGAAGATCCTTCAACCCTTCAGGATCCGTAAAAGAATAGTTTTTACCATTCAGTTTTACTACACATCTACACGGATATTTCAAATTAAAATATCCACCCTTTTCCAAGACTTTCCCCCTATACTGTAAAAAATTCTTCCTACGTATTTGCGTTATTTTCATTAAATCTGGAAATATCCATATTTTATCACCATAAAAGGTGGTTGTCCTATTCTGAAAGAAAGATCTCATTACTAGGTCTTTATCTGTAGAGAAAGCTAATTGGACTAATAATGTCCCCCTAGACTTAACTATTATCTCATCCTGAGATTTTTGCAAGAGTTCTGACAGTTCTATGGAATTACTAATAACTTCTTGTTCATTTTGTTCTTTTTTCTCTTCTACTTTCCTATCCTGATCTACTTTAACCTTTTTTCCTCCTAAGTAGAATGCCTTTACAATAACAGGAAGACTTTTTTCAGACATTTTTAATATTTGCATCAGATAGTAGGGATGTGAATCGTGTCCTCGATCGTCTTAACGATCGATTTCGGCTGGGAGGGGGAGGGAATCGTATTGTTGCCGTTTGGGGGGGTAAAATATCGTGAAAAATCGTTAAAAATCATGAAAAATCGAAAAATCGAAAAATCGAAAAACCGGCACATTAAAACCCCCTAAAACCCACCCCCGACCCTTTAAATTAAATCCCCCACCCTCCCGAACCCCCCCCCAAATAACTTAAATAACCTGCGGGTCCAGCAGCGGTCCGGAACGGCAGCGGTCCGGAACGGGCTCCTGCTCCTGAATCTTGTCGTCTTCAGCCGGCGCCATTTTCCAAAATGGCGCCGAAAAATGGCGGCGGCCATAGACGAAAAAGATTGGACGGCAGGAGGTCCTTCCGGACCCCCGCTGGACTTTTGGCAAGTCTCGTGGGGGTCAGGAGGCCCCCCACAAGCTGGCCAAAAGTTCCTGGAGGTCCAGCGGGGGTCAGGGAGCGATTTCCCGCCGCGAATCGTTTTCGTACGGAAAATGGCGCCGGCAGGAGATCGACTGCAGGAGGTCGTTCAGCGAGGCGCCGGAACCCTCGCTGAACGACCTCCTGCAGTCGATCTCCTGCCGGCGCCATTTTCCGTACGAAAACGATTCGCGGCGGGAAATCGCTCCCTGACCCCCGCTGGACCTCCAGGAACTTTTGGCCAGCTTGTGGGGGGCCTCCTGACCCCCACGAGACTTGCCAAAAGTCCAGCGGGGGTCCGGAAGGACCTCCTGCCGTCCAATCTTTTTCGTCTATGGCCGCCGCCATTTTTCGGCGCCATTTTGGAAAATGGCGCCGGCTGAAGACGACAAGATTCAGGAGCAGGAGCCCGTTCCGGACCGCTGCCGTTCCGGACCGCCGCTGGACCCGCAGGTTATTTAAGTTATTTGGGGGGGGGTTCGGGAGGGTGGGGGATTTAATTTAAAGGGTCGGGGGTGGGTTTTAGGGGGTTTTAGTGTGCCGGCTCACGATTCTAACGATTTATAACGATAAATCGTTAGAATCTGTATTGTATTGTGTTCCATAACGGTTTAAGACGATATTAAAATTATCGGACGATAATTTTAATCGTCCTAAAACGATTCACATCCCTATCAGATAGTTCCTGAATAATTCAATTGGATTAATCTTTCTTATTATAGGAAAATTATTGGCTCTAATGTTCAAAGATCTCACAGTATTTTCTAATATTTCCAATCTTCTACTCACAACTTCTTCTGATGTAACTTGTTGGCTTTGTATCTTTTCTATTTGTAATACTCTTTTCTCTAATATATTCACTTCCTTTTTCTGTTTTTCTAATTCTGCAGTATTTGATACAGATGACGAGGACGTCTGCATTACTACTTCGGTTAACTTATTAATTGATGTATCTAGCTTAACCATGTAATTCCATAGTGTTTCTAAGGTGATACATGCCGGCTTTGAGATATTTTCTACATCACTAACTACCTTAATATTCCCATTCTTTTCTTTATCCATTTTGTTTATTTTTGGTGTACTAAACTCTTTAGGGGAACTCTGTAAAATACTTAATTGGGCTTTCTCGTGATGTTTCTGATTCAGTTCTACTACTTCCTTTTGCTGAATGGAGCTATCTTCTACTTCCGATGGGTTTAATGTATCTTCCTGCCTTTCCCCTGTCTGTATTTGGGATATCTCACCCACTCCACCAGGGGGTGATGGTGGTACCGGTGTCCCCGGGCTTAATGATACCTCTATGACCTGAGGAGGATCACACCGTCCTTGTATCCTACCTTCAGCGGTCAGCCCACTAGGGGGTGATTGGGGTTCAAGCCATTCCAAAACAGTTGTTTGTCCTGCATCTACTGTTGCCTTATCACTAGAAGGCTGCAACTTGGCTTTCCTTTTAGTGTGTGGCATATTTACGGTAATATTCAAACCTTAAACACTCAAAGAAACAAAAAAAAAAAATTTTTTTGGAAGTTGCATACAACAGTCAATTTTCAAGAGAAACACTTCTTGGAGTTAGGAGGTGAACAACAATTCCAATACTTATCAAGTAATAGTAAGAGAGGGTCCCAAATACCAGCAATTCCAGCAATCCCGGCTAAGCCCGGCAAAGCCCTGCTTAACCGCGCGCCCCTTTAGCGCGCGCGGCTTCAGCAGCGCGCCGGCTCTGCGGCACGCCGCAGAGTGTTAAAATTTATAGAAGGTAATCCAAGTCCCGCCTCCTAGCGGAAGCAGGAAGTGCCCCTCGTCCGGCAACAGCAGCGAGATGTTAAACAAAATTCCGTCGGGGCAAGCCACCGCTTACCCCCGGACTTCGCTGCCTTTCTCAGGTAATGCTTGCTTTCGCCTCCCTCCTCGTCTGAATCGGACTGAGCGTTAAAATTTATAGAAGGTAGTCCAAGTCCCGCCTCCTAGCGGAAGCAGGAAGTGCCCCTCGTCCGGCAACAGCAGCGAGATGTTAAACAAAATTCCGTCGGGGCAAGCCACCTCTTACCCCCGGACTTCGCTGCCTTTCTCAGGTAATGCTTGCTTTCGCCTCCCTCCTCCGTAAAACAGTATTTTATTTATTTATTTATTTATTTATTTATTTATTTATTTAGTTAGTTAGTATTCCGATATTCTGTAATCAATCATGTTGGTTCACAATTTCAATAAACTACATCAGAAAACATACAATATAAAATAATAAAGCAAATAAAATCAATAAGTAAAATCATATACAATGTACAATAAAATCTAATATTAAATCAAAACATACAATAAAATTAAAAGAAATGACAGTAAAAAATATTGGCCACTCCCTATGTTAATAGCACAGCCTTAGATTAAAATTTAAAACACTCACTTAAGTACTACGATATTGATGATATAGATCCATAATATAGTGTCATGCTTGCAAGAAAGCAAAAAATGTTGGTTGGGTAGATTAAATTCATACTTTAGTTGATTGAAAGAGTATAATGTTTTTAAGGCCATACAGAATAAGTGAGAAATCCTAGTAAATCCTTGCCTTTGCCAGAAATGAAATGTTATTTTGAATTCCCAGAGGGAAGCCAGGATTACCCACCAGAGGTAGAGGCACCAAAACGTGCCACGGAACTTTCCAGGAGAAAGTCACTTCCATGCATGTCACACTGATGTTTTCAATACAATAGGTAATTGATGATCAGGCACAAGTAATGTCTCCCATGGAGACAAAGGCTGAACTGTTAACTGTTCCCATGCAAATCGAATCTCATCTACCACATTATAAAATCTAAAATCGATATGCCACCTATAGAATAATCTCCCATCAAAGAAACATAACTAATACGACGTGATTTAGTTTGCTAAATAAAGCCAGATACTAACGATTTTAGAAGTACAATACCTTTGTGAGTCAACCAACATGAAAGCATCTGAAAGCAATATATAGTACTGTAGTTTAGGAAGTAAAACCATCTTAAACAACGCACTACAGAGAGAGAAAAAAGTTGCATCCAGAGCTGCAATTGCTTTTGAAATTAATCCAAGAGGAGAGTTATAGTTAAAACATACAGCTCTTTCTATCTGAGAAGAAAACAAGAGTCCTAAATATTTAAGATAAGTCAATTTAAAAGGAAACTCACTCTGCCAGGCCTTTTGAATAGCTGAATCTAGGGGAAGTGCTTCTGATTTAGTAAAATTGATAGTCAATCCCACGAAGCTCCCAAAGAATTCAAAAGGAAGAAGCTGAATTGGCTACATATAAACAGCATATCATTAGCAAACAAGCAGATTTTTTATTCCAAAGCATCCAATTGGAAACCTTGCAAAGTCTGGTTGCAAACACAATTTCATGGCTAAAGGCTCAACAGTCAAAACATATAAGAGTGGAGAGAGAGAGCAGCCTTGCTTAGTACCTGCTGCTAATTCAGATGGGGATGAGACCTGTCCATGAATGATAAGTCTCACTTGTGGATCTCTATATAAGTGAAGAATAAAAGAAAAATCCATCTCACGGGGATGTAACACTTTCCATATATCCATCAACTATAATTCTTTCAGTGAAAATGGTAAGCCCATACCAGACTGAGTGCTCTTTAACGTCCTAGGTTGTTTTGCATCCAAATTAGGGTCATGAACCAAATTAGTCACCTTCCAAAATTATAATGTGATCTAGAAACTGACTAACAAGAGCAATCAGCAGGTAAGATCAAAGAATGTATGGGGGAACGAAGCATGGGGTAACCTGCATGGAGCAGCAATTATCACCCTTAACAGAAGGCATGGGATTACTACTCTTAACCAGTAAGCCTTGATGCTTTTGACAAATCTACATCACTCTCCGCTTTGATAGGGGTTGTGGGTGGTGATGAATTGGATTCAAATGACAACCAATATGGGCCCTGACTTTCACGGTCTGGGGTACTGATATGTAGACCTACGTTAAAAAGCACAGGACGGCTTCTAAGGCCAAGTCCATAAGCAAAACATGTCAGCACTGTCTGAATGTTCAAGAAGGCTCATCACCCAGTGAAAGTGTTGCTAGCAGTGTAATTTTTATGGGTTATCATAAGGCTAGGGGATAACTGCCCAGAGCAGCAGTTGCTACCCTTTAGAGAAACATGGGGGTAACCTGCATGGCGTGGCAGATACTACCATAAGAAGCTTGCTGTGCAGACTGGATGGACCATTTGGTCCTTTTCTGCTGATGTTACTATGGTATCCAAGTTAAGGGCAAATTTAGAGTAAATTAAGAGTAAATTTTGGACATAAATATTTAAGCAGAGCAGACTGAAATGATTTAAGCAGATTGGTGACTGCAGTCACTTTCCTTTAAGCAGATTTGAATTGCCTAATATTAGCCGATATTTTTATTTAGTGTTATAAGTATGTTGTATACTAGTGAGAAAAATGCTCCAATTAGAGTAAACAAGGTGAAAATATTTGGTCCTCGCCTATTTAACTAAGCACTTAAAAGGTTCAACGTCTCCCAAATATGTTCCGTAGCCTCAGAGCAATTCCATATGAAGTGCGATATCATCAAGTGAATGCATGGTCACGTACCACAACATTTTGCAGATATGAATGCCTATCTATGTAACTTATTTGAGTGAAATGTTATTGACATTGTGCTGTTTGGCACACGTATAAATGTAGGCATTCTCCATTAGTCTATTAATGTCTTAAACATTAGAAGCAAGACAATAAATAATTTTCTGTTTGTTGCAGCAAGATTCTACACATTAAATGCTCATTAATATACAAATGTTTAAAAAAAAAAAAAGTTACTCATGCATGAAAATTTTAATAAAAAAATATAAAAGATGTATGCAAATTTGGTAACTCTTGTAGTGCCTCTGGTGCACTCTCCCTCCTCCCTGCCAGGCCCCGAGCGTCATGGAGAGCTTTAAATGACGACACTCAGGCCCCAGCAGGGGAGGAGGAAGGACCCGCTGGAAGCGCTACAAGGCCGCTTTCCCTCTCCTCCTGTTTCACTGTCATCAGAGTCGATGAGTGAGGGAATAAGGATGGGGGGCAGGGAGGGAATTAATTTGGGATCGTGGGAGGGGGGAGGGGAAGGTAGCTTGTGTCATCGACTGCCACCAATGCTCAGTCTTCTGTGGCAATACTGTCTGATGGAAAACCCTTTGGTCAGTTACTACATACACAATAAAAAGATAAATTCACTTAGACATCTGTAGAAAATATCTATTGTAACAGAGATATTATATGATCGTAATATGTAGACGTTAAGTCTACTCATTTATGGAGTCCAAACAGGTCTGTTTCAGAGCACATCTGTGTTATAATCATTGGTCAAATTTGTTTGAAACTTGTTTTTTCTAGAATTATTTTCTGCAAGTAAAGACTTAACTTGTATGATGGAAAGGACCGTAGTAGTTCAGTCTCTTCTTCAAATCGCCGTCCGACACTGCCAACAGCACTGTATTCACTGTATTCACATGTGAGTCGTTTTTACGTGTCCCGTTTGTGTCACGGTGACTATGACTGCATTTTGAATTTATCTTGTTGTGAATTTATTTTTATTTATAGCCTTCTGTGTTGGTCAGTCGGGGGTCCCAGACTTATATATCTAAAAATGTATTTAATTGTTTATTGCCACATGCATGACCCGATGAAAAATAGTTCATAAAACCTGTCAGACGCAACGTTTCAGAAAACGGAAAAAAAAACGAACCCTCTAGAGAATCGCTCCGTCTAATATTCACTAAAATGTTATCGCCGTGTGCGCATTCTCCATTTAGCAATTCTTCTGGACAGGTTCAATAACAACTTTCTCATTGTTTATTTCATATTTTGATAATTATTCAACGAGAAATAGGAGTCTTGGTAGCATAACAAAAATACCCCAGCTTTAGCATTACAGTTGACAAAAAAAACCTCCATCGTTCTACATTGCCTGGTTATTGCTACGGGCCAGAAAACCAAGCCCCAAATATATTACAGGCAGTGCTCCCGGCATGGACTATGATTGGCATTTTTTAAATTGACTTCTGCAAGGTCGATAAGATTAGGGTGCATCATATAATTATGAAGGTCTGTGCTATCACTTTCTGTGGGAAGAAGCGGTGCAAAAGTTAACTTCCACGAGCAAACAAACTCATTAGTGAAAATCAAAGGTTAATGATCTATTTAATGAATCTGATGGTTATTGTTGAAGCAATTTAAAGTAAAATAGAAAGACCTAAGCGCTTTGTATACAAATGTACTGGAAAGTTTTTTTCTGAAAATTAGCCGAAACTTGCCCAGCTATGATTTAACAGGCTTAAGTTTTTACACTGGCTCTCTCTTCTCCCTCCCCAAACCCTGATCATCGATCTAAAGATTCTTTTCCCCATACCCAGCGTCAGGTTGGGGACCCTGCAAGTATAATCCACATTCAGGTAACATTATACTGGGCTTCCAAGAAAGGCATAAGAGTAATCTCATGGAGCAGCAATTACAACCCGAAAAACCTGCTGGGCAGACTGGATGGGCCATTTGGTCTTTTTCTGCCATCATTTACTATGTTTACAGCCAAGGATTTATTTATATGTGTAGTGCCTCCATGCCCAATTACCTTGGGCGTTCCTGGGTCCAGGACCAACCTGGCAGAAGCTCCCCTTGGGCAGACTCCATCAGTCCTTGTGTTTCTGGAACCGAGTGCCTCCACCTGGGGAGGAAGGCGTTAGTGGGTGGGATTTTCCTCCCTTTACCCCAGGAAAACAGATAGGACCTGTGAACAGGGCTGATGGCATTTACAAATATGTACAAGTTTATTAGACTATAGGTTTACACTGTATATGTTTCAGTATAAGTGATACGTTTTCTATACCTTACTATCATGGCGTTCACCATGGACATTTTCCTAGTATAAAATCTTACCTTACAAAGGTTCACATTAATGGCGTTTTGACTATAAATATTTTATACAAAGCAAATAAGCTAAAAGCCAGTACTGGCGTCATATAGAGAATAATTTCATTATTTATTCACACATTGATTAAAATAAAGAAGAAACATAAATAACAAAAGGATTGGAAGGTTGGTAAGCTTATGATTACACTACAAAATTGAAGCAAGGCCGAGGAGGCATGCATTCATATGTATGAAACTTACCTTTTTCCATTCCATATTATTATTTTTTACTTAAAACAAAAAAATTGATATATAAAAAATTGTTGGGTACAGGAGGGTGAGATTAACATTCGAGATACATCAGTATGATTATATACATTCCAACAGGATATCAAACAGCACATTCTTCTCACAGATAGTCTCAAACTATGCAATTATATACATTTTCTACAAGATGATAAACACATTTGGATATTAGGGGATGTTAGTCCCCACAGAATACCGCCATATAGAATAGGAGGGACCTCTTGCATTCCCATTTGATCAAGTACTATGATCTCCCCCCTCCCCAAGTGAAATGCAACTGGGCCGGTGGGTACTGTTGGTGATAGGGGTGGGGTAATCTGTTGTGTACAATCTGCTGCTGCTGTCTCCTCTACTCCCTTATGCTCTGTGCCACTGACAGGGACCTGCTCTTCTGTCTCCTGATCGGCCACCCAGGTCTGCATTGTCCTGGGGGGGACCCAATTCCACCTCTGAATCTGCTGCTGAGGTCTCTGTCCTCCTGGGGGACCCTAGACTACCTCTTGGTTTGCTGTTGGGGTCCTTGTCCTCCTGGGGGACCAAGTGCCATTTCTTAATCAGATACTTGGTAAGAGGAGCTTCTTTTGCTTGGGTTTAAACTTATGGCTCTCAGCGATTCCAAGTCAGCTAAGCCCACTCACTTTTGCTCAGCCTAGAAGGCCCATTTTCTCTCAAACACAAAAGCTGAAACTCAGACAGAATTATGGAAGGTTAATAGACACAAGCTGTTCTACTCTGGCTGTCTTTCTTTCTCTTTTATGAGAGCCGTGTACCCAAGGACCCAAGGCTTCTTACCCCCCTTTTCAGTCAGGGTGAGAATCTGTTTGTTGCTAGGACCGTTTTTAGAGGGTTTCCCCACACAAATACCTCTTTCAGTCAGAGTTCTACAGTTTAGGATTTTTACCATTATTCATTTGTGAAGTGATATTTCACAGTAAATCAGTAGCAGTAATAAGGGGGATGTCACATGCAAATCCCCTAACCTGAAACTCTGACTCATCTGCTTAATAGTCATTTAATTACCTTCACAGTAGGGGGTCACATAACCTTTTCAGTCTTTCTCTGACTTCCAGGCTGGTGGCTCATGTTACATCGCTGCATTACCTTTTCCCCCGCTGTAGTTCCTTTCAATGATAGCATGCTCTCTCTTCCCCTCCCGGGAAGGGGGATTTCACTGATAACTAGAAGAAAGGCAAAACCTGCCTTAGACAATTCTGGTCGCCGCATCTCGAGAAAGATATAGTTGAGTTGGAGAAGGTACAGAGAAGGGCGACCAAAATGATAAAGGGGATGGAAAAGACTAAAGTGGTTAATTTATTTTTTATATACTGACATTTGATCTGAGATATCACATTGGTTTACATTCAGGTACTGTAGATATTTCCCTATCCCCAGAGGGCTTACAATCTAACAGGCCGATACAGTACAGTGCGCTCCGGCGGAGCGCACTGTTAACCCGCGATTGGACGCGCGTTTGACGTGCTAGCTTTACCCCTTATTCAGTAAGGGGTAATAGCGCGTTGAAAACGCGCGTCCAACCCCCCCCCCCCCCCGAACCTAATAGCGCCCGCAACATGCAAATGCATGTTGATGGCCCTATTAGTTATTCCCGCGCGATTCAGTAAGTAAAATGTGCAGCCAAGCCGCACATTTTACTTTAAGAAATTAGCGCCTACCCAATGGTAGGCATTAATTTCTGCAGGCGCCGGGGAAGTGCTTTTCTGTGCACCCTCCGACTTAATATCATGGCGATATTAAGTCGGAGGTCCCGAAAGTTAAAAAAAAAAAGTAAAAAAAGAAAAAAATTTGAAATAGGCCCGTGGCTTGAAAACCGAACGCTCAATTTTGCCAGCGTCCGGTTTCCGAACCCATGGCTGTCAGCGGGCTCGAGAACTGACGCCGGCAAAATTGAGCGTCGGCTGTCAAACCCGCTGACAGCCGCTGCTCCTGTCCGAAAAGAGGCGCTAGGGACACTACCGCCGGCCCTAATTTAAATAAGTTAAATTACTGAATCACGCTCTCCTGCGATTTTTACTGTATTGGCCCGTAAGTTTTGAACCTGAGGCAATGGAGGGTAAAGTGACTTGCCCAAGGTCACAAGGAGTGACAGTGGGACTCAAATGCTGGTCTTCTGGTTCTTAGCCCACTCCTATAACCACTAGGCTATTCCTCCTCCCTCCCTCCAGCTTAGGACTGTTCAGCTTGGAGAAGAGACGGCTGAGGGGGGATATGATAGAGGTGTTTAAAATCATAAGAGGTCTAGAACGGGTAGATGTGAATCGGTTATTTACTCTTTCGGATAATAGAAAGACTAGGGGGTACTCCATGAAGTTAGCGTGTGGCACATTTAAAACGAATCGGAGAAAGTTCTTTTTCACTCAACGCACAATTAAACTCTGGAATTTGTTGCCAGAGGATGTGGTTAGTGCACTTAGTGTAGCTGGGTTTAAAAAAGGTTTGGATGAGTTCTTGGAGGAGAAGTCCATTACCTGCTATTAATCAAGTTGACTTAGAAAATAGCCACTGCTATTACTAGCATCAGTAGCGTGGGATAGACTTAGTTTTTGGATACTTGCCGGGTGCTTGTGGCCTGACTTGGCCACTGATGGCGACAGGATGCTGGGCTTGATGGGACCCTTGATCTGACCCAGTATGGCATGTTCTTATGTTATGTTCTTATGTTATACACTATAGGCTATTCAGGAACAGAAATTGGGTTTCACTTATCTCAATCACTTTTAGGTGCTAGGCTTTACTTTCTATAATCTGGTCCAGCTTGACCTCTGAGCCCACTAACTGATGGGTACAGCGTTCCCAGAATTCCTTCTTAAAGCCCTGAGGACCAGTCAGGTCCCTTAGGGGTGGGACCACTGGGTTTTACATCAGTCTCTGTGCAGAAGCTGCTTGAACCCACATTTACCTGAGCCACTCTGTGGCTCCAAAGGCAGAACACCAGCCTTCAACTGAGCAAATCCTGGTTCAAGGTTGGCTGGAGCACTTTTTGCTGGAAATGCTGCCACATTGCCCATTGGAGGAAACGTTTCAGTGCAGGTTCCGAATGATGATTTCATTCAGCCCTCTGTACTGAAGCAGGGTCTGCCACTGGAGGGTGGGGGTGGGGAGGTGGAGGTGGAGGTGGAGGTGGAGGTGGAAGGGGTAGATGGACTGGGTGAACTTGCCATGTAAGATCAGAGTCAGGGGAGGGGGGGGGGTTTTGGATAGATGATTGGGGTCCAGGCCCTAGAGGAGGAAGGGTTCAAGTTGATGATTGGTATCTGCACCTGGGTGCTGATCAGGCTTGAGATAGAGTTGAAGCACAGATTTACACTTCCTCAAACAATGGTGCATATCTAGGCATATCCACTATGCACATATAGTTTTTCTTCCCTGACCTAACCACACCCAGTTTTTTGATTGGCTAAATATAAATGCCTGAAACTAGGTGGCTATATTTAGCTGCTCAGCAAGACACAGTTTTTCAGCCCTGTGATCTACATATATTTTAATAAGAAACATAATAAGATAATAAAAAGAACATAATATAAGATATGCCTTACTGGGTCAAAACACGTGTCCATCAAGGCCACTATCTTGTTTCCAACAGTGGCCAATACAAGTCACAAGTACCTGGCTAGTACCCAAACATTAAAAAGATCCCAAGCTACTAATGCTGGTAGCAAGCAGTAGCTATTCCTTATTGATAGCAGTTTATGGACTTCTCTAGGAACATATCCAAACCTTTTTTAAACCAGCTACACTAAGGGGCAGATTTTCAAAGGCTATGCGTGTAACCTGAGAAAATCTGCCCCTGCGCGCGCCGAGCCTATTTTGCATATGCTCAGTGGCGCGCGCAAGCCCTGGGACGCGCGTATGTCCTGGGGCTTCGAAAAAGGGGTGGTCCGGGGGCGTGGTGGTGGTTCGGGGGCGGTCCGGGGGCGGGGCTGAGTGCTCCTGCACAGCGGCCTGTGCCACAGGGTATGGCGCGCCGGCAACTGGCCAGCGCACGCAAGTTACACCTGCCTCAGGCAGGCGTAACTAATGCAACAAAGGTAGGGGGGTTTTAGGTAGGGCTGGGGGGTGGGTTAGATAGGGGAAGGGAGGGGGAGGTGGGAGCGGAAGGAAAGTTCCCTCCGAGGCTGCTCCGATTTCGCTCCGATTTTAAAACTTATGTGCGGGCGTAGATTTGTTCGCACAACCCGGCGCAAACAAATCTACACCCAATTTTATAACATGCGCGCGCAGCTGTGCGCATGTTATAAAATACGGGGTCAGTGCGGGCAAGGGGGTGCACACTTGTGTACCTTGTGTGCGCTGAGCCCTAGGGGAGCCCCGATGGCCTTCCCCGTTCCCTTCAAGGCCGCTCCAAAATTGGAGGGAACGGGGAGGTTGTGGTTAAAACAGTTATCTACTAAGACTCCTAAATCTCTTTCCTGGGTGGTAACTCCTAAGATAGAACATACCATTGTGTAACTATAGCATGGGTTATTTTTCCCTATATGCAACATCTTGCACTTGTCCACATTAAATTTCATCTGCCATTTGGATGCCCAATCTTCCAGTCGTGCAAGTTTCTCCTGCAATTTATCACAATCTGCTTGTGATTTAACTATTCTGAATAATTTTGTGTCATCTGCAAATTTGATCACCTCACTCGTTGAACCCCTTTTCCAGATCATTTATAAATATAT
Source organism: Rhinatrema bivittatum (assembly GCF_901001135.1). Classification (NCBI taxonomy): domain Eukaryota; kingdom Metazoa; phylum Chordata; class Amphibia; order Gymnophiona; family Rhinatrematidae; genus Rhinatrema; species Rhinatrema bivittatum. Next base: position 49,183,764 of record NC_042623.1, on the reverse strand, counting down.
TGAAAAGCACTGATCCAAGTACAGATCCCTGAGGCACTCCACTGTTTACCTTTATCCACTGTGAAAACTGACCATTTAATCCTATTCTCTATTTAACCAGTTTGCAATCCACAAAAGGACATCGCCTCCTATCCCATGTCTTTTTTTTAGTTTTCTTAGAAGTCTCTCAAGAGGGACTTTGTCAAATGCCTTATGAAAATCCAAATACACTACATCTACTGATTCACCTTTATCCACATGTTTATTCACTCCTTCAAAAAATGTAGCAGATTTGTGAGGCAAGACTTCCCTTGGGTAAAGCCATGCTGGCTGTGTTCCATTAAATCACATTTATCTAAAAGTTCTGCGATTTTATTCTTTATAACAGTTTCCACGATTTTTCCCAGCACTGAAGTCAAGCTCACTAGTTTATAGTTTTCCGCATCACCTCTGGAGCCCTTCTTAAATATCAAGGATACGTTGTCTACCTTCCAGTCTTCAGGTATAATGGATGTCTTTAATGATAAGTTACTAATTACTTGTAATAGGTCTGAAATTTCACTTTTGAGTTCTTTCATATCCTTGGGGTGTATACCATCTGCTCCAGGATATTTATTGCTCTTCAGTTTGTCAATCTGGCCTACTACATCTTTCAGGTACACCGTGATTTGGTTCAGTTCATCTGTATCATCACCCCTGAAAACTGTCTCCAGAACGGATATCTCCCCAACATCCTCATCCGTAAACACCTGAAGCAAAGAATTCATTTAGGCTTTCCATGATGGCCTTATCTTCCCTATGTGCCCCTTTTAACCCCTCGATCGTCCAACAACACATCTGACTCCACCGCAGACTTCCTGCTTCACATATATTTTAAAAGGTTTTTATTATGAGTTTTTGCCTCTATGGCCAACTTATTTTCAAATTTTGTCTTGGCCTGTCTTATCATTGTTTTACATTTAACTTGCCAGTACTTATGGTTTTTCCTATTTTCTTCAGATGGATCCTTGTTCCAGTTTTTGAAGGAATATTTTTTGGCTAAAATAGCCTCTTTCACCTCACCTTTTAACCATGCTGTCAATCGTTTGGCCTTCCATCTTTCTTAAAGTGTTAGGCAGCTAACTTCTTAGTTGACTAGCTAAATCCCTTTAAAAATTGCCCTCATAGTTACCTACTCAGTTCAAGTCTACATTTAATTACATAGAAAATAGAGTGGAATCAGTAGCCATGGTAGGGACTCAGACTTCATATCCTCCAAAAATTATTTCCTCCTATTTCTGTTTAGCTATTTTTTTGGAGATAGGGTCTTAACAATTATGAACCAGGTATGCTTGAAGAATGCAACTTCTTACTGCTGGCAACTGGTAGGGAACAGAGAAAGGGTTTCTCCATTAGAATTTGTTGGGTAATTCTTCCCTTCATCTCAGATTGACCACATTTGGAGACAGTATTCTTGACTTGATTGGCCATTGGCCTGCCCCAGTATGGCATTTCTTATGTTCTTGTTTTGTGATTTGTTTAGTTCTATCACTCTGTTTATATTTTCACAATTTAAAAACAGAACGATGTATCCTAGGATCTCGGTATTTGGTTCACTGCTGGGCACCATAGGGATGTAAGAGTCCTAGGTGGCAAGTGAATAAGGGAGATGAACTCAAAACAGAAGCAACATGGACAAGAAAAAAAGCAGCAAAAGTCTTAACTACAGGCATTCAGTGCACACAAAGGGGCAAGCTCCTCTGTCACATTCCTTCTTTTGAGCGATGAAGGATGTGCTGGCAACTGATGCGTGGCACCTTCAGCATCCTCACCAACCCTATGACCCCATACCTTTATCTTAAAAAGAATGTACATAAGTTAACCTGAGCAAGTTACATCTTTAATTGAATAGGTGTATCTTTGTGTGAAATATTTTGTGTGTTAAAAGCTTTTTTTTTTTTGTGGACTCTTGTTTGATTAAAGATCTTAAAAATCAAAAATGGATCTCTAAAATTAAACAGTCTTTCAGAGCACTGACCTTAAATGGATGAATGGAACTGAGTTCAGATGAAGTTCAGAAGAAATATTTATTCAAAAACAATTGTAGAAATAATAGTTTTCAAACAGGAACATCAGGAACAAGTAAATATTTCATAAATCCTCAAAAAATATATTAATTCAAGGCAACAAGCAAAAATACAGAAAAACTTAAGCAGAGACAAACTGAGAAGCTGCATTCAGGGTTGCTGTTAAGTTGCCAAGGCAACCAGAACGCCTCTTCCCAGTACAGTTCATCAGACAAACTTGTGACGTACCTTTACAACAGCATTAGAATCCTCTCGAGCCCCAGCACCCCACGAGGACCCACCAGCCCGCGCCCCAGCTCACGAGACGCCCACATCCTGGCAGAAACCACATGCAGTTCCCACCAGCACCCGCACACGCTATAACTAAACTTTACCCCATGCGCGCGTGTGCGTGCAAGCCGATGTCAAGCACGCAAACGTGCATGTGCTTGAGACGTCGGCTGCAAAGAATCACGCGAAACAGCACAACTCTCGCCGACCACCCCTGACCGCCGCACGGGCCGGCAAAGCCGACGAAAACTCCAACCCCCACATTAGCTCCACAAAAGGTAATTTTACAACATTGTGTGCATACTAGTCCTTGAAAATTTGGAGTAGAAGGTATTGCAGACTTTATCTCTATGTGCATAGTTATTAAATTTCACTCTTGAAGAATTTAGCATGTGATAAAGTCAGCATCTTAGGTACTAAAATGTTATTGTACATTTAGCGTGTCTAAAACTAGCATAATAAATGTGTGATAAACACTATTTCCCATTGCATAAAAATTCTTTAAATGTTATTTTTTCATTTTGTTTTATATTCTGTCCTGAAAATGCCCATGGAAGGTCACAATAAATCAAAGAACATTCCCAGTTTGATATTAAACAATTTCTGAATAGACAAGTCATAAAAACACAATGAATTACAAACAAAACAACAAAGCAACATTGTAGTGACAATTAGAAGTAGAAGTAAGGATGGTCTGTGATGTCTGTGATGTTAATGCAAATGTGATGTTTTTTTCTTCAAAAAATTAAGCATACCATGAGAATGCTTTACCCGATGACATCTTTGACCTGTAGACTGCATGGATTTCAACTTTCAGACCTATCTTGCTGATTTTAATTTTCCGAAGTTTTAAAGTTAATCTAATAGTGACAACTGATGCCTCTTTTGAGTTGACCTTGCAGCTGTTTGACATTAGAAACATCAAGTCTACACAGTTGTTACAAGCAGAGACTTGCTATAATTTCTTGCAGTTCAAACAATATTAGACTAGCAGCAGGGAAACCCGGCATAACAACATTCCAGTTTGTGCGTCATAAAGCATTTTTCACATAACATTCTTACCTAACCATACTTATTGGTTTATTTTAGTGCCGTGCTGGATGTGTAGATTATGTGATGGTGATCAGCCTATCAAATACACTTTCCTGGGATAGAGAAAGTTGGTATGAGACTGCTGTCATTCAACAGACTACAGGCAGCACGTGCCTGTGATCAAGCAAAGCAAAGTCAAGTTAATAGAAACAGTCAAAATTCCTACTACCAGGTTTCGACAAGAGACACTAAAGTTGATTTATTAATGGTTTGGGCTGCTTTTGCTCTGTTGCAAAATTGCACCAAATTTATTAATAGAAATATCCCATTTTTATTTCAATTCAATGGGGGGGGGGGGGGGTAACACTTGTACAAAACTAATACAAACCTATAATTAGCCCCACACAGGTCCGTAGAGCATCATCATTAGACTTCTATAATGTGAAATTTTCATATGTGCTTCCTCACAGTACTTGATGTCAGAGGCATGCCTAGAGTATTTGGCACCAGGGGCAGATACTTCTTTGGCACCTCTCTCCCAAATATATAATTTTAAAATTTCCTAAACATCTCTCTTTCTCTCTCATACACACCCACATCCCTCTCATACACTGGCACTTATTCTCACAGGGCCAGTCTCTCCCTTCTTCGGCCGCTGACAGCACCTCAAGGCTGATGCTGCTGACCTCTACCATTGAAGCTCCTTGCTTTTGCTGGCAGGGCTTCCCCCACCACAGGACCTTCCTGCTGGCGACGGTGGCACTCTTCCCCATGTTGCCACCCGGGGCGGACTGCCCCCTCGCCCCCCCCCTTTAGCACGCCTCTGAAATCACTGCAATGAGAGAACTTCGGGCAACCTACAACACCACTGGTTACCCCATTCATCAAATCCTCTCCCATCCATTCTTCCTAATCCACTCCATCCATGCCATGCAGAAAAGGACTTGTTAAAGGGCCTGTCATGAATCTGACTGTTAGACACCTCCCCACCCCACCCCCTGCCAGCAGGGGCCCTCACTGAGCCATGCTCAGACCTATTCTGGCAGTACCTTTGAAGGCTGCATGACACAGCAAGGCCAGCCCTATAAGAACCTCTCTCACAGTATACTCCCAGCCTCCTCTCTGCCTTTGACCACTTGTTCTTGTGCTCTTGCCTGTATAACCTTGCCCTTGCTCTGTGTATAATTCCTGCCCTGTTTAGGCTTCTAGCCTCTCTGCCCTGCCTTATGTTTCTTGCTTGTGTTCCTTGTCTTCTTTGGGCCTGTCCTAACCTGTCCAGGCCCTCCAGTGACTTTCTTTGCTTGTGTTTCCCAATTGTGCTTCTGTTCCCTGTGGGCCTCCCAGTGATCCTTCTGTTCCCCATAGGTCTCCCAGTGGCCCTTCTTCTTCCTGTGGGCCTCCCAGTTGTCCTTCTGCTCTCCATGGGTCTCCCAGTGGTCCTGTTCTCTGTGGGCATCAATGGCCCTCTTATGTCCTGTCTAGGTCTTCCAGTGGCCTAGCTCACCTGTGCATTCTTTGCCCTGCACTCTGTTTCAATCTTGCCCTGTCTTTCTTCTTTCCTTGTCCACCCTGTCTTGCCAGTGCACTCCTTGTTCCTAAGTACTCTGTTCCTGTTACGCTCTCCTCCTCCAGAGGGGAGGAGTTAGCAATCTCTTATCGCTCACCCCACCAGGAGGGCTGAGTTAGCAATCTGTTAGTGAACTGCTGTTAGCTGCTCCTGTTAAGGGAAGGAGGTAGCAATCTGTTATGGATCAACTCCCCAAGGAAGAGGAGTTGGTAATTTGTTCAATGATACTCTTCTGAGGAGAGGAGCTAACAATAGATATATTGTACTTAACTACAGAGATAGCAATCTATCATGCCTCCGCTACGGAGTAGCAATCTGTTATATATAGGCTGCTGGCAAGTCCCATAGAAAGAGAAGGTAGCTATCTATATAATACTTCTGTAAGCGGTGTTAGTGGTCGATAGTGGTTGGCTCCCACAGAGTGATAGTAGTGTAAGGAATGACCACTTAGAGGAAATGGTGAATCCCTGGGCCGATGGCAGATGACAGCGCCCCCAGGAGGAGATCCTGAGAGGAACCACCGGCTAGGCTAGAATATGAAATAAACACAAATAGTTCTTTATTAGGCTGGAAGCTGGACCACCAGTAGTGGCAGTAGTGAGTTGATGTGTCTGGCAAGACTGAAGTCCTTCTGATACTGGAATATAATCTCTGGGTCACTGAGCTGTAGAGAGATACTAGAAGTAGTGAGTAAATAGGGTATACTGGATACAAGATGGTACACTCACAATAGTAGATGTCTGCAATGGTCTCTATGCCACAGAGAGTCCTCAGTATATTCAGGAACAGGAGCTGTAGGTGAGCACTGGTTCCCACAAACATTCTGTAATAAGAACCTGCAATAGCTGTATATGAAATGGCTTCTAGAGTAGAAGAGAGTCTGTAAAGGATTCTTGGAACATGGGCCCTCATGGAGCAAGTACCGGTTCCTATCTGCAATCTTGCCAATAGAACTCTCGATCTCTGTATCTGCGATAACGTCTTGGACGGAAGAGAGTCTTCAGAGCTATAGGAATGTAGGCCCTCGTGGAGCGAGTACCGATTCCTATCTACAATAGAACTCACTGTGCTCACGTCTGCGATCGCTTCCAGGCAATGAGGAGTCTTCTGAGTATTCAGGGACGTAGGCCCTCGAGGAGCGAGTACCGGATCCCGTCTTGCCAATCTGAAATCAAGAAGAGAGAGCGGAGCCCCCGTGGAGCGGGTACTCCTGGTAAGTTTGAAAAGGCTGAGCAGTGGAGAAGGATTCCCCTAGCTGACTCGGATCGTTGTTGCAAGTATAGTGGACTGCTGAAGCAAGTCCTGTTGGAGTTCCTTGCTAACTCGTTAGAGGTTAGCAAACAAAGACCTTTTAAAGTGGAAATGGATGATGTCACTATGGGGGGACACCCCCGAGGTTTGCGCCCTTGCTGGTACAAAGTCTGGAGCGCGCGCGCCCTTACGCCATCAGCAACATGGTGGATCTGTAGCATCAAGCCAGCCTAGGGACACTGGGACCAAGAGGCAGGGAGAAGCCGTGGCTGCATCTGTCCATCAGAGCCGAAGGGAGAGGGTGGAGCGAAGGGCAAGAAGAGGCACGAATGCAACAGTTCCTGACCCAATGTACTGCCCTCCAGAAGACCTGCCAGCCACCAGCACTGGAGCACCCAACCTGAAGGGATTTATGCCAGTCCTGCCTGCTTCTGATGCCTGCATTCTTCCCTGCTCGGGGGTATCCCCAAATTGTCCCCTGCGGCTGTGACAGGACCATATACCAGAAGTGGCAAATTTGGACTGGGCTATCAAAGTTCTGATGGCAAAAGTCTGTCTTCTCATAATCTAATGTAAACAGGCATTTATGTTCTGCTTTTACCCAGATTATGCTGGTTCAACTCTGTCCCCTCAGTAAGGAGCTTCCTGCTCAATGATTGTAGCATTTTCAGAGAATACAGTGCAACTGCCTGACCTCTCCACCATAAACACCTGTCTTGTGGATTGTTTGTTCCATAAAAGCAGAGCCTGCTGGATGCTGTCAGCACTGTATGGATAATTATGCCATTCCGTATAAACTTGTATGATTCTTTATTTGAGAGTTCAAACCTTGTTCCTTTGATATTGTAAAGTATTATGAGAACAGGCATAATTTGCAAATGGTTGGAAAATAAATTTTAGTTGTGTAAATGTTTTTCTGCCTGTAAATAAATGTTTTTTGTTTGCCAGGTTTAAAATTGATTATTTATCTTTTTTTTTTTTTCCCAAAGAGAAGTAAGGGAAAATGGGATGAAGCTCAAGAGCAGGTGTGGACATGAGTCTCTGATACCCCATAGGAAGGGGTTCCCCAAGAACCCAGCTACCTGGTGTTATGGGAACGCTTGAGGCGGTCCCATTTCTGGGATTTTGTGTACCCTTTGGCCACGACGTAACCATAGAGGAGCTCCGGGAAGCACCGAGACAGGCAAGGCGTGTCCAAGCACAGGCTGAAGATGCAGGATCCTGGCCTCTGCCAAACCTGATCGCATCAAAGAGACCCAGCAACGCATTGTTGGTCTCTCGGGTAGCCCTCCGGCCACTCGATAGCCCTTTTGGACCTGCCGTACGGAACAGCAAATGCGACAGGATGAACAGAGGCTGAAGGGCAAAGACTTCAAACTCAGACAAAGACTCAGGATACGTGAGGGATGCACAGGAAGAGTCAGGATACGTGAAGGTTGATACGAAGACTTGAAGGTTAAGACGAAGACTCAGGATACTTAAAGAATTGATACAAAGACTTGAAGAAATGAGACTGACTCAGGTTGCTTGAAGAGCTGAGATCGACTCGGGTTGCTTGAAGAGAAGGACTCCGAATGAGTCATAAAGATACTTGAAGAACTCTGAATAGGTACTGCCACACCACACGCCCTACACAGCCAATCAATGCTGGTCGCGGACCGTGCTGATGGCTCTCCACTCAGGTTGCTTGAAGAATTGAGATGGTATTCCAAGGTACTTGAAGGACTCCAACCGAGTCACAAGTCAAGAGTACTGAATAGGTATTGCCACACCATGCACCCTACACAGCCAGTCAAGGCAGGTCGCGGACCATGCTGATGGTTCCCCACTCAGGTTACTTGGAAGATCCCAATGAAGACTCCGAGGCCTACACTGAGGCACGCCCTCCACAGCCAGTTAAGGCAAGGCACGGACCACGCTATTACGATACAGGTTAAGCAGAGTTCAATTCATGTGGACAAGGCAAATGCAAGAGGCTCCCAAAACCCAGACAAGATACAGGAATGGAGGAGAACTTCAGGATCCCAGGGACTCTGAGTTCGCTCGAGCTCCTCGCCGAGTCTTCCACTCCGAGTATGGAACCTGAAGCTAAGGGTTAAAAGCCGGAATCCTCTGGAGGCTTTCGCTGCCGAAGCAAAGGACATCTAGATAAAGGAAGCTGAGGATGAGAAGACATCCAAAGAAGAGGACATCAGGACTTCAGGGACTCTGAAGGATGACACATCAGGAACATCAGGATCTGGATGAAGAAGACACAGGATCCTATGAGAGACCAAGACGAAGACATGGAATTCCAACATGGAACAGAGTGCCAACGAGAAGTCCAAAGAGGACTGGCTCCTTAAGAAGGCAATGAAGCAGTGAAGACAGGCCTTCTTTATAGGGCTAAAGAGGAGACTTCCATGATGACATCACAGAAGCACCACTCCCTCGCTGGTCCTTTAAGATGTGAAAAGAGGCGCGGCCTCGCCCCTAAGGAAGAAATGGGCAGGACCTTGGAGGGCGGCGTCCCTGCCGTTGAAGATGGAGCAGGAGCAGGACTAGGCCTTGAAGTATGCCTGACGTTGGAAGGCGGCTTCCTGCCATGAAAGAGCAGCCGAGCACGGCTCCCTGCAGCAAGTGAGACTGGGGATTAAGGCCCCTCCCCACAGAGGAGACAAGGTAACTTCGGTGTCCTCTGGGCTGCATAAGAAAGCTGTCAACGGCCTCCCTGCCATCCGGGTGCATCTCTATGCGGCTGGAGGCTGCCGACAGCTGGCAGTCGTCGGAACGCATCCCCATGCTGGCAGTCGCCAGAACGAGTGGGGATACCGTCGGCGGCCCCCTGACCGCAGGGCAGCACCGGCATGGCCCCAGCCACGTGAATAGAATGTTGGCAGCCTCCAAGCCACATAGATTGCGCGGGGATGGATCCAGCCATGCTAGGAAGACGTCAGCGGCCTCTGGGCCACGGAAAAAGAAGAAAGGAGAGGTGGAGAGGTGGAGAAGCTGCCTGTGGCACTAGTCAGGGCAAGTTCGTAGCACCTAGCATGCACTGTCAGACCATGTAAGATGTTTCTTATATAGGCCTGTATGTTAGGAACTAGTGTTTCCTTTTCTTCCTGCTAGACCATGCCTTATTTATGGGATATCTCCTCCCCTCAGCTATCGGAGACAGAGGACACATTTGTTTTATGTTCTCACTTTGGGCTATAAGGGAGTTGTGGTCCTAAGCAGTTTCCAGTAGTCTCTGTCTCCAGCAATTGAAGACAAGTGAGGATGGTCACAGAGCTGCCAGAGCCTAGGTGTGGTCCCAGCCTGGCCGACCATTCTTTGCTTCCAAAGCAACAGTCCCTAGAGACTAATTTATCTGGTTTTAGCCTACCTCTCAGGAGTAGCCCTGGTTGAGTTCCCCCAACACTTGATCCCATCACTCTTAGTGGTCTGTGGATGCCTTAAGAAAGGGGAGGGGGTCTCTGAAAGGCCCTAAACAGGTCTTTGGGGTCTCTCTCTCTCGCTTGCTGTTCCCAACCCCATGCTACAGTCCAGGGCACTGATTAAAAAAAAAAATAAACAGAAAGGACTCCAAGATAGCAGCAGTCACCTCAGGAGAGGTAAATAGAATCAGGGCGGGGAGGGCTTGGAAGAGGTGATCAAGCTGTAGTTTCCCACTATGTTCAGATCAGTTCAGGCAGCATACAGGGAGAGAGCAACTCTGATGCCCGCAGGCAAGGTCCAGTGGTGTTACACTGAGTGGTTAACAATCCCTTGGACTGCTGTTAGGTTGCATCAGTTTAAATAGGCCTTAATAGGCAATAGTTGACTCACCAGCTACCTCCCCCTTAGGTTGAGCTCACAGGTTCTGGAAGCTGGCAGGACTTACAAGGTTGAGCAAAGACTGAGGTAGGCTGAAGTTGGAATGGTTTTGAGATCCAAAGCGAAGTCAGAGCTGACTGAAAGTGAGGCAGAGTTAAGGTCCAATCAGAGCAGCAAGGAGACAAAACTAAGACCAAGGCAAGATAGGATGGTCCAGGGAGCAGACACCAGATAAGACAAGGACTCACAGAAAGGAGGCAGGAACAAGTGAAGACAAAGAAGAATCAGGAGAACCACCGGGACAAGCAAGAATGCAGGAACATAGGAACACTGAGCAACTCGCACTGCAGAATGCAGGAGACGTGTTGCAAGGCAAGAGAGCAGTGCAATAGGAGTTTAAATCCTCCAGTAGGCTGATGTTATCACTCTGCACCCCAAGTGAGGTTCCCACTGTGGGGCCTAGAAATGGAGGCCACAGTGAAGAAATGGCATTTGGCGGTGTTCCTAGGGATGCGTGCAGCTGAGCAACGTCTGGATACCATGACTTGCCAAACATAAATGTGGTGAGTAACCTTGTCTCTGTGGCAGTTGGGAAGGTAGATCCACCATGGGAACTGAAGCTATCGCTACAAGGGCAGGCAGGAAAAGGGCCCAGGCCAGCACCAATGTTCAGGGTCAGGAGGTTTGCAGGCTGTGAGACTAAGTAAGTCCCCAGACGTTTGGCATCTGTTTGCCCCATGTGTGATGCTGCACCAGAATTGGAGGCTCAGGAGGCGGAGGACATTTCTCTCCCCCCCCCCCCCCCCCCCCAAGGCAGGGAAGAACAGCAGAAAACAGATGCAGTAATTGAAGCAACCCAGTTTCCATCAGATGAAGGAAAACTTTTGCCCCCAGTTGGGCAGATGCCCTTACCTCCTCCCACTGATGCCCTCACTAGGGGGAGAATAAGTGTAAGTTTCCCCCTAGCACATCAAGATTTTCAGCCCATGGGGAAAACCAAGGTGGTTTTCCCCAGAGTTTGTGCTAATGATGTATCAAGCATTTTCTTTTTTTTTCTAATTAAAGTTTTATTTAGCATTTCAGATTTTCAACTCCCCAGAATCCAGAAGGGCCAACATTAGCTGGGGCCCCTCTGGATAGTCACTTCCTTAAAAACATTCAGCCAAGTGAGAAAAGGAGGCTGTGCAATCAGGTGGCAGATTCAGCCTCTGACTCACCCTTGCAAGTTGCCCTTTACGGAAGGCTTGTTGTTTGGAGACAAGCTTGAAAAGCTAGTTAAAGATTTGGGAGAATCAAAACCCCAAAGATTTCCTGAAGATAGTCCCTGCTTAAGAGCAAAAGGTTCTAGGACCAAGAGGCTCTGAGACCCGCGCAGATATATGCCAGGCAGGAGATCTCCTACAGACATGACACGAAATAGGGCCCGGCTCTTTCGGGGAGCTAGATGAGCTAAGGTGGAGCCACCCCCTCCAGTGATGCACAGCGAGTCCTTCTAAAAATAGTGCTGGTGGTCGCCTCTTGTGGTACTATGCAGAGTGGACCCGAATTATGACAGATCATTGTATTCTGGATATCATACAAAGGGTGTATGGTTGAAAATGTGTCTTTATGATCTCATCATATTCTTCCTGCCTTAAAAGATAGGCAATAAGAGACACACTATTACAGCTACAGGGCCTGCAAGTTCTAGTGCCATTGCCCGCCCCCCGCCCCCCCTTGCAGGAAAGAGGGCATAGTAACTATTACAAGTATTTTCTGGTGCAAAGAAGGATGGGTTTAAAGGTAGTCAACAAATGTCTTTTGTATTCCCCATTTTTGCATGGAGATAATATGCATAGTTATTCCTGCAGTAAGAAGGGGAGAGTACTTGGCATCTTTGAACCTAGCGGATGCATATTTGCATATCTCTTTTTGGGTCTCCCATTAGTCTGTTAAATTTCTGTGTGCTGGGCCAACACTTTCAATTCCAGGAACTTCTCTTTGGGCTAGCAACATTGCCCAGGACTTTTGCCAAGTCATGGTAGGGCATAATGGTTCACCTCTGTTTAGATGATTAGCTTTTAAGAGCCAAACCAGCTCAGAAGAGCCATCGGGCCTTGAAGGCAGTGGTAAACCTCTTGCAGCGGTTAGGATGGGTGTTAAATTATGCAAAGAGCAACTTGCAGCCACTCAGACCCTGGCGTTCTTGGGTTCCCTGTTCGAGACAGGAGAGGGAAGAGTGTCTCTATCCCCCAAAGGGTCTCCAGATAGGTAGCGCCTTCCTTTCTCAGAGGGCACCCAAAGTGTCAAAGTACCTATAGGTGTTAGGGCTCATGTCGGCCTCCTTGGATTTAGTCCCATGGGTCTGAGCATACATGAGCCTGTGACAGCAAGACTATCAACTCAGGCTCCACCTACCTGCGGGAGCAAGATGGTGGCTAATGCCTTCCAACATGTGGAGGGGGCGTAAATATACATATGGATAAAGGTAAGCCAGTTGATATGGTGTATCTGGATTTCCAGAAAGCATTTGACAAAGTTCCTCAAGAGAGATTTCTTAGGAAATTAAAAAAAAAAAATCATGGGATAGGGCCAATTGTGGATTGCAAACTGGTTAAAAGACAGAAAACAGAGTAGGTCTAAATGGCCAATTTTTTCAATGAAGAAAGATGAATAGCTAAGTGCCCCTGGGATCCATTCTGGGACCACTGATTTTTAATATATTTAAAAACAACCTGGAAATGGAAATAAGTGAGGTGATCAAATTTGCCAATGACACAAAATTATTCAAAGTTGTTAAATCACAAGAGGATTGTGAGAAATTGCATGAGGCCACTGCAAAACTGGAAGACTGGGCATGCAAATGGCAAATGAAATTTAATGTGGACAAGTGCAAAGTGATGCATTTAGGGAAGAATAACCCAAATTATAGCTGCACAATGCAAGATTCCACATTAGGAGTCACCTCTCAGGAAAAGGATCTAGGTGTCATCCTTGAAAATACATTGAAATCTTCTGCTCAGGGTATAGCAGCAGCCAAGAAAGCAAATAGAATGCTAGGGCTTATCAGGAAAAGAATGGAGAATAAAAGCAAGAATATCATAATACCTCTGTATCACTACATGGTGTGACATCATTTTGAATATTATGTGCAGTTCTGATCACTATGTTTCAAAAAAGATATAGCAGAATTAGAAAAGGTACAGAGAAGGGCAACCAAAATGATAAAGGAGATGGAATGATTCCCCTATGAGAAAAGGCTAAAGAGGTTAGGACTCTTCAGCTTGTAGAAGTTACAGCTGAGGGGAGATATATCATAAAGGTTTATAAAATAATGGGTGGAATGGAACAAGTAAATGCTAATTGTACCTTCAAAAAAATATGAAGACTGGGGGACACAAAATGGAAGTTACTAGGTGATACATTTAAAACTAATAAGAGAAAATATTTGTTTATTCCACACATGATTAAGCTCTGGAATTCATTGACAGAGGATGTGGTGAAAGCAGTGTAGCTGTATCTAAAAAAGGTTCATACAAGTTTCTGGCAGAAAATAAACCATTATTGAAGTGGAGTTGCAGAAATCCACTTCTTATCGCTGGGATAAGCAGCTTGGAACCTATCTACCCCTTGGGATCCTGCCAGGTACTTGTGACTTGGATTGGCCACTGTTGGAAACAGGATACCAGGCTTGATGGAGCCAGGCAAGTCTTATGTTCTTATATCTCCCAGCTTTATTGTGACCATGAATACCGGCTTGAAGAGATGAGGAGCCCATTGCCAGAGAGACTAGTCAGGAGAAGCCCTCTGGTCAATAGCCTAGAAACAAAGGCCATCAGACTTGCCCTATGTCACTTTCTCCCATCAAAGACTGTCAGAGTTCTGTTGGATAATGTCACAGCATTGACATATATGTAAACAAGCAGAAGGGCACCCGTAGTCGGCACAAGAAGCGACCCTCTTGTTCGAATGGGCAGAGGAAAACTTATTCCTTCTATCAGTCATATATTTACCTGGGAAGGACATTTATAGCCAGGCAGACTTCCACAGCGAGAACAGTCTGGTCCCAAAGGGATGGGAATTTAACCCAGAGACCTTCCAAATATTTTTGGGTCCATGGGGGCACCCAGAAGTAGATAAATGCCCTTCTCTGTCTCTTGGAGTCATACAGCCTACTATATGTCTTTCCATCCTGATATCTTATAGACAAAATAATAAGGAAGATGGTGGACCATTTCTCCATAGTCATCCTGGAGGCTCCAGACTTGCCAAGGAGACCTCGTGAGATTACTGAGCGGAGCTGGTCTGCCACCTACCCAGGAAGCGAAGACTGCTTTGGCAAGGGTCAGTACCAATGTTGGACCCATCTCCATTCTGTCTTACTCCCTGGCCCTTTAAAGGGCATGCTTGCAGGGCATAGGGCAGGCCCCAGCAATAATATCAACTGTGCTAAAGGTATATAAAACCTCTATCTCGCTAGCATATGTTAGGATTTGGCAAGTATTTAAAGGATTCTCTCAGGACCATGGTCTCTGTCCTTGGTTATCAGACATTCCTCTTATGCTGAATTTTCTACAAAGCAGTCTGGGCAAGGGGTTAGTGCCAAAATCCCTAAAATTGCAGGTTGCAGCCATATTGTGCTATAGAGGTTGAGTTAAGGCTTTCAGGTGGTAGTGCATTCAGATATAATACAGCTTCTAAGAGGTGTAAAATGCATCCAACTGCCCCATAGGACAGTAGTCCTTCAATAGGACCTTAAGTTATTTTTTATTTTATTTTTTTTTATTCTTTATTAAATTTTTCAAATTATAATAACAAATCCTTCTTTGTCATACAGAAATTTAAGTGCTTTTACAATGAAATACAAAGGAAAACACAATTTCCATTAAAGGTAACATTTTAACTCTTAGTTTTGCACTATCACATTATAGAGGAAAATATTTTGGGGGGCGTGCAGTAATCAGAGGAGTAATCTATATGGAAACTCTAATTCAAACAATAGCCAACCAAGAGTAGACATTCATAATTACTAACCCTCCATAGATGTTTCGACTGTCATTGGACATTTAGAACTCAGGAATTCTCTCAACTGTGGTATATCAAAGAAAATGTAAGTAGACCCACGCCAGCCTATAACACACTTACACGGGTATTTCACAATGAAACTCGCTCCCAAAGATAATACATTGGGTTTCATTTGAAGAAATGCTTTACGCCTCACCTGGGTGGCTTTGGCAAGGTCAGGAAATATCCTTACCAAGTCCCCACAGAAAGGTACCCGTAAGTTTTTATAGTAATTACGCATAATCAAGTTTATATCTTCTTCTGAAATGAAAGTCACTAAAAGAGTCTCTCTTCTGGCGATCTCTATTTCTGATGCCTCTAAATACTGCGTCAGATTGTCCATATTATCCAAAACACTTATTCTGGGTGTACTTTGCCTCTGAGAAAGATGTAATATCTTTTTTATCACAGGAATTTTCTCCTGGGGGATTTTTAAAAATTCTCCCAGGTATTTCTTAATTGTTACTAGGCATTGTTCATCCTTTATCACAGGAAAAATTTTACGTAATGTAGCAAGCCTTTCCCTAGAGAATGCTGCTGAAACTTCTTTTAAATCTTTAACCTCCGACTCAATCCTTTGTTTAGTGGATCCTTGTTCCTGTAATATTTGCTGGTGGTCGTGGGCTACAATGTCCAGTTTGGCAGAGACTCCTTGTAATTTATGAGATTGCTCCTGTATCTTAATGTCCATTCCAGCCATAAGCTCCCATAGGGAGTCTAAAGTCACAATCGCAGGTTTTTCAATCCGATAAGCGGTCTGACTCACCCCATTAGCTCTAGAAGTCGAATCCACTCTCTCAATTATATCCACCATTCTTCCACCTTCCCCAACTGCTCCGTTCAGCTTTATGGGGGTTGATGTCGTCGCTGCCCCAGAACCAACTCCTTCGGCTCCCACCGACTGGTCTCCTCCAACCGAGTTTCCTCGGGGTTCACCAGTAGCTTCAGGAGGTTCTGGGGAGGAAGCTTGCTGCGCGTGTTTCGGGTTCGGCAGGCTTAAAGATATCTCTCCCGGTGAAATGGGCTCTCCTCTAGCCCCTCCACCCGCGGGAGCCGCCGCCTGCGCCACGGATGTCGCATACTCCCGGATTAGCCTCTGGTCAGAAGGTAGGGAGGGTTCGGATGGGTATACCCTCACCTTACCTTTTCTTTTGTGGGGCATTTTCAAAGCAAAAGCGGAAATAATAACCAAGTAATTCAGAAATGATCGGAGCGTCCGGGAGCTGCTACCTCTTAGTCGACCTTAAGTTATTTTTGAGGGCCTTGATGAAGCCTTCCTTCAAACCACTAAGGCAAGCATCCCTAGAGAATCTGACCTTAAAAACTACCTTTCTGTAAACTGTTCTGCTAGGCATGTCTCAGAATTACAAACCTTATCATGCAGGGACCCTTACCTGGTTTTCTCCCCAGACTCTGTCACCTTTCGTCTGGTATCTCCTTCATACCAAATGTGGTATCTTCATTCCCTGCAAATTAGTCTGTCTCACTTCTGGCGTTCAAAGCAATTACAAAGAGAATGGCAAGAGTCTACATCTGCTAGACATATAGGGCCTGATATTCAGATGCCAGATAGCTGGATAAGTAGGACTTATCCAACTATCTATCCTAGTGGCCGCTGAATAACCTGTTATGTTCAGCGGCCACTTGATAGCCGCTGTTCCTAGGTAGCCGGCATTCCTCCTTGTTTGCTCCTCATCTCCTGAACTGGCCTCTTGGCTTCTTCACCTTGCTGCATTCTGGGTCTATGCTATCCTCTGCTTTCCCTCCCGGGAGGATCTGTTGTAGATTCTGAAGATACCCTGCACACCTCGCTTTGCTCATTTGTTTGGTGGCCTGACCAGAACCTGGCTAATGTCCTAGCAAAGGCTTTCAGGGATTCCAATTGCTTTTTAAGCAGATATTTATCTTAAGGAATGTCTGATTCAGTGGGAGTTTCTGGTTAGTTTCTCTAGTGTAGTCTTGCATTATGGCTGGCAATACTGAGGCTATGCAGAAGAGCTTAATATCCCTTCATAAATATGTGTCAGTGATGACTTAAGGAAGTACATCACAAAGTAGACTAAAGGGCAAAGCATAGATAAGTTATAAATGTAAATTAGATAAAACCACTCAAACAGTAGTTGTTTACTTCTGAAAAGACTGTTAGATTGCATAAATAAAGCTCAGTTTGTGACTAATTATTAATTAACCCCAATGAATATTTTTGGTGCAGTTCCTGTTTTTGAACCAAAGAGGCTCATTTCTGTGTTCTTGGGGAAATAAGCATATCTGGGGAATGGTATGAATAGTCATAAAGAGTATAATACCTGACGTTTGATTTATGTGTTCTCTGTATCTATCCTTGTTTAGTATAAAGCAGAAATAAGAAAAAAGTCTAAATGTATGAATTGTCACTGCGTATACTAAGATTGCTTCTGCATTCTTGGTTGAGCACTCTTCCCGTCCGAACAGATAATAAAATGATACTTAAACTGTAGGAATTTCTGGCTGCGTCATTTATATTTTTCAGTCTAATTATGGGGCAAAAAGGGACCAAGGGAATAAAAATTCCATAGGACTCAGCAAAAGAAGGTCGGTGGAGACAGCCATACTCTGTGAAATTTTAAAACCTGAATATTTGAGCAGGCATTTCCAGGATGACATTTAGTTAACTCAGGGTGCTGCTATTTTTTTTAAAGTTTGTTTATTTCTGTGTATTTTATATTATTTTTGTATGTTTATATTGTAATATACTTTGGGATGTTTATTTAAAACAAAATGTCAAGTTTGAGATTAAACTAAAATATAAGGAAATGAAAAAAGGAAAACTGAATTTGCTAAGATATGGTCTAGTAAAATAGAACTCTTTTTCCCCACTGGCACCAGTTACATGAGAAGTAATCCCTCCTGTCTGGTATGGAGTCAGCCCAGATCTAATGGAAAGTAAGGATTCATTTCCACTTTAATTCAGTACCTTCCTGCAAAATTGTAAAGAATGAAGCAGGTGAGCACAAACATAGCCACTGTCTCTGGAGAGTATAGTAAGGTGCCACCTGAGTGAGTCAAACAACTGAAGTAGCTTTTTAACATTACAAATGTTTGCTCTGTCTCAGAATGAGTGGATGCATGAGTCTCATACTTCCTGTCTGTTGGAGTCCTTGGAGACAGTCACCGGATTCAGGAGCCATAGTCAACACCCATATCCTGCATTACGGGAAACTACAGAGAAACAGAGCTGCACTGAGATTCCTAGGTGTCGATGGTCATATCGCTATAAGAACATAAGAAGTTGCCATACTGGGTCAGACTGAGGGTCCAACAAGCCCAGCATCCTGTTTCCAATTGTGGCCAATCCAGGTTACAAGTACCTGGAAAGTACCCAAACCTAATGTCAGTAATAGCAGTGGCTATTCCCTAAGTCAACTTGATTAATAGCAGTTTATAAACTTCTTCTAACATGCAAATTAACATTGTATAACTACAGCATGGGTTGAATTTCCCTATATGCATCACCTTGCACTTGTTCACATTAAATTTCATGTGCCATTTGGATGCCCAATCTTCCAGTCTCGTAAGGCCCTCCTGCAATTTAGCACAATCCACAATTAATTTAACTACTCTGAATAATTTTGTCATTTGCAAATTTGATCACCTCAGTCATTGTAACCCTTCCCAGATCATTTATAAATGTATAGAAAAGCAACGGTCCAAGTACAGATTCCTGAGGCACTCCACTGTTTACTTTTTCCACTGAGAAAACTGCCCATTTAATCGTTCTCTTTGGAGTAAATATTCAGCCGCTGAGTGGCTAGTTAAGTTAGCCGGATACACATAACTGGCTAATTTAACCAGGATATTCAGCGGTGCTCCTCCGCTCCTCCCTGGAACGCCTACCTCCCATCTCAGGAACGTCCCCTGAGATGGGAGGTAGGTGTTATCCAGCTAGAATCTAGCCAGATAAGCCTTAAGCAGCTAAGCCATTTAGATGGATAATTTTCCTGTTATCTGTCTAAATAGCTTTTGAAAATGCACCCCTCTGTTTCCTGTCTTTTAATCAATTTACAATCCACAAAAGGCTATTGCTTCCTATCCCATGACTTTAGTTTTCTTAGAAGCCTCTCATAAGGGACTTTGTCAAATGCCTTTTGAAAATACAAATACGCTACATCTACCGGTTCAACTTTATCAAAATATTTATTAACCTCTTCAAAATAAATGTAGCAGATTTGTGGGGCAAGAGTTCCCAAGGGTAAAGCTATGCTGGCTATGTCCCATTAAACCATGTCTATCTATATGTTCTGTGATTTTGTCCTTTAGAATAGTTTCCACTATTTTTCTTGGCACTGAAGTCAAGCTCACTGGTCTATAGCTTCCTGCACAACCCCTGGAGCCTTTTTTAAATATCGGGGTTACATTGGCCACCCTCCAGTCTTCAGTTCAAGTACAATGGATGATTTTAATGATAGGTTACAAATTTTTACTAATAGGTCTGAAATTTCATTTTTTAGTTCTTTCAGAACCCTGGGATGTATACCATCTGGTCCAAGTGATTTACTATTCTTCAGTTTGTCAATCTGGCCTACTACTTCTTCCAGGTTCACCATGATTTGGTTCAGTTCATCTGAATCATCTCCCTTGAAAACTGTCTCCGGAACCAGTATCTCCGCAACATCCTCATTAGTAAACACAGAAGGAAAGAATTCATTTAGTCTTTCTGTAATGGTCTTATCTTCCCTCACTGCTCTTTTAACTCCTCGATCATCTAACAGTCCAACAGACTCCCTCACATATTTCCTGCTTCAGATATATTTTTTAAAGATTTTATTATGAATTTTTGCCTCTATGGCCAACTTAGTTTCAAATTCTCTCTTAGCTTGTTGTATCAATGTTTTACCTTTAACTTGACAATGCTTATGCTTTTTCCTATTTTCTTCAGATGGATCCTGCAATTTTCCAGTAGTTGTGCCTGGGAAGAATCTAAGTTGTGCATGGCTGCACATGCATGCAGCTTAGAGGAAACATTGTTAGCAGGCCCAATGGAGTGGTTCTGTGTCTGAATATACTTGGTTGTGACTGCCTCTTTGTTCTTCTTTGCTGGTTCTGACATATTTCTGGGCCAGTGCCTTTCTGTCCACCTCTTCTCCTTGGCCCTGTCAACTCTTCCCCCTTCTTCCTCATCTTCTTCCTCTGTCTTTCTCTCATCTTCCACTTCACATTATACAAAGCTCCTTTTTCTCCAATCCTCAAAGCTGTTAGAACTTGAAGCTCCAATAAAAGTGTGCATGCTAAAAGTTAACACCTGGTCCAAAGCAGGTGTTAAAGTTTGGGCCTTAGTGAGCATGCATTAAATAGTGGGTGAAGGAGAGTATTCCATGCTATTTCTATTATTTTATTTATTTTAAAAAATTTCTATTTCACTCATTCTATGGTTCAAGGCAGATTACAAAAACATGCATAAAAAAACATTAAATAAAAATATGAAATAAAAAGATCTAAAACAACTGAACATAAAAAATCCCTCATAAACTAAACATCAAGAACAAAATTAAGCAAAATAAACAATCAAAATAAAACTCTGAAAATAAAAGAACAAAACAGCTAGTTCCAAAATCTCTGCCAAAGAACTGATAAGGCATGATGAGATAATGATCATGCCATTTCTTCACCATATGCTTTCTTAAACAGAGGTTTTTACAATTGAAACCTAATCAGTATTAGTTCTTTCATTAGTAAATGCACCAAGTCTTCTTGGACATGTTTAATGTGCACACTACTGCCTTAGGGGATAATTCTCAAAAAATGCTCAGTGCTTTAATTAGGAATTTTTAAGCAATTAAATTTAGAAGAATTTTCAGTCAAATTTAGGAACCTAAGTTTTCAGCTGAACGTTTCCTAACATTAGAGACCTCAATTTAGGCCTGCAATGCATTTGTCTAGGAACATTAGCTAGGTGCCCAGTACTGAAAATCAGAGCTAGGCATCTAAATTTTTCCGCATCCTAACTCTACCCATATAGCTGTCCACTTTTTAGGTCTGTAAATTAAGGTGTTTATTCATGATTGCCTCCTAAATATAGGAATGCATCCCTAGCAATTTTCAAAGGCTATGATTTAGGTCCCTTTTAAGTTTTATTTCATTTCTTTCTTTTTTTATTTTTTCGAACTTGATTTCCTGCCTTGAGTTGTAACCTGCCTTGGTATGTATAGTAGCTGATCTGCATGTACGCTAAGCTTTAGAGTGTAGGCCTCACAATGTCCCATACTCTTGCAAAACTATTTTTAACTTACAATTTCAGATTACATAATACATGAGAAGGGAAAGGAGTTAAAAGTAATTTTAACCTTAGGTGAAGAAAAAAGGAAATAAATCAAATTTAGCAGAGTTACGGTCCTTTGTTCAGGCACATCAATATATCACTCGTCTTAGCTGCAGAGAGTTACAATAAACATATTTTTTAGATTGGATGTGTGGCAGCACCAACCCATGCTGGTTTTGCTGTAGCTTATATCTGGATAATGGCGAGGAATGAACCCAGAACTCATAACTTTTATTGGGCATTCTTATTGCTATCTAAATAATAAAGGGCAATAAAATGAATAATCCAAGGCGACATAAATGAATCCAATACTAATACATTTCAAGGAATCTGCTGTTTTTCATACCATGTTAAAAAAACATGTTCAATAACAGGATTCAGAATGTTATCATTACCTCTTAACAGTTAAGTGTTTTAATCGTATATCTGACTCTCATGATGGTACTAGAGAGCCACAGCTACCATTTCTAATCATATACAAAAACACTTGAGAATGCAAGAATGTGGAAAAATCAATGACCGTAGATTAAACTTGAAAAAGATATTAACCTCTTCTTAATAGGGTGAACCCCCTTAAATGCCTAGTGCTCTATTCTTTATAAATTCTCAAACGACAACTGTAAATTATCACAGACGAAACCCTGGTGAATTTTCCTAATTCACCTCCCAAATTTCTTCCCAGTTTGGTTTAAGGCTGACCCTAGTGTCCACCCCCTTTTAAACCAAATACAACAAAAAATAAACCACACTAATAGGCACTAATAGATAAGAAATCACCCAGGTTTATAAACAAAGCTGCCTGGCAATAAACTTAAGAGGGTCCACATTCAGCTGTGGAGTGGCTAGTTAAGTTAATTGGATTTACCTATCTGACTAACTTAACAGGAATATTCAGCAATGCAGCCATACCACTGAATATACCCGGCTATCTTAAAGTTAGCCGGATAAGTATATCCGGATAACTTTAGGACAGCCCTACGGTGCAACCATAGCTTAAGCAGGTAACTCTGAATATCAGAGTTAGTTGCATAACTTATGCGGCTAATTATGGCCCTCCCCAACATGCCTCCTATCTGTGACCCAGACCGCCCCTGAATTATACAACTAAACTCATTGAGGTAGATCTTAAAAAGTATGCGCAACCGGTGCATACAAAAATCCGAGGTTGGCGCGAGCAAGGCTGCGCAAAATTGGCAGCCTGCCCGCGCCGAGCCACGCAGCCTGCCTCCGTTCCCTCCGAGGCCGCTCCGATTTTGGAGCGGCCTCGGAGGGAACTTTCCTTTCGCGTCCCCCCACCTTCCCCCACCTTCCCTTCCCCTATCTAACCCACCCCCCAGCCCTACCTAAATCCCCTCCCCTACCTTTGTTGTGCAAGTTACGCCTGCTTGAGGCAGGCGTAACTTGCGCACGCCGCCTCGGCATCCCCTGGCACAGGCCGCAGTGCCAGGGGACTTGGGACTGCCCTCCTGTCCCGCCCCCGAACTGTTGCCATGCCCCCAGGCCCGCCCCTGACCTCCGGACACGCCCCCAGACACACCCCTGACCTGCCAACACACACCCCCGGATACGCCCCCCCTGCCCCTTTTACGAACCCCCGGGACTTATGCGCGTCCCAGGGCTTTGCGCACCCCGGCGGCCTATGCAAAATAGGCACACCGGCGCGTGAGTGCCCTGCCCGCGTAAATCCGGCAGGATTTACGTGCGCAGGGCTTTTTAAAATCTACCCCATTATGTGGCTACAATTAGCCACATATGGCTTCAAATATCTCTGCTTTGCCATTTAGATGGGTAACTTTTCAGTTATCCATCTAAATGGCTTCTGAATATCTTTGTCAATATATTCCATAATAGCAAACAAGATATATTATCACACATCATTATGACAATCTGTTACCCCAGTTTGACTCAACCCTATCATTGAGCCACAAGGTTAGTTTTTTTGTTAGTTTGCTACCTTAAAACTCCTTGTGTCTCCCTTTTAATGTGTGGTCAGCTCTGTTTTAAAATATGAAAACAACATATACAAATCCCACCCTTCATGGAAATCTCTCACTCATAAGCTGGAACTGGGAGTTGCCTGCTATCTGTCTTTTCCCAAATGTCCTGAAGTTCTCTCTTGGGGGTCGCTTTTCGATGATGCTGTTGGTATTCCAGATACTGCAGCAGTTTTGTGTATATAACTGTTAGTCTTTTCACTAGTGTTGTGAATCTATCTTACAGCCGGTTATTATTGCACTGTTATTACTGCAGTTATGCACAGCTGAGTGTATGTATGTGTGTGTGTGTGTGTGTGTGTGTGTGTGTGTGAGCTGGTTAGTAAGTTCTTTTGGCAACTGTCCCTTAGCTGTTTATACTTTTTCCCAGCTCAATCAGTGGAAATCTTTCCATGACATTAAACCCAGCACTATTTATGCAAGATATACTGGAACTTTTCCAGTTCAGCAGAATTTACTTGCAGATAGCAAGTAAATTCTGCTGGTCCTTCCGATGTCCAGGATTTGGACACATTTCACTTACAAGTCAACATATTCAGCACTTTGAACGATCAACAGCTTTTTTTTTGCAGTCTTTGCAATTTCTTAGGTCCACCTTTGATGAGTTGATGACCACTGATGTATACTTCTGACATTCCCACAACCTTTGGCTAATTAACAGTTCAGCTTGTGATTATCGAACCCACCGACTGCCTTAATAAAACTTGATTTTCCTACTTTCCTTATCACACAAAGCAGGAAACTAAAGATAATAGACAATAAAAATGGTCAGCTTTCAGAGGAAATCAGGATTTCTGCTAGAAGTCAGGAAAATTTAAAGAAAGGAATAGAAAAAATAAGATAAATTGCCTGATTCTCCAAGGCTTTTCTCCCATTCTGTGTGTATGGAAAAAAATCTTGATGAATCAGGCCCTAAATGATCCACCTTTAAAAAAAAAACCCCAAAAATAACCTTACTAATGTTTATATATAAAAAAGAAATCTATGTAAAAGTTAAGCCAAAAAAGAAATATATGGGTCTTGAACTAACTTACACAACCACGTGTTCAAAAAGTTCAAAAGTAGAAGTGAGATATTCAATGTTATAATCCCTTCAATGAAATACTTATCTCAAGAACAAAGGTTATTCTCAAAATGGCACTCAAGATGAATACATGACTCGTATCATCTAGCTCTCCACCCCCAGGCTGGTGGTTTTTTTTAACAAGTTCATTACTCATGATGTTCAGTTGTCCAACATAGCCATGTTTCACCACTTAGACTTTTTCACAGAGGTTCAATACTGTCAAAAAGGAGTAAACATATGTCAACTATAATTAGTATCACAAAGAGATACTCTGTTCCAAAGAAAACAGTAGTTCTCAAATTGTTCTTGTATGAGCCAGATGCACTTCTAAAATAAATTAAAAATAGTGCCAAGTAATTTTGTATAGCAAGTTCACGAGTTTATAAATCTGTGTAACGCCAATGAACAATCTTGTCATAACACTCAGGACGGTACCTGTCTTCCAAGTTACACTTGTTTCCATTCCAGGTAAAGAGTATCAACTGCATGGCAATCTCATTTGATGAAGTGTGGCGTTAATATCCATCTTCTGTTGAGACACTTCTGAACAGTGTGGCATTTCCTGAAGGGTACATCTTGTTCGATCATTGTTTTAAACGCAACTGGAAACTCTTTCACTCCAGTCTCTATGCACGCTTTGTAGCATGTTACAGGATGACGTACTCCTAGGCATTACATACTACCATGTTATGCAATATAGAAACTATTCAGAAAACGCTCTGCCACTCTACCTCATGATTCAAATCCTGAGGTATCACGGTGCACCACTTGTAGATCTACCATTGCTCACGCCACAGTAGAGATCTGTCAGGCTAAGAATTCTAGGGTGCAATTGAGCTTACTCTGACCATATTCATTAAAGTATGTTATATATAGCTATCTCTATTTTCCTTTATCAGTATGAGCCTTCTAGATAAAATCTTTGAACTGTTGGAAGTATAGTGATACTTGTGATATTAGTAGGTTACCTGAGACCCAGGTCCAGACATTTTAGGGGTCTTTTGAATTTATGGATTTTGTCTTTTTTTTTCTCACTTGCTTCCTCCTGCTTTTTTGGGCTTCTAGCATAGCTGGAACTTGTCCTAACTGAGCTGTAGCACTATAAGGCTTCATTCATAGCTACCCTGAGCATGGATTCCTCATTTATTCCCTTCATTTCCTCTCATGTAATCCTCCCATCACAGTAAAGGTCTTCTGGGAGAGTGGTATAGACCTTTATTCCTTCTGGAACCAGTAGAATTATGCTGTCAAACTGCTAGCAGATGTCAGTGTTGCACTATGGATGAGGCTCTCTTCCTTTCAAGGCATGCGAATGCTGCCTCTCCCAAAACTTGGCTAGCTCAAGCAGCAGGAAACACACCTCAGATTTCCCCCATTACAGTGCCATATCTAAGTTTAAACCAAAATACCGTGCACCATAAATTTATTGATAGGATATTACCACTCAATTATTCTCAACTCCAAAAATATCCCTGTCCACTGAATGTTTTTTTTTTTAATTGTTTATATTTGTTACTTAATGTCAGGAAAAGATAATCCCTTTTTATATTGAATTTTTAATCAATTCAAATAAACTTCCTATAAAACCCCCAAAAAAATTTTTTAAGGAAAGGGTGGAAAGTTTCATATATTTTTCATCGTCATTACCTCCATGGAAGGAGGTGGATCATTAATGATTAAAAGTAGTACATTACATGGAGGTAATGACGATGAAAAATATATGAAACTTTCCACCCTTTGCTTAAAAAAAATGTTTGGGGCTTTTATAGGGAGTTTATTTGAATTGATTAAAAATTCAATATAAAAAGGACTATCTTTTCCTGACATTAAGTAACAAATATAAACAATTAAAAAAAAACAAAAAACATTCAGTGGACAGGGATATTTTTGGAGTTGAGAATATCTAAGTTTAAGGCATCAGAGAGCATGTTCTCTGATCTCACTGTCCCAAGTGAAAAGGGATTGTTCATTAAATGAAACATTCTTTCAGGAAACAAATTGATGTATTTCTGTCAAATAGGCATGCATTTGAATGAATTAATGTTAATATGTTTTTTCAATATAATAATTCTTTTTGTTCAGCTGAAAATACAAACATGAAGATGTTCTCTATTCCTTCTGATCTTTGTTTTATTCCTTAAGAGATACTGATACGGCGCTGAAAATGTGAAGCTCCTCTCGCTTTGAGCATTGCTAAGGCCTAGCTGTCATAACAACCTTACTGCATAGGCCTCACGCTGACAGAAGCATTGGAAAAGGGGAGAAATGGGAGGAACCGTTAGAGGTCATTTAGTCCATCCCACTGCCTTCAGGGAGGATCCGTTGAGTCTAAACTATCCTAGATAGATATCTTTTTATCTGGCCTTATCTGAGAAATTTCCATTGATAAAAGGTGCTACTGCAGGGCTTCCCAATCCAGTCCCGATGACCCAAGTAGGGTTTTCAGGACAGGTGAAGAGAAACTGATTATCATTTTCCTTATAACCTGCTCAGGCTGCTTTCCTCTGGACCAAATAAAGTCAACTCCCTCATTCTCTCCTCATTTATTTATTTATTTATTTATTTGTAGAGTTTTATATACCGTTATTCGGTAGAGCCATCATAACGGTTTACAAAATATGCAATTATCATCATACAAAATATGCAATTATCATACAATCAAATGGAGTTAACATAGTAGTTGGGAACAGTAGAGTTTTGGGAACAGTAAACATTTTTCTTAGTAGTTGAATAACAGAATAGTGAGGAGAACATTTTCAATGAACTTAACGAATCAAGTGAGAGAGCAGGGAGGGGTGAAAAGAGGAGGGTACATCAGCAGAGCATGAAGAAGGAGGATTATGCTTGCGAGTTCTGTTGAGGGCTGGGATGATCAGGTGTCAGATAGTTAGAATAGAGTTTGCGGAATAAAAATGTTTTTAGGTCTTTTTTAAATGTTTTCAGGATGTGTTGGGTCCTCAGTTCTTTGGGTAGGGTGTTCCAAATTTTGGGGGAAGCAATGGAAAATGCTCTTTCTCGTGTAGTTGAAAGATGAGCGTCTCTTAAGGTGGGGATGTTTAAGAATCCTGCGTTGTTAGAGCGTAGGTTTCTTTGTGGGTTTTGGGGGGTTATGTTTAAGCCTTTTAGTCCATGAAGATCATCATTTAGGATTTTATGAATGATGGTCATAAGTCAAATTATAGAGATCCCGCGTCCCCCTCAGTTTTGGTGCTCTTCTCTGATCTGTTCACCCTAGTTTGGGACTTATAAAAAAAATTACAGCCAAAAGATGTTTGTCGAGTTTAGTGAATAAAAATAATTGCATTGTATATTAAAGCAACATGATTCAAAGAAACTGAATCAGCATGGGGGCTGGGTTTGTAGTTCAGCCCCCACTCTGATTCATGTAATACATCATCAGCTTGCATTACAATGTGCATAAATCCCATTAGCTCTTTTGTGCAATACCTCGTCGATCGTATTGTGAGTGGAAAGCTACAGTTCATATTTATTTCAAATCCTGATCTGTATTCCTTTTTCATTCTCTTTTCTTAAATATATGTATGTGTCTTTGCTGTGAAAACACTGGTTCAGTTGTCTTGTTTTAGAGCCCTCCTGCAGCCCTGATTACTCTGCTTTATACTTGCACTTGGTGAGAGGCCTGAACGAGTATGAACAGGCTTTTCTTTTCTTTTAAGGGTTATATGAGCACTTCTGAAGGTAAACAGGCACTATATATATATATATATTTTTTTTTTTTTTTTAATTGCTCAGCAACTTTTGTGGCCTTTGTGCACCTACAAAAGTAAAAACACAAGCCATGAACATTTTAATGCAGCACAATTTCTTATGCACTATAAAACTGCTAGATTAAGTTTTGTGACCTGTAAAATTGAAAGTACAAAAGGACTACTTTCCCTGGAGCCGTTAACCTTTTTGTCTACACTAATGGGAAGGGATGCATAAGCATAGTGCTAAAGAGGAATACTGGAAATGTGTATCTTAGGTTCTGCAGTGCTGCTTCCGTCTATGAGTGCTTTATCAGCATGGTTAAAAAGACAAAACAGAAACGGTGACTGCAGATGATATTCACAAACTAATAGATGATATCACTGTCAGCTTCCTGTATGTTTAGTCTGAACCATATCTTGGTTTATTCATTTCAGAAGGAGGAATTTTTTTTTTAATTTTGTCTTGAGAGTTTTCTCTTGCTCCTTTTGGGCTTCCAGCTCAGTTGGAATTGGCCTCCGTTGGGCTACAATGCCATGAGCTCTCATTCACAACTACCACAGGGATTTATCCCCCCTTATTTTATCTCCTGTCCTGACTCACTTAGCCCCGTCGTTGCCACTGTGAGAGGAGGGAAAGAGAGAGGATCACAGTAAGGATGGGGAAGAAAGACTGTGGTTTAGGAATGTCCTTCCCTGCTCGTCCCCCGGGTTTCTCCTGTGGCTTTGAGGCTACCCAAGATGACGCTGAATGAATCCAAGATGAAGGGGGAGTAAAGTGGCCTTAACGCATGGGAAAGGTCTTTCAGAGGCTGACGCAGATAATTCTGAAATCCATCACTCGGGAAGGGGAGCAAGTCTCATTCTTTCTTGTGCTTCACTTATGTTCTGCTGCTGTACTGTCTGGGGCTCGCATAAGCTGTGTCTCAAACCTCATCACAGCTTTCACATGTACAAAGCCAATGAAATAATGCAGAGATGTATATAGTAAATGATAGCAGATAAAGACCAAAATGGGCCATCCACTCTGCCCAGCAAAAGTTTCAGGGTTGTAACTGCCACTACAAGCAGGCAGCCCACAAGCAGAAATGTTACCCCAAAGTCACTCCAGGTGACCCTGTCTGTTCATTTCCATCCTCTAGCCACCAAAGCAGGGCTTCCCAAATGTATCCTGGGGTAGTCAGGTTTTCAGGATATCCACAATGAATCTGCAAGAGATAAATGTGCATATCTTGGAGGCTCGGTGTATGCAAATGTATCTCGTGCATATTCATTGTGAATCTTCTAGAAAACTCGACTTGCTGTGAGGCCCTCAAGACAGGTTTGGGAAGCCCTGCTCTAAGGATCCTCCGGGTTTGTCTCATTCCCTTTTGAACTTCCTTACTGTTCTTGTCTTCGTCACTTCTTCTGGGAGGGCATTCCATGCATCATCACCTTTTCCTTGAAGAAATACTTCCTGAGTCTACGTCCTTGTAGTTTCATCTCATTCTACAGCTTCTTTTCCATCTGAAGAGATTTGATTCCTGTGCGTTTTTAATGCCGTTCAGATATTTAAAAGTTTGTATAATATGTCCTTTTTCTCCTCTCGGTATACATTACTTAGGTCCTCCAGTCTCATCTCCTAACTCTTTTTGGTGCAGACCCACATCATTTTGGTTGCCTTCCTCTAGATTGCTTCTGTTCTGTTTGAGATGCAATCTCCAGAAATGAACACAGTACTCCAGATGAGGCCTCACCAAAGACCTGTACAGGAGTATTATCACCAGATTTTTCCTTCCGGTTATGCTTCTCTCTGCTGACTGTCAGAGTGTCGCAACTAGTTGTCAGAGCGTTTTTTCGCCCGACCCTGATTACAGATGAAACTCTTAGCCCACTTGATGAAGGGAGGACATTGACAGATGAAAACAGATACCCTGAAGTTGAGAGCAGTGCTCTCGAAACGTTGCAGTGTCGTATGTTCAGCTGCATTACACTCCATTCTTCTAATTTATTGAACAGTCAACTTGGGAATATCAATGAGTTGCTCGCAGATAAGTGTGGCATTCAGTTCTCAAATATATTTTTCATTTGCATATAAAAAAACCCAAAACTTTTCAGGCACAACTTTGGCCGATGATTATATTGCTGGCCCTTCCTTTGAACGTTAGCCATTTAATTAAATTGATGCAGTTCTAAGGTGTCACTATGATGGTTAATGAAACTTTATTATAACTTGTTTTCTTAAAATATTGAATATGTCTCCATAGATTCACAAGTGAATTTTTTTACTATATTGGTTCTCTCTGCTGCTCAGCATCCTTCTCGCCTTAGTCACTGCTTTGTCCCATTGCTTTGCTACCTTCAGCTCATCGGACACTATCACCCTGAGGTCTCTCCCCTGGTTCATTCACTTCAGCCTCTTGCTCCTGACCCCATCATGTACAGCTCCTTTAGATTAGTATGTCCCAAATGCATGACTCTGCACTTCTCCGCATTGAATTCTAGCTGCCAAAACTTCTATCACTTCTCAAGCTTTCTTATATCGCTTCTCATTCTTTCTACTCCTTCAGGTGTGTCCACTCTGTTGCAGATCTTAGTGTCATCAGCAAAAGAAAAACCTTTCCTTCTAATTCTTCCATAATATTTCTCACAAAGATATTGGACTGAACCATCCCCAGAGCTGGTCTTTGAAGCATTCCACATCACCTTTCTCTCCTCAGTGTAGGTTCCATTTACTTACCTGCTGACTTCTGTCAGTCAACCATTTTGTAACTCATTCTGCCACTCCCAGGCTTCTCATTTTATTCTAATCATGAGCCACCTATGTGGGACTGTAACAAAAGCTTTGCTGAATTCCAAGTAAACCATATTGAATGTTCATCCTTTTTCTAATTCTCATCGCCCAATCGGAAAGATCAATCAGATTTGTTTGACATGATCTTCCTCTGATCCTGCAATCCAGTGGGTTGTAGATAGTTATCTATCCTTTCCTGATGGCTTTGGACTGGCCAAAGAGGCCATGGTATGATGACATTACTGAGGGAACCCCTCTGTATTTGCCCAGGGAGTGTTGCTAGCTCTGACAAGGACCAGTGCCATAGAAGACTCATCTCCATTCTCTCTTATGGCTTGGCCATTGAAAGAGCTCACCTGCATGGGGAGAGTATATTCTCCAGCCATAATTTCAACTATGCTGTAAGCACGCAAGTCCTCTACTTTATTAGCCTATATTAGGATCTGGTAAGTATTTGAAGGATTCTGCCAGGACCATGTAAGCTCCTCATGGAAGGCAGACATTTCACAGATATTGAACTTCCTCCAAAACAGCCTGGACAAGGGATTAGCTCTCAATTCCCTAAAGGGGCCGGTAGTTGTATATCATGCTATAGGGACCTAATTAAAGACACTCAAGTAGCAAATCACCTGGATATAATATGGTTTCTAAAAGGGGTAAATCCCATCTCGCTGCCCTTCCGACCAGTAGTCCCACAGTGGGATCCTAATGTGATCTTAAGGACCTGGACCTGACCTCTTGCCTGGACATGACCAGGACATGACCACCCTTGTCTGCCCCCTGCCTTGACCTTGGCCTCTTTCCAACTCCATTAGCCTGCTGCTTGCCCTGACCTCAGCGTGCCATTGGACTCTTGCTCTAGCTACCACCCTAGGGACCCACCTAAGTCCTGCTGGCCACCAGAACCCAAGGGTTCAACATGTGGGGGTGGTGGCTGGTATAGGTGAAGCTCCAGTCTGTCCCAGCTGCTGGTGTAGGCCTTGTAGGTTCACCTATAAGGCTGCATTAACTACACTGCAGCACACAGGGCTCACACCTACTCCACCCTTCACACATAGTTATCCTTATATTCCTTTGTAAAGTATTATAAGCTGGATGTGCAGGCCAAGACAACTCTGCCTTTGGGGCAAGAATCCTTAAAGCAGCCCTGTCTTCCTCCCTTCCCAGTATGTAGGAGCTTATGTAACTCCCATACATAAGGACTGATCTAACAGGTACAAAAGAAGGTGAAATTTATTCTTACCTGATAATTTTATTTCCTTGATTCATGCTAGACCAGTCCAGAACCGGCACAGGAACAGAGCTGATAGGGACAATGTAATCTTCTAAAGAACGTCCTCACTTCCTTACTCTTCTGTCACTTCTCGTTTCATTCAGGGAATGGTCTTGTGAACCCTGTTATTATTGCTCATTTAATCAAATGTATTCTTTAGGGAGAACAAGGAAAGAAAATGCAGGTAAGAATTAATTTCACTATATGCTATCAATGCAAAAAAATAATTTACATCTCTATCCAATAAATATAATATCTGTGGTGGAATCTGAGTTCCTTAGTGTCTTTCTCTGTCGCAAGCTTCTCTGCTATATTGTTTCTTGGAATGAACTTTTGCTCATCATAATGCCTCTTAAATACTGGTAAAATAAAAAATCCACTGCTAAATATTTGTGTTTAATTTGCAAAAACCCATGGCTATTTGTTTAATTGTTAAATAAACATCATATCCACAAGCTGAAAATCATTTCATGCCAGGTAGTCTATTGGGTGAATGTGGAAACCTCATACATCAAGTGAGCTTCTTTGTATTTTAAGAAGAATACTCACAAATAGGTATTGTAGCGTTTTGAGTGCTACTTGCCAGTCTATTGTGTTGTTCTAAGACTGGATAACCTTATTTTAATCATTGGTGACCACACTCATTGTTTTACATTTTTTCATTTTTTTTAAAAACATTTTTGAAAGAGTTTTTTAGGAGATGAGACACTTATCATTGCATTGCGTTGTTTGGACAGCGTTTGACAACACCGGCCCAACCCGACACGATACGTGTTTCGTGGGCTTCATCAGGGGTGGTAAGATTGTGCGGTGTATTCTTTAGGTCTGTCCCGCTGTTTTTAAAAAAAAATGAAAAAATGTAAAATAATGAGTGTGGTCACCAATGATTAAAATAAGGTTATCCAGTCTTAGAGCAACACAATAGACTGGCAAGTAGCACTCAAAACGCTACAATACCTATTTGTGAGTATTCTTCTTAAAATACAAAGAAGCTCACTTGATGTATGAGGTTTCCACATTCACCCAATAGACTACCTGGCATGAAATGATTTTCAGCTTGTGGATATGATGTTTATTTAACAATTGTTCGTTGATACATCATATATATACAGTTTCTTAGTGCAAATATTTGTTTGTTTAGTCATTTCTGTTTTTAAATTGTACCCTTTCTTTTTTTCGTTGAGCCAGAATGAATTTGAAAATGATTAATGCTCTGTTTCTGAAGTAAAATAACTGGACTCCCTTTTCTTTCTGACAGTTAGGGGGTCCCTATATACTAGAGATGTGCTTCGGGTAAACTTTTCATGTCTGGCTTCGTTTCGGGGCCCCCCCTCGGGAATTTCATTTTTCCTGTGGTTCGGGGTTTTTTTTTTCGGGGGCCCTGATTTTCTGGTTAGTGCACACTGACTCCCGATAGTGCACACTAACCTGGCAGAGTTAGCACACACTATCGGGAGTAAGCGCGCACTAACTCAAAAATGAATTTTTTCCGACATTTCGGAAAAAATTCAATCGTTTTTCGGTTCTCCCGAACCATTCTGAATTAGGCAATTTCATTGACATTGCCTAATTCGGGAAAAACGATTGCACATCCCTACTATATACTAACAATATTTTTTACCATAGAGACAAATTGGTAAAAAATGTGCATAGATTTCTTAGGGCCTGAAAGCCTAGGGCTCTCCCCATTTTGTTCCCTTTAGTGGTATTTGAAACTAAAGCATTATCCCCATATACTGCACTTACCCTCGTATACACAGTAAGTACATGCGGTAACCACAGAAGTACTGTACAACCCACAAAATGTATTTTTATTTGTATTCTGCAGATCACTAATAATCTAAGCGGATTTCAAGTTACATTCATAATTATTCATAAAAAATATAATATGCACCAAATGCAACATACAAAATCATATTGTTGTGTTAAGCAAATGCAATCAATCAGCATAGACTTGATTAACTAGAAATGCCTTAAGTTTCTTCCTAAACTTACAAGCATCAAGTTCCCATCTTCCTTCTCAGGGGATATATTGCAAAGCTGAGGGCCTGGCACAGTAAAAGCTCTGTTTCTGAATCTATCTAATCAACATTCTGTTGGAATCGCCAACAAGGACAATGAGGAAGACGGTAAACTACCCGTTGGTTGATACCCTGCCAATTGGACAGCTAAACAGTGATTTTCCATTTGAAATGCTTTAATTATGAAAATTAACAGCTTAAATTCAAACCTTTTTTGTACTGGTCACCAGTGTAATTGCTTTAGGTAAGGTGTTAAACTGACACCCCAGAGTAATTTAAAAATTAATCTTCCAGAAGCATTTTGCACTGGCTGCATGACCTGTACCAAATACCTAGGCAAACCTATATATACAAAATTAAATAGTGTATTAACAGTCTGATTCTGTCTTTTACTCATTGCTCAGGTCTCCCTACCACAAATCTTCAATCTTTTAATGCTGCTGGCCAGGCAATTATGTTTTTCTGGGGTATTTTTTTGTTCCTGTGTGTGTGTAAATTTTGGATCAAAGTATGTTCTGCTGAATTAAAACATTTGACAAGCCAGCAGCAGCAGCAGTGCTATTACATATGGGCAGCAGTTTTGAGACCTGGCTGGCTCAGACGGTTTAGGCCAGGGCTTCCCAAACTGTGGGTTGGGACCTCAAATGGGGTCACAAAACCTCTAGCTGGGCTCACAAGTGTGTCAAAAGGAGTTAACACCAAAAGTAGCAGTAATAGTGGAAGTCAGCATGGGGCCTGAGAGCCAGAACGCAAGTACAGGTCCAGCAGTGGTCCCACCCTCACATGCGTTTCCATGGTAACAAAAAGCCATGTGTGAGGAGGGATTGGGGCCATTGCAGGGCCTGCGAGCTTGCACCGGCTTTCATTACTAATGCTGCTGCTGCTTGCAGATCACCATCTGGCTTTGGACCAGCCATTGGGGAAGACTGGGCCTAGTGTACACAGGCCTGTGGAGATTGCCACTGCTCCTCTGTCTTCACCCACCACTGATCCTACCCAAGAAAAATGTTCTGCCTCTGTCATCAGCCTGCTGTCTCTTCCTACCAGTTGTCATCCACCTTTCGCTTGGGGCCCACAGGAAAATGTTGCCACTGACCCTAGCCAAGGGGATGTTTAGAGGAGGGGCTCTTTAAAGAGAGGGTAGATGCAGAAAGGGTTTAAAGGTTGGATTAATGGGAGAGGGATTGGCTATGGAGGCTGAGAACGGGGAACGACAGAAGATCCTAGGGGGATACAAGAGAGGAGCTGGTGGTGATAGGGTATCAACTGGGGGAAGTGAGCTGGAGAGAATAGAGAGGGCATGAGAAAAGGGGATGACAGAGGATCAATTGGGGTTATAAAAATGGCTTACGAGGTGAGAGAAGTTCAGATGGGAAGATGTGAAAAGGGCTGGAGGAGGTGTGAGAGAGGGTAGGCTGGGACGGTGGGAGGAGCTGTGGGTGTAAGAGGGGATCAACTGGAGGGGCGGAGAATGAAAGAGGAGATCCTATGGAGGCTAAGAGAGGGAGCAGTTGGAGTAAGGGGCGGTGAGAGTGGAGTGGTTGAAGACGAACCACACCCCCACTGATTAGGTTTGGTTGTTCTCTGGGGCCATGCGAATATTCAAGTGCTAAAATGGGGTTACATTGGCTAAAGGTTTGGGCAGCTCTGGTTTAGACTAAAGTGTACAGTTTATAGCGGACCTAGTACAGAAGAAGGCTACGGTCTCTCTCCGCACCAGAGCACCAAGACAACTCGGTGTAATACACATACACATCATCCACTGAGTCAACAACTACTCTTATTTTCTCTTAAACGCAATGTTTTACTAAAGACTTTTTTTTTTTTTTTTTTTAAATAGACATTTGTACATTTTTAAATTTCATATAAAAGAAGAATGGAAAACGAGTCAGGCAAGATTAAGATCTTAGTACTAAAAAAACAAACCCCTGAATTTGCTAGCCATGCGTTTTCTGGACAGCGCTCTACGGCCTAGGGGAAGTGAGAAACTGTGCACGGAGAGGGCCAGAATGTCCTTTGCTGTTCACCCAGGCTTAAGGAAGGCTTCCCAGGTTCAGCAGGCATGCAGTGGCTCCCCCGGGAAGGCCTTCGGCCTCCTGTTTTTCTTATCCAGTGAACCTATCCTCCCCTGGCCATTTGATTTCCAAATGGCATTTAGATCGCGCTGGTATTCTCTCACGCCCAGATCCATGGGTGCTTTGCATTTGAATGCTTGGTTGATTGTTTGAAGTAACAATTAGGAGAACAATGTATGAAAGAGAGAAAACTGCAGTTACCAACTGACACCTGGGAACCAGGATTTTAAAGGGTTTTGTTCTTTTCAGAAAAAGCTTTTTTTTTTTTTTGGGGGGGGGGGGGGGGGGGGGGGGGCGGTGTTGGTTTTGTTGAAAGAATGGTGGAAGAACGCCGGACGTATTGGCAGGAACCCGGGCACAGGAACAGGGCACTGCACGAGCGGCTCATTCCCAACCATTGAATGATTGCAGGTACTGGAGCAGGTGAGTCGCCAAATCTTCCTGAACTGCCCCCATTTCAGTACCGGTGAGGGAGACCTTTTCATATCTAATGCCCGAAAGGAGCAAACAACTGCTATTCAGAAACAGATAACTACGAATGTGCAGGGAAACTAAGCGTGTATTAACTTAACTTTAAGCTGCAAAATGCACGGATGTTCTTTTTAAGCCCCTTGGGCAATAAAAATTATAGATAGCTTTTTAAAAAATGTATGATTTTCTTGACGGCGCTGCAGCAGTTTGTTTTCATTTTTTAGATAAATCACAGTTTTGCATTAGCCTTGCGCTGTTCCTGCTTTACAGTGCTGAAAAGGGGCGCCCGGTGCCTCTGGTTGCTGTATTTAGCGTTGCACATCTAGTGCTGGCACCAGTTTTGTTCTGAGCACGAACAAATCTATATTACTGCTCTTTAAAAAAAAGTGAAAAAAAATCCCTCAGGAGGCCAAGCAGGAAGGGTGTGAAAAGAGGAATTTTGGTCTCTGGGGTTCTCTGCCTTGGATCAATTGAAATCTCCATTTCACTTGCTTCCTTCTGCTCGCATGGCTGGTCTAGAATTGCCCGTCCAGGTGAATCGCGCCAGCGGGGTGTGGCCAGGTATGCATGGTTCCTTTTCTCAGTGTTGAAAACTCCAAGAAAGTGTCCTTTCTCATTGTGGAGTGCATTTAAGAATGGTATTAAAGAGTCTGAAGGCCCTCATTCTCGGTCTTGCTACCTCTGTACCATTTCCCTCTGATTTTATGTATGTTATGTATCTATTTGGGTTCAGCTTGCAGCTTTTCATTGCTAGCGCAAGGCGAGTTACTTTCTGCTAACTTCCCAGGGGGCTCACGAACTAACGGCCGGATTTTAAATCTGCCGCGCATGTAAAAAAATTGCCACTTATTCGCAGGGCCGGGCCCTGCTCGCACTGCTTGCATTTTAAAAAGGTCCCGGCCACACATGTAAGTGATGATACACGCATAAGTGCCGGGCCCTGACAAATGAACGAGCTGAGGAGGGCGGAGCGGAGCGCATGTTATAAAATCAGCGCACTTCCATGTGCGCGCACCTTTTAAAATCTACCCCTAAATTTGTACCTGAGGCAACGAAGGGTTAAGTGACTTGCCCAAGGTGACAAAGCTACTGGGGGGGGGGGGGGGGGCTGAGGTCAGGATTTGAACCCTGAATTCCACAGTTCCCGACCTGCTGCTGCTCCTATAGAAACATAGAACAGCAGAAGAAGACCAAATGGCCCATCCAGTCTGCCCAGCAAGTTTCACACTTTTTTTTTTCTCATACTTTTCAGTTATTCTTGGCTCTTAGTAACCTTTTGGTTCTATTTCCCTTCCACCCCCACCATTAATGTAGAGAGCAGTGTTGCAACTGCATCTAAGTGAAATATCTAGCTTAATTAGTTAGGGTTAGTATCCGCCGCAATAAGTAGCTACACCCATGCTTATTTGTTTACCCAGACTATGTAATTCAGTCCTTGTTGGTTGTTGTCTGTATATAGATCCACTTTTCTTCATTCCCCCTGCCGTTGAAGCAGAGAGCTATGTTGGATTTGCGTGAAGTATCAGACTTTCTCCCCTGCCGTTGAAGCAGAGAGCTATGCTGGATATGCATTGAAAGTGAAGTATCAGGCTTATTTGGTTTGGAGTAGTATCTGCCGTAACAAGCAAGCTACTCCCCACTTTTTTGTGAATGCAAATCCTTTTTTTCCACATTTCCTCTTGCCGTTGAAGCTTAGAGCAATGTTGGAATCTAAGAGCAATGTTGGAGTCGCATTAACCGTGTGTATGTTTATTGAATAAGGGTATTATCTCCAGATAGTAGCCGTCATTCCCGCGAGCCACCCACTCTTCATTCACGTCCTCTAGACTTTATGGATCCACAGTGTTTATCCTACGTCCTGCCGATATTCTGTTGAATGCAGATGCGTGCCTGCCTAAATGACTTCATAGCTCTGTGACGAATAGAGACGCTCCAGATTTGTATTAATTGTTGCTAATAGATTCTGAAAATATTCTGAATCTCTCTTTCTCTCCTTTTTTTTTTTTTTTTATTATTATAGCAGTTTCCTCTTGCTCC
Organism: Rhinatrema bivittatum; assembly: GCF_901001135.1. Lineage (NCBI taxonomy): Eukaryota > Metazoa > Chordata > Amphibia > Gymnophiona > Rhinatrematidae > Rhinatrema > Rhinatrema bivittatum. The sequence continues at coordinate 49,145,049 of NC_042623.1, read as the reverse complement.
TTTCCTCTTGACTCTGTCTTTGGCACCATGAATCTTCATTCACAGTTAGCCAGGGTTTTCTCCCACTTTTAATCCATCTCCCGTCTAGCCCATTCATCACATCCAGTCCTTGGCGAGGGGCCTCCGACTGCAGCCCCCTCCAAAACCTGGTCCAGTATTCGTACCCCCTGAGTCCGTGCATTGGGTATCGCTGGAGTGCCATGGCTAAGGCTCCTCCCCCTCCAGAAGCTCTGAATGCTGCCTCTGCAGAATCCCCAGCGCTGGGCAGTTGAGGAACAACAGGGCCCAGGAATTCAACCTAGGGCTCCTACGTGGAAAGAGGCAGCATTACCAGTGAGGCCCTTGGGCCAGTCCATCTTCTGTCTTGTTTTTTGCTTTTTCCCTCTCTCTCTTTCTCTCTGTCTTGTGTAGAATATGTAAGAAAGTGTCATGATATAACAGCAGTAAAATTCGTATGCATGTATTTATTTACTTAGTCCTTTCAGCTCTATGAACAAACAGAGGTAAGCATTATTACCAGTGGTGTAAGCTCAAATTTTGGTCCCCCAAGCAAAACATTTTCCGAGAACCCCCATAACTCCTTTACTGGGGTGGGTCCTTCAAATTAAGAAATCGTGGGAGGGAGTCCCCCCTCTGAAGATCTGGCTGTTCTCTCAACATTGCGAGCCAGCCTGCCTGCGAGCCCTGGCTCATGCCAATATGTAGACAGTGACATTCAGGGGACTGGCATTATTACCAGTGGTAGTACAGTGCCTATCGAGTCCGCTGCTCCTACCTGGCTCTTTGCTGGCTTCTCTCACTCCTACCCTTAGTCTCATTGGACCTGTTCCTGGGTTACCCCTCCACCTCCATGGCTTCTTCCCAGGTTCCTCTTACCCCCAAAGCCACTTCCTGGGTCACCCTGCCAAAAGGCCCTTTTCTAGGTCATCCCCCCCCCCCCCCCCCAATTTCCAACACTCGCCCCACTTCACCTCACCTCATTTCACTGGTCCTGTTCCCAGGCCCGCAGACACCTTCAGGGGACAGCAGCAGCAATAACAGGAAAATCAGCATGGGGTAAGTGAGCTGGTACGGGGCAGTAGTACATAAGAACATGCCATACTGGGTCAAACCAAGGGTCCATCAAGCCCAGCATCCTGTTTCCAACAGTGGCCAATCCAGGTCATAAGAACCTGGCAAGTACCCAAAAACTAAGTCTATTCCATGTTACTGTTGCTAGTAATAACAGTGGCTATTTTTTAAGTCAACTTGATTAATAGCAGGTAATGGACTTCTCCTCCAAGAACTTATCCAAACCTTTTTTAAACCCAGCTACACTAACTGCACTAACCACATCCTCTGGCAACAAATTACAGAGTTTAACTGTACGTTGAGTGAAAAAGAACTTTCTCTGATTAGTCTTAAATGTGCTGCTTGCTAACTTCATGGAGTGACCCCTGGTCCTTCTATTATCCGAAAGCGTAAATAACCGATTCACATTTACCCATTCTAGACTTTTCATGACTTTAAACACCTCTATCATATCTCCCCTCAGCCGTCTCTTCTCCAAGCTGAACAGCCCTAACCTCTTCAGCCTTTCCTCATAGGGGAGCTGTTCCATTCCCTTTATCATTTTGGTTGCCCTTCTCTGTACCTTCTCCAACGCAACTATATCTTTTTTGAGCTTCAGCGACCAGAATTGCACACAGTATTCAAGGTGCGGTCTCACCATGGAGCGATATAGAGGCATTATGACATTTTCCATTTTATTCACCATTCCCTTTCTAATAATTCCTAATATTCTGTTTGCTTTTTTGACTGCTGCAGCACGCTGAGCTGACGATTTCCATGTATTATCCACTGACACCTAGATCTCTTTCCTGGGCAGTAGCACCTAATATGGAACCTAACATCATGTAACTATAACATGGGTTATTTTTGCTATAAGCAACACCTTGCACTTATCCACATTAAATTTCATCTGCCATTTGGACGCCCAATTTTCCAGTCTCACAAGCAGGCCGATACAGTACAGTGCGCTCTGGTGGAGCGCACGGTTAACCGGCATTTGCACACGCGTTTTTGACACACTAGCTTTACCCCTTATTCAGTAAGGGGCAATAGGGAGTCAAAAACGCGCGTCCAACCCCCCCGAGACTAATAGGGCCTTCAACATGCAAATGCATGTTGAAGGCCCTATTAGGTATTCCCGCGCGATTCAGAAAGCAAAATGTGCAGCCAAGCTGCACATTTTACTTTAAGAAATTAGCGCCTACCCAAAGGTAGGCGTTAATTTCTGCCGGCACCGGGGAAGTGCACAGAAAAGCAGTAAAAACTGCTTTTCTGTGCACCCTCCGACTTAATATCATGGCGATATTAAGTCGGAGGCCCCAAAAGTTAAAAAAAAAAAATTTAAAATGGGCCTGCGGCTCGTGGGTTGAAAACTGGATGCTCAATTTTGCCGGTGCTGGTTTCCGAACCTGTGGCTGTCAGCGGGTTTGAGAACAGACGCCGGCAAAATTGAGCGTCGGCTGTCAAACTTGCTGACAGCCGCCGCTTCCGTCAAAAAAGAGGCGCTAGGGACGCACTAGTGCCCCTAGCGCCTCTTTTTACCACTGGCCCTAATTTAAATAAATTAAGTTACTGAATCACGCGCACAGGAGAGCGGGCGCTCTCCCACTCTCCCGCATGGTTTACTGTATTGGCCTGATTGTCTTCCTGCAATTTATCACAATCCGCTTGTGATTTAACTACTCTGAATAATTTTGTATCATCCGCAAATTTGATAACCTCACTCATATTCCTTTCCAGATCATTGATAAATATATTGAAAAGCACCGGTCCAAGTACAGATCCCTGAGGCACTCCACTGCCCACTCCCTTCCACTGAGAAAATTGACCATTTAATCCTACTCTCTGTTTCCTGTCTTTTAACCAGCTTGTAATCCACGAAAGGACATCACCACCTCTATAGTACAACCCCATTTGGTCTACTCTTATGTTGGTAAATTTATTTTTAAGGTTTTGCCAGTAGAGGGAGGTCAGAGATCCCAATCAGAATGGTCCAGGGGTTACTTTTTTGGATCCCGCTCTGGAAGATACAGATTCTCAAATTAGCCCTGAAAAAGTTGGGAAACAGTTTGGATCATGTCCTGTAAGAGAGAAGTTTTTTTTTTAAATCTGAGTCTTCCAAAAAAAAAAAAAAAAAAAAGAAGAGATTTAGTTGAAAGCTCCCTAAAGGAAAGAGAAGTGTTAGCTATTTCCCTTGTTGCAATTTAATCCTTTTTCCTGGAATAGATAAGAGGGAAGAGGAAGCTAAATCTTTAAAGGAGTTCTTGTAATTTATTTTCAACACATAGTAAAAGGAAGAGTGAGCAGTGTTTCTGTCAGAGACATATTTGAAGGGTTCGCTGGAACAAGAAATTACAGTCAGAGTTAATCCAACCTATCCTCAGATATACGTAAGCTGCAGGTGGGACCGCATGTTCCTTGGCAGCCAGTTCTCATTCTAATTTGGGAGCAAAGTAACCCGCCCAGAGTATTTCAGTGGTGGGTGGAAGATAGTGATACTGCCATTATGGAGCTAACGCAATGGGCGAGAAGTAGTTGAAGATTGTGCAGACTCTCCCATGGCAATGTTTGGTCCTGCAACATGTATGAGCCATACAGATTGTAAATAATTGTGTTCTTTTTCTGGCCGCAGATATTCAATCTATCAGTTACTTCAACTAAATAACAATTCTAAGGCTTCTTTGGGAGCCACAACTCAATGTGCCGTGTCTCGTTCATGGTAGAATCTACAGTAAACGTGCAGGCTATTACTTTCACCATGGGTCTGGAAGATCATACTCTGCTTCCCTCACCACCACCAGCAGACAAGTACTCCCACATCTATTTTATATAACAAATGGAGCAGGGGTTTCACTATACATGTTAAATTAATTAGTATCCTCACTTGGATGCTTTGTAGTGTAGACTTTTTTTTTATTCCTATAAGACTCATCATGCCAAAACTGAGTGGAAAAAGTTGTTCCTATAACATCGTTCTCCATCTTAAACTAAAGTTTAAGTCTTTTTTTTATTATTATTATATTTTAGGTTGCAAATTTAAAACTTATCTGCTGCGATGGTCTAATTTGAAGTTTTTTCTATTAAACACAGCAAAACCTGATGTTGACTGCGTTTTGAAGGAAATCTTCATCAGGGCGCGTCTTCATTCTGAATACTCTCAACGAGTCTTTGTGATCATACAATGGCACCGCTTCTTAAACACCAAGATGGTCTTAGAAAATATCAGCTATATTTAATGGAACCAATAATGGTACATCTGTTCCATTAGTATCTGTCATTTGACATCTATTCACCAAATATGTTATAACTTATTATTCATAATTGCAATGCATGCAAATCTAATTTCTTGTTGGGGCCCAAAGGGATGACAATTTGGGCGTAGTTTGTCCATGTTGAACAACAATCTATCTCCTCCTCTAGGGTTAGGTGGAACTTATTCTATTAGGGGCAGATTTTAAAAGCCTTACGTGCACTGAGCCTGTTTTGCATAGGCACGGCGATGCGTGCAAACCCCGGGACGCACGTATGTCCTGGGGCTTGAAAAAAGGGGGAGGGCGGGGCGGGTGGGGGTGTGGCCAGAGGCCTCCATAGGGCCTCTAGGCCGGGGGATTGCACAACCTATGCCTGCCCAGAGGCAGGCGCAACTTGGAAAACAAAGGTATGGGGGGGGGTTAGGTAAGGCTGGGGGACAGTTTAGGTAGGGGAAAGTGGGCGGGGGAGGCGGAGGGAACAAGGAAAGCCATCGGGGCTCCCTTAAGACTCGGCACACGCAAGGTGCACAAGTGTGCAACCCCCTTAAACACGCCAACCCTGGATTTTATAACATGCGCGCGCAATCGCGCGCATGTTATAAAATCGGGCATAGATATTAAAATCTGCCGCTAGGTAAATTGAAGTTGCCAGGCTTCAGGCAGCTATAATATTCTTTCAGACATAAATATATAACCCTCTTAGTCCATCCTGTGTACACCTTAGGATATGGATATATGACAGCATACACAGCAAAATCTTATTTATAATCTGTCATGGTTTTTCTGACCACCTTAAAATGAGTAACAGGATGAAAGCATTCGCTTTCCGCAATTGTATTTGTGCAACAATCACACCTTTTATAAGATGGATATTTATATTAAAAACTGTTTCTCCTTTTTGCCTCAGTGAAGAATTAGATTGGCACATGTTGATTTGAATAAATATTTTTATTCATAATAAGTTGTATTATAATGTTTTTGGTGACTAGATTTCAAATGACAGATATTGTACCATCATTGGTTCTTTTCAATATGCAGTAGCTGATGCTTTCCAGGGGTTATTTATAGACCATCTTGGCGTTTAAGAAATGGTGTATTATGGGTGCTGTGTGATCACTAAGACTTGTCGAAAGTATTCAGAATGGAGGCACATGTCTGAAGATTTCCTTAGAAACAAGGCCAGCGTCTGGATTTGATGTGCTTGATAGAAAAGACTGGACAATACGCCATCTCAGAGGATGTTTAATTTGCAATCTGAAATATAATTTTAAAAAAATGACTGATATTTTAGTTTAGGTGGAGAATGATGATTATATAGGAATACCATTTGATAAAGTTGAGTATCTCCAGGTTTTTTTGCTCACTTTTTTAGTATGATGAGTCTGTTCTAGAAATAAAAAGTCTACACTGCAAATCATTTAAGTGAGGCTTGTTAGTTTAGCTTTGTTTCATGGTATTTATAGTTAATATTGTTACAAATTAATTAGTAGACCTTTCCTGCCTTTGGTGTCTATAAATCGCCGGTAATCACTTGATTTTAGTTCCAGAACTCCTTTGTCAGCTCATCCATTTTGACTATTGTCTTACCAAAGTTCAATTACCTCATCCTGAAATATTAATATCCACTTATCTTTCTTGTATAATTTGGTTTTTCTTTAGTCTTGGTATATGAAAATTACATACCAGCAGAAATTAATCACAGTATAACTAGCTTCATGTTAAGTAAAATACTTTGGCTTTTATGAAACATTAAACTGTAAATATGATTTTTTTTTTTCGTAAGAAAGCCATTTTGTTAAACTGTTGTTCTTACCACAGATTTTCAGCCAAATGCCTAGAAAGAAGGCATCACTTGACTGCTGTTAAATAACAAATGTGATGAAGGTTTCAGGGCCTGATTTACTAAGGCATTTCTCCCGTTCTGTGTCCATGGGAAAAATGCTTGGTAAATGAAACCCCTAGAAGTAAACTTTAAGACCCGCACGCATGCGCATATGTGCATGTGTTTGCTGGCACGCTTACATTGATGTGCGCGTGATTTTATATTGATGCGCTCATCTGTGCGCGAATGCCGTCTCAAGCGCGTAAGTGGGGGGTAATTTTAGTAGGTACACGTGGCGATGCAATAGGCCTTTTTCCCAGTTCGACACAGTAAAGGAGAGGACTTCCTACACCCCCTAGCTAATTTGCCTCCCTTTCACCCTAATAGCCTGACCCTTAAACACTCGCTAGCTAGCAAATTTTTTGTTGTTGCATGACTTGCACACCATCCATAGCAGAAGTACAGTCACATGGTAGGGGACCCCGATGCATGCTTGTGTGGGTAAATAATTATGCGCCCGCCCAGATCACACCCCACCCCTTTTTCAGAAAACCTTTTTATGCACGTACCGGAAGATGTGCGTGTGGCCGCGAGCGTTTTAAAATCTGCACAGCGCGCACGGGTCTGTGTCACGTGCTGATCTCACGATTTTTGTGCATGCAGGCCTTTGAAAAGCGGCCAGTTAGTGGGGCTATTTTTAGAGAATAAAAATACATCTTTCCCCAGCGTTTTGCTTGCACATTTTGAGACGGAATATTTACCGTAACTCTTTCTCTCAAATTATTCGTGAGAGCATAAAACATTTTCATGCCAGCTGTTTAGTTTGCTGGAACCTAGGGAAGGAAAATGTATGCCCTCAAAAACTACCGGCATATGATTATACCCTGCTGCTTTGTGCGCAGAATGTTTTTTTGAGAAAAAGTATGCGCATATTTTTGAAAATGCAAAAATATGCGCGTAACTGAAAATCCCTCCCCCCAACGCCACTCCCAGGAATGCTTCTGTTCAGCAAGGGTAAATATATGCACATACAGACTATATGCACATACGTTTATGCACATAGCAGGTGGACAGTCTTTTATAACCGTTTTATAGCACTGCTTTACCTGCTGAAATGCCTCTGAAAATTACCCTCCAAAAAAATAAATGCTCTCAAAAGACAAACACCGCAGTGATAAAACACTACCAGCATTTAATTTAAAGTTGTATGCTTACTTTCCCTTTGACTATTGGTGTCATTTATACTTGTATTTGATTTGAAAATGTATGTGGGCTATTATAAAATACTCCCTGTATGCTTACTGCAGAGAAATGACCTTCTAACTTTTATTTCTCTGAACATTAGCATGTTTGACGCACAATAAAAAAACATGAAAAATGTACAATAATGTCTCCACAACTTTGCTGCCACACAGATCTAGAAATGCAATACGGGGCCATGCGGTAAAGCTTAGCATGCATGCTAAGGTGGTTTAACACCTGCTAGAAATAGTGTGCCATGCAATAGCGGCTTAGCATGCATGCTGCTGGGGGCTCCAAAGACATTAGCATGAATGTGTAAAATTAGTTTGACCATGCATGTAAATGAGGGAGTGTCCTATGCAAATGAAGCTTTAGTGGGCCCATAGTAAATATATGTTCTGCTCCACCTGCTATTCGGTGTCTGCCCACCAAAGCCACAAATGTAACACCTGCCTCGGACCAGGTGTTAAATTTTGAAAGTTCCCACTAACCGGAGAAATCCCCCGTGGTAATCGTGCTAATTCATTCCCCTGGAGCACATCAACATCCTCCACCCGGCTATGGCAATACACACGCACACTCCTGGCACCATCAAGCATCCGTTCCCCTGCCTTAAGATAGCCCTCTCAGTGGTCACTGGTCAGAGGCCCCAGCTCCCCTGCCTCCACTCCAGAGGGCCATCTTACCATTCCAGAGAGTCGCCAGCGCAGATCTCGTCCAAGAGAAAAGTCCGAGCCCTCCTGCAGGCACTGCTGCGGATTTCTGGGTGGCACCACTAGGTGGTGCTTTATGAAGGGGGAAGGGGAGTCAACCTCTTAGAGGCCAATCAAGTTGGAGTAAGGGTGTCCTGCTGGTGCCAGGGTGAGAGGGATTGTTGATGTTTTTTGCAAGGGATTTTATTGATGTGCGATGGAAGATTTTGATGGTATGGGGAGGCGCTCTCCAGTGGTTACCAGCCCTTTCATTGTGGCATGGTTAGTAACGGTAGTTACTGTGGATGTTTTTCTTTCTTGAGCTGGCGTCCACACTGATTACTGTACACATGCTATTAAGGTTGACTTTTAGCATGCTCTTGGTAAAACTTATTGCATACCCTGTTAAGTCCTGTTTAAATGTGCATGTTACATTTTAAACATTTTTTAGCACAAGTTATTTTTACATTGGCCTCAATGATATGAAGATAAATTTTCAAAGGCACTGCATCACCCATCTAACTGGTGCTTTTGAAAATTGATGTGCAGGTGTGTGCGTGCATTTGCACGTGTGCATCGCTACTGTGCGTAAATGTACACGCAACAGCGAGAGAGGCTTTCCAGGGGTAACATTGGCATTGGCGCTTATGCTTTTTAACTTTCAAAGGGTGCGCATAAATTCCACCAGAAAAAGGACCCACGCGAACGGCAGGCGCACATCTCTGCAGGCGCTTTTTGCAAATCCGTTGTCAAATGGAAAAAAATTTTCCTTTGAAAACTGACACAAAAGTCTATGGGTAAAAAGTACCCACGGACCTTACATCTCCCTGCCTCCGTCAGGTGTAACAAAATGTGAAAATGAATTGCTTTTCAGCCTACTTTCTGAAGGAAAAGAAGGCTTATGGCTTTGTGTCTTGTCCCTAATAAGTCTGAAATGCACCAGGTTTTCAGGACCTGTTAGGGGGCACATTAAAGACTCTGACGGGGTGGGATTGCTTTGGATGCACGCATATCTCACATGCATGCATCCTGGAAAGAGGGCTCCTGGGAGCTCCTTGTTCTATTTGTTTTGTGTCTTGCTGTCTGAGTCTCTTTTTATTTATTTATTTTTTTAACCTATTACCCATTTTGTTTTTCAGATCTGGCATATGGATACTATGCACAACAGCGGAAATCCATTGACGAGATTGATTGGTCCTACACAGGTAAGTACTCCTTTATCTAGAAGTTTTTTGTTTTCTTTTTCACACGGGCTATCAGATTGCATCATAATGGCGTGGTGATATGAATCTGCTGCTTTACAAGGCCACCCTAGAGTTTAAGAATCTTACTGTAAATAAACACTTCTGCCACCATCTGATTTTGGAAACAGCGTCTCTGAAAGATTGCTCCTCCTTTTCTGTATTGTTCAGTAGGATCCTGGACTCCTGTGCATGCACAAAATTCCTTGCCCCGCACAAGAGTTTCTGGAGGATGCTGGAGGCTTCCTTTTCTTTGCCTCAGTTTTTGCTTGTCGCTCTTTGCCATCTGTCTCTCTTTTCCTTTCCTTTCAGCCTACAAAGAGGTAGATAATTAAACTCTGGCAAGCCCTGCCAATAGTTTTTGCTTTGATTAAGGTCCTCATCAGAATTACCTGCAGGTACTTTTTAAAGGCAAAACAATGCGTGTCATTTTGAACATTCAAAATTCGGTGTGTCCTTGCTTTCCTTGACCTAACCCTGCACCCAGGAGCGCTTACAAAATATGTGGGTTAAAAGAACACGTACGGTTGACATATGCCCTTGTTAATTGCCCTCCCCATGGAGCGAATGATGACATAGTCTTAGTTGGCATCTCAGAGACAAGGTGGAAAGAGGATAACCAATGGGACAGTGCTATACCGGGGTACAAATTATATCGCAATGACAGAGAGGAGCACTCGGGAGGAGGTGTGGCGCTTTATGTCTGGGATGGCATAGAGTCCAACAGGATAAACATCCTGCATGAGACTAAATACAAAATTGAATCTTTATGGGTAGAAATCCCTTGTGTGTCAGGGAAGACTATAGTGATAGGGGTATACTACCATCCACCTGGTCAAGATGGTGAGACTGATAGTGAAATGCTAAGAGAAATTAGGGAAGCTAACGAAATTGGTAGTGCAGTAATAATGGTCACGGCGTTGCACATGCGCCTTTGCTGCCTTGAGCACCCATATTGGACCTACAGGGGTGCACGTATTCATCTTCGCCGGCGGGGCTGCTGAAGCCGCTCTCTCTCGCCGCCCTTCTACTTCTACTGCTGCTGCTGGGGGCTTGCGTGGCCGTGGCCAGGGCAGGTGAGCGGGGGCTGGGGGAAAGTTTGGTACTGTGAAATTTCGTTTTTCTCTGCTGGGGCTTGGATTGGGTTGGTTTGGTTTGGGACTGTGCGGCTAAGTGCGAGAACCTTTTTTTTTCTGTGGATTGGGTTGGTTTGGGACTGGGCAGCTTTTGGTGGTAGAATCAGATAATTACATTCTTGTGAATACAGACAGTGCAATGGAATGTATGGGATCATGCTGAGCCTTAAATACCAAGGTTAAAGCTTTAAATTGAATATGCTGAGCAACCAGTAAACCACACTAACGTAAGGGTCAGGGTAGGCGGTAAATTAGTAGCTTAAAGACGCGGCAAGATAGCAGGTTAAAAAGGCAATAGTCAGGGTGCACTTTACTGTATGGGAGGGAGTAGCTAATCCGATCGTTTACATACATATACATGCCGCGGGCGGAAAGGGATACGCATCGGGTTAAAGAAGCGGTAAGGATCGGTAAAAACAGATAGTGAATCGCGGCTTACACTTACGTGGCGAAATTGTGAGTAAACAGCGGGTTAGAAACGGGGTAACTGCGGCCGCACTTTACTGTATCGGCCTATTTATTTGTTGTGTTTTCTCGATTGGACATGCATTGGTGTGAACTGCTGTCTTTTTATAAGTAGAGCTATTGCGCCTGGTGGTAGAGGGAGTTTGTGTTGCTGTTATTGAGATAACAACAGAATATCTTTTTTTGTATGGGGATTCAAAAAAAGATACATTTGCATTTAGCTTTGTGACAGTCTTGTGTTCAGTGTGTCACACATGTGAGAACCATCTATCAGGTGCGTCCCGACGGGAAAAAAGGTTGAGAACCACTGCTGTAGACAGAGAGGACAAGTTTCAAAGGCATTTACTCGGATAATTAGATATTTACCCAGGTATACTGGCCTGGCTGAATGTTGTCCTTTTCAGAATGGCTAAAAATATGGACCTGCATTCACAGCGTGTGTACCTTTTCAGCCGGGTTAAGAGGAGGTGTTCCCAGGGCCTTGTTTTAGGTCAGGAGAGTAAGCAGCAGCATGAAAATAAAATTTTTTTAAAAAAAAGGAGAGTAAGCAGCTTGCCTACGTCGACATTTTCAATTGCACATATGCTGTTCTACTCCCATTCAGCTGCCTGCCGAAATTTAGAAACATACGCACCACAATTTGTATACTGATTTTCAAAGGGAAACTGCCCAGGTAGTTCCCGTATGAAAATTAGCTTCCAGGTACACAAGTACAAAAGCACGTGCGTACTTTGCAAGTAGGCAAGCTATTCAGAATCTCCCCCTTCCCCCCATGACTCATGCACTCTGTCTTGCACTTATTCTGCACATGCCTTGACCATCAGCTCCATTTTTATTAATTTATATACTCTGAGAATGCAATTTGTGCATTTACAATGATTTAAGATAACACTAGATTCTTAGTGGCTGTCAGTGGTATATGGATTTGGATTTAGTTACTCCCCTTTTCAAACTGAGATCAAGGTGAGTTACACTTCAGGTAAAGTAGGTATTTCTCTGCCACAAAGGGCTTACAATCAAGCAGCTGATGTATTAGACAGTGAAGCTTTTTGTCAGAATGAGTTGGCACCATGGAAAGCTTTTTTTTTGGGGGGGGGGTGTTAATTTTTTTTTTCTCGTGATAGTGGCTCCTTAAAATAATACGGAAATGTGACGCGCTCCATTTTTCTTGCAAAAAAAAGTCCGCAATGTCATGCAAACTTTTTTTTTTTGCAAAGTAACTAAACTAAGCTTCTCAGGAATGGGTCAGTCATGTCATTTTTTGTACATATAAATTAGCTCATACAAAACAGCTCACGAGCTGATTTGAAGATTTTACAGCCCGTTAATGATTTTGCATATTTTCCATGAACCACTTTGCAATGCAAAAACAGTACACGCAAAAAAACGCTAAATAGCACACACTAAATTTTGCAAATGCAATTCCTCTTGCTATTTACCATTTTTGCATGTCCCCTTTGAGAAGCCATTAGCACAGGGGCTTCCCAGACTGGGTCAGGACCTGAAATGGGGTCATAAATCCTTCAGCTGGGGCCAGAAATGCCTCAAATGGCTTTGCTGTTCAGGTGCCAGCGGCAGCAGTGTCAGTAGAGGAGGTCAGCACGAGGCCTGTGAGCCAGCAGGTACTCACAGGCCCCTACGGTGCTCCTGCCCTCACAAGAGTTTCTTTGATAACAGGAAGCCCTACATAACGAGAGATCAGGCCCGCCGCAGCTCACAGGCCCCGGGCTTATTTTCATTACTAATGCCGTTGCTGCTTGCAGGTCACCATCAGGCTATGGACTAGCCCTGAGCAGAGAGGAGGGATGAGTTGTCCTAGGCCGGTGGAGCTTGCCATGGTTTCTCTCGCCTCACCCACTGTGAAACTTGCCCAAGAGAGAAATATTGTCCCTGTCATCAGCCCAACAGGGGCAACCTTCTAACCCCCCACCAGTTGCCATCTATGTTTGACCTGAGGCCCAAAGAAAATATTTCCACTGACCTTGGCCAGGGGATGCTTGGAGGAGTTGCTGTTTGAAGGGAGGGATCAGAGGCAAGGAGGAGTTTGAAGAATGGATCAGGTAGAGATAAAATGACTTGTGGAGAATGAGAAGAGGAATGACAGAAAGTTGACTGGGGGCTGTAATAGAGGGGCAGAGGGGATCAGCTGGGGTATGTGAAAGAAGGTTTGGAAGGGAGGCGATGAGAGGGGGGATGGGTATGAGAGTTATAAGGGCTTGGGAGTGTGTTGTTAGGGATCAGCTGGGGGGATGCAAAGAGGGCTGGAGAGGTGAGAGGAGCTTGGGGAAAGTAAGATGGGATCAGCTTGAGGCGTGGAGGTTGAGAAAGGGGGATCCCCTGGACGGGAAGAGGTTGAGAGATGGGGTCCCCTGGAGGGCATGGAGGTTGAGAGAAAGGATTGACTGGAGAAGGTAGAGGTAAAAAGAGGTAATCAGCCGGAGTGTGGAGAGGGTGAGAGTGGTTTGATCTTTAGAGGGGGACCCCACCCCTCCTAATTTGTTTTGGTCGTCATCTGGGGTCATGTGAATTTCCAAGTCCTACTATGGAGTCGCATCGACTAACATCTTTGGAAGCCCTGAATTAGCAGCTTCGTCCATCGGCCTGAGGCAACGGAGGGTGATGTGATTTGCCCAAGGTCAGAAGGAGCGTCAGCTGCAGAAGCAGACTTGGAATCCCGGCTTCCCTGCTGCTCTAACCACTAGGCTAATCTTCCACTTTCCAAAATGTATAAATAAACTAAGCTCTTTTCATAAAAGCATCAGTTTATACTGTTGCATTTTATTGTGGATCTCATCCTCAGCAATTTTCACTTGAAAGGTGAGCTCCCTGCAAGAACAGTTAAGGTGATTGAGGTTGGTGTTTGCAGTAGTGCGTAGGAAGGCAGGAGTTAACCTGTCAAGATCGGTTCTCTGAATGGATGCTGTGAGCATTTTAACTGGGCTCCGCACAAGCAGAATAATCCCCCCCTCCTTATTCCCTTTCAAGCGCCATGCCCAGTAAAGAGAAGAGAACATAACTTAGGGAAGGCTTGCTGTGGCTGTCAGGTTAGTGCTGCTTGAGAAAGAAAATACTAATTGCATTTTGGAGAATTTAACTCTCTCTCTCTCCCTTAAGCTCTTTAGGGTGCATAAGCTGAAACTTTTTAAATTGCTGTAGTTTTCAGCAACTCTTTGCACTAAGCCTTATGTGTCCTTACCTGTTTCTTAGCAGCAGCATGGAGTTGCCTATGTGTATTTATATTTGCATCTTAAAATTATAGAAACCTTTTTTTTTTGCAAGAACTATGCCAATACAAGTTACTAGATAACATTGTATTGAATTAATTTCATGCCTGTACACAAGTCTCTAGTAAAGTAGGTAAAATATTTAAATGTCAAAAGCTTTCAGCCAGAACTGTAATACAATTCTCCAGCTGTTGCAGTTTAAAGTTCTATTGAACTTGTTGCAGATCAGCAGTACTATTATTTTTATTTATTATTATTATTTTTTATTAGCCAAAGAAGCATTTTTGAATTGGGATTACTATAGATTCTTTTTTTGCAGAACCAAATAAAGTTTAAAATATATAAAAGTCATTAAATCTAAACTATATATATATGGGTCTGCTTAGACTGTGTTGCTTGATTTGATAGTTTGCAACACTGCCAAAGTTTTAACTACATGCTATCCAAATCTACCATATGAAAGAGAAATTTTGGCTGGCATCAGAATCTGGTGGCTCAACGCTAGTGCTATGCTCTGCCATGTGGAGGGTCAGCAGGTTTTCTTACCTGTTAACAGGGTTCTCTGTAGACAGCAGGATAAATTAGCCTTGACCAGTGGGTGCCAATGCGAATGAGGCTTTCAGAGCTCAGAAGTCCTTCTGAGCATGTGCAGGAGTTCCCACCCGTGAACGCTGTCTCATCCAGCGTTTAAGCAGTAGCAATGTAGTCCACTCTCAAGGGAGGTGGGTGGGTATTAAGAATGGATGACTTATCCTGCTGCCTACGGAGAATCCTTACAGGTAAGCAAACTGGTTTCTCTGTCGACATACAGAATCAAATCACCCATAATCACAACCTTCAGCTTGGAGTCCCAAGCTGAAGGCTGTCTTGTGGAGCAACTACATAAGATAACCTGGACCCTACTAGTGGAGACATGGACTGCTGGTTGAACAAGCTGAACAGAGCTGTGTGTCCGGATTTACTGTCTCTTCAGGACATGCTGTCCAGTTAGTGGGATGTGAAGTTATGTGTAGACGACCAAGTAGCAGCTTTGCATGTGTCTTCAGTGGAAGTCGCCCTAAGATGAGACACTAAAGTCATGTTGCTCTCACTTGAGGAGCCATGATAGTTTGTAATCTTTAAGCCAGCTAACGAGTAACAGTGTGCTATACAGTCCACTAGCCAATAGTTTGGCAACTGTTCTTCCCAATCGGTTGGGATCAAAGAACACAAACCGCTGAGAAACTTGATAGTGAGGCCGAATCTTCTGCAAGTATTAGGCTAAGGCTCTTTTGCAGACAAAGGAGTGAGGAACTGTTCTTCATTTGCATGTGGTTTCAGAAAAACATTTGGTTTCATGGAAAGTTGATACCACATTTGGAAGGAATTTAGGATGAGTATGAAAAACAATTCTGGTATGAAAAACTGCAGGTATGGCGAATATGAGGCCAGTGCCTGCAATTCACTTATTCTCTGAAGTAGCTGAAGTAACAGCCACTATAAAAACACCTTCCAGGTAAGAAACATCAAGGCCACCAACTCAAACAGTTCAAAAGGAGGTTTCGTGATGAGTCAAGACCATTTTGAGATCTCACAACCACTGGTGGTTTGCTGACTGAAGGCTTGGTATGCTACAGTTCCTTGATAAACATAGACACCAAAGGGTGGAGAGAGAGAACAGAGCTCCATCCACCAGCCTGTGATACACTACAATGGCACTGAGATGAACTCTCATTGAAAAGATGTATGCATATGCATGTTTCAGATCCACTGCACACATACAATCATTTGCCTGAATGAAGGGCAGAATTGTTTGGCGAGAATTCATCTTGAACTTCTCCTGGACCAAGAATCTGTTCAGTTTCCATAGATCCAGGATGGGCTATAGGCCCCCTCAACTTGGGGAGTAAGAGGTAACAAGAGTAGAATCCCATGTCATGCTCCAGAGGAGAGACAAGCTCTATGGCCTTCTGTTCTAGCAGGGAGGTTACTTCCAGCTGTAGCTGAGCTAGATGGAAGAAGTCGGAACTGAAGACTGATCTCTGCTAAATCGCAGAAGGGCATGAGAAATGCAAGCAGTACCACAAGCTACTGTTCTCAGGACCCACTTAGTCCTTTGTAATATGGACCCATTCCAGCAGAAAGAATTGGATTCTTCCCTTCCACCCCCACCAGAGGAAGTGGAGAGGTAGTCTGGGGGACATCAAAAATTCACCTCAGGCAAAAACATCCATTCTCAGATCCTGCTCCTTTCTGAAGTTGATACACAACATTTTTTTCCAACTTTTCCATAAGGCATGAATAACTGATATTCTGGAGGTCACATATTGTATGCTAGGGCAAATATGGTAAGACGAGATCTAGTGGATTCTTCCTCACCAGACCATGGTGGAACACTTAGCCAAGACCCGAGGAAGCAAGGGCAACAAGGAGGCGAGAGGACCGTTAAGAACTTAGAATGAGCAAAATCTCCTTCCTTTTTGTCTGAAACATGTGGGGGCTCCTTAATGGGAGGCAAATCAGCTCTGCCAGGCAATGTACACATTCCCACTAGCAACATTTTCTGAGGGGGTCCCACATAGTCCCACATAGCAGGAGACCAGGGGTCCCACATAGTCCCTGGTCTCCTGGTCTCCTGCTATGTGGGACACATTCCTCTATCCTGGTCTAGAGGGACACACTCTGGTTAAAGAGACAATTTCCTCAACATTTATGACAGCTGGGCTCCGGTTTGGGGGGGGGGGGGGGATCCTCTGGCACATTCTCCTCCATCACCTAAATGGGCTCATCCTGATTAACACCGCTGTAGAATATGAGCTGGGGGAGCAGAGAATGTGACCTTGCTGGTTTCTGATGCACACTGCAGTGATGTATCTTGTTGGTTGGTGCCAGGCTTCATTCTGGGCACCATTGGGGACCCTTTGCACCAAATCTCTACCCTTCAGAGGAGACATGTGCTTGCTTCTCAGCACCAAAATGTGCTGTGGTGAAGAGAGCGAAAGTGCCTTGTTTGAAGTACTCCATGCCAAGCAGGCTGTATGCTTCTTAGTCTCTGCTAGTTTAGTGGAGTCCCCATTTGGATCATTAGCTGCATCTGGGGAGCTATATTTGCTGGGGTTCATCCAGCGGGGGGGGGGGGGGGGGGGTGCAGAGTGGGGCAGATAAACTTTCAGGACCCTATGCATATTTGAGGAAAACTCCACTGCTCCAAGGCTCTGTACTGCCAATTAAGTGCAGGGATTGAAGGCAGTATGAAGGTTTTCTGTAACCTGTCTGATACTGTGCACTTCTTTTCCCGCTGATTTCACACCTATCAAGACCGGCAGTGCTACAGACAGTCCTCTCTGTTACCCTATACAATCTGAATAGCTCTGAAAAGACTATGGGGTTTATCCACGGAATCACTTTTATTTGTCAGACTTTTCAGGTTTAGCAGTTAGAAGAAAATAAACAATACCTATCTCCAAAATCCTTACAGCTTAGCATCGGTTTATACTAAATAAAGCTATCACTGGTGGACATAACAGAGACTTCAACTTGCTTTGGATATTTTAATAAATGTATCTAACTGGCCTCCCCAACTTATTTCACTCTGGTGCCGTCTCTGCCTGGAAGCCTTGGAGCCAGTCTCTGGTGAAGAGAGCGTATGTTCTTGATCTCTGTCACAGGCTGGGCCGAGAAGGCCTGTCTCAGCCCAGGAGAATGGAAGCCAGCTTTGGCACAGGCAGCCAGGTAACAGCAGGAATCTCCCGGAGCTCTCCCTTCATGACTGGGAGGGAGAGGAGTGATGGCTTGGGCATCGTCTTCAAATGTAAATGGTCTTTCTTTCGGTCACCCCCTTAGCCCTCTCTCCCTTGCAGCTTTTAACACCCCAGACATGCATATGTAAACAACTCATGCATAGTCAAGCTGTGGGACCCACAGGGTCGTTTCTTTATTTCAGAGTGCTGGCCTTCCCCGTCTCCATTGGGATGAAGGGGGGGGGGGTCACTGCTCTTGCCTCATAACAACTCTGGACAAGGTCTTGACCAGTGCTGCTTTGCCATAATCAGCAAGTTTCTTCATTTAAGTTGCTGATCCCTCTCTCCCATCAGGGGGATCACTGTTCCTGTCTGATGAACTGTCCGTGAATAGGCTGTTTTTCTGCTCTGGGTAGATTAGGTTGTTTTATGGAGTTAACCTGTGATCCTGGTAGACTTGAGTTGTTTATGCCTCTCTGACCCGTGGTTGTCCTGGGGATGCTTCATTATTTGTGGAGAAAACCTTAAATCAGACAAGCAGATCAGATAACCTGGGTAGTATTGTTGCCCTAGCCAAAAATTCCTCATCTTGGTTTTTTTTGGTTGAAACAGGCATGTCAGTGTCTTATGACATTTGCGTCCCTCTTGTGGAATCTGTATTCAAATTTTCAGTGAAACCACTGGTATCTCCCTACATTTCGACCACAAAACACACAGCAAAAAAATATCAATCACAACAAGTGCCAGCATCCAAAGGCCCTCCATTCATCACTGGTAGCCAGAAGCAAAAATAAAACAGCGGGGTCCAATTTGGTATTCAAATTAAGTTTACTTGTAGAAAAATAAAGTCCCATTCAGTATGGAAACATCAATAGTATTAAAATCATAAGAGTCAAAAACAGTGGTTTCTGCACCCTTGTTCCTCTTTTTGGTCTGTACACTGCTGTACCTGGCAAGATCCCAAACAATAGATAGATCTTAAGCTAATTCCCAAGGATAAGTAGTGGCTTTCCCCAAGTCTATCTGGTTAATAACAGTTTACGAACTTCTTCAGAATCTTGTCCAAACCTTTTTTAAACCCTGCTATGCTATCTGCCTTTTACCACATCCACTGGCAATGAATTTCAGAGTTTACTCCAATTTGTTTTAAATGTGCAAATTACTAATTACATGTAGTGTCCCCTAGCCTTTGCATTCTGTGAAAGACTAAATAATGCATTCCCGTTT
Source organism: Rhinatrema bivittatum (assembly GCF_901001135.1). NCBI lineage: Eukaryota > Metazoa > Chordata > Amphibia > Gymnophiona > Rhinatrematidae > Rhinatrema > Rhinatrema bivittatum. The sequence goes on along the minus strand of NC_042623.1, from coordinate 49,125,980 downwards.
ACCTATTCTATTACACTCATGATTTTATAGATCTCTATCATATCCCCCCTCAGCTGTCTCTTCTCCAAGTTGAACATAAACCATCAATTATAATAGAATCATACTAATAAAATAATAAATATTTCAAAACTACTGACAAATAGAACATCTATTAAAGTCATATTATTTTTTTTAATTTCCCAAGCACCAATAAAATATTTCAAAACAGCACACATATCAAACAACACCCAATAATTAAAACTAATTAGGATAAAAAAGCCCTTAGTGTCCATATCTGGGAACTTGATTTCCATACATCCTGAGATTATAGAGGATTAGGGGTCTAGAGGGACACCCAAACTTTTATCCTTTCTTGCTCACACACACACTTGCATGTTCATTCTCTCACACATACATACATACATGCTCTCATACATACCCACATACTCTCATACTCAGGCTCTAAGTCCTTCTCCCACCCAGTGCACACAAAAGCTTTTACTCCCCCAGATTCCCTCATATACACACACAGACCCCCAGGCAGGCACCCATTCCTTCTCATGCATACACACAGAAACCGCCCCCCAGGCAGGCACCCATTCTCTCACACACGTACATAAACCAAACCCCCCCCTCCCCCAGGCTGGCACCCATTCTCTCTCTCTCTCATGCCCACAACACACACACATGCGTGCACTCATTCTCTCTCACACACACATATACACACAAACAAACGCCTAAGCAGACACTCATATATTCTCTCTCGAGTATATGAGAGCGAGCGAATGTGCGTGTGAATGTGTGTCTACATGACTGAGCATGTGAGAGAGAGCGGAGCATGTGTGAGTATGATTGAGCATGTGAGAGAGCAAACAAGCATGTGTGTGTTCATAATTGTATATATAAAAGAGAAAACAAGCATGTGTGTGTGATTGTGTATGTGAGAGAAAGCGAATGTGTGTGTGGGTGTGTGTATAATTGAGCATATGAGAGACAGAGCAAAGAGTTTGTGTGTATGAGCATGTGTACATGTGTATGACTGAGCATGTCAGAGGGCGAACAAGCATGTGTGTGTGTATGAGCATATAAGAGAGTGAACAAACTTGGGTGTGTGTGTGACTGAGTATGTGAGTGAGAGAGTGAATGAGCATGTGTGTGTTAGAGAGAGGGGAGAATGTTTATGTGCTCCCTCCACCACTCTGCATCCATGACAATCTTAAAGCATATGGAAATCAAAAGTTCCCAGGTATGGAAAGTGGGGGATTTATTAATCCCTATTAGTTATAATTATTGGGTATTATTTAATCTATCTGCTGTTTTAAATTATTTTATTGCCATATGGAAACGTTTTATGAGTTTTTAATTATTGTATGCTGTTCTATTTGTCAGCTGTTTTGAAATATTTTTTTTATTAGTATGGTTTTACTATTATGATTGTTTTATATTTCCTTGTTTTATTGTTAGATATTTTATGAGGAATGAAATGTTTCTGTTTTTCCTTTGTTGCACAGCATATAGGGCCTGGCTTTTTGTGGTTTCCAGTTCAGTATTGGTCTGTACATTTCTATCTATAATTTATGGTCTCTTTATTTTGTATTTAGTGAGGGTCTGTCTATGTTGTATACATGTGACAGACGTGAGGTATTCTGCTAGCGTGTATTTTCTGTGCAGGGATCTATAGCAGCCCGGCTTGTTTTGTTTTCCTAATAGGAGGAATATTGGTGTTTTAGGACATGGTGTAATATTTAGAGTGTTGCCTTTTCATAAGTAGGACATTTAGGGGTAGATTTTCAAAGGGTTGCGCACGTAAGATACATGCGCAACCCCCGAAAACCTCCCCCTGCGCGCGCCGAACCTATCTTGCATAGGCTCAGCGGTGAGCGCAAGCCCCGGGACGCGCATAAGTCCCGGGGCTTGAAAAATTGGGCGTTCCAGGGGCAGGGCGCCGGCCCAGGGGCGTTCTGGGGGCGGGACCGAGGCATCCGGAACAGCCACCGGGCCCGGGGGATGGAGAGCCGGTGGCGTAACTTCTTCAATAAAGGTCAGGGGTTTTTTTTACTTAGGGCTGGGGGCGGGTTAGATAGGGGAAGAGAGGGGAAGGTGCGGAAGGAAAGTTCCCTCTGAGGCCGCTCCGATTTCGGAGCGGCCTCAGAGGGACCAGAGGCAGGCGGCTCGGCTCGGCGCGCACCGGTTGCACAATTGTGCACCCCCCTGCGCGAGCCGACCCTGGATTTTATAACATGCACGCAGCAGCGCGCGCATGTTATAAAATCGGGCGTAGATTTGTTCGCGTCGGGTTGCGCGAACAAATCTACGCCCGCACGCATTTTATAAAATCTGGCCCTTACTGTTTGAGTGCTGGCAGTTAGGGCTGTTTTCATGTGGGAGATTTACCAATATTGTAATTGCAATTCAATACATGGCTTTCCCAGGGCCAAACCCACACCCAACATGCATTACCAAAGGCCTAATACCATATGAGTTCCAGGTGTCTAATTTTTTTGCAGGGTTCCTGCTTGGCACCTCAGCAGTACATGTAGATATAGAGGTAGATTTTCAAAGGATTACGCGCGTAGGTTATGCGTGTAACCCCCGAAAATCTACCCCAAACCCCCCCCCCTGCGCACGCCGAGCCTATCTTGCATAGGCTGCCAGCACGCGCAAAGCCCCGGGATGCGCGTAAGTCCCGGGGCTTTCCTGGGGGGGGGGCGTGTCGGGGGGTGTGTCGCGGCCGGCGCGTCATCAGGGGCATGTTGGGGGGCGTGTCGCGGCCGGCGCGTCATTGGGGCGTTCCGGGGTGGGGCCGTGGACATGGTTCTGGCCCAGGGGCGTGCCGCGGCCTTCGGACCAGCCCCTGGACTGGAACATGGCGCGCGGGCAGCCGGCCCGGCGTGCGCAAGTTACGCCTGCCTTGGGCAAGCGTAACTTTTGGATTAAAGGTGGGGGGGGGGGTTTAGATAGGGCCGGGGGAGTGGGTTAGGTAGGGGAAGGGAGGGGAAGGTGCGGGGGGGTGGAAGGAAAGCGGCCTTGGAGGGAACGGAGGCAGGCTGCACGGCTCGATGCGCGCAGGCTGCCGATTTTGGGCAGCCTTGCGCACGCCGACACCAGATTTTAACAGATACGCACGTATCTATTGAAATCCGGCGTACTTTTGTTCGCGCCTGGTGCGCGAACAAAAGTACGTGCGCACGTAGTTTTATAAAATCTGCGCCTCAATATCCAAGCTGTAAGTGATTTTTTTTTTCCTCAGAAAGTCCTTACTCATGTAAAATCTGTTATAAATGCATAATTTTGAATTGTGCATGGGGAGGAGATGGGTGTAAGACTGTAAGGTTCACCTAGGGTGCTTAATACCTACCCACCAGCCTTAGGGAAGAGTGGAAGGTAGGATTGGTTGGAAGATGAGTATGGAAGGTGAGCAAGTGGGGAGGGGAAGAGGAGGATTTGGAGATGAGGGGGTTTCAAGAGCACAAGAAAGGATGCAGCCACTGAGGGGAAGGACAAGGGGAGCTGGAGATGGTAAAAGGACCAACTCCTACAGCACCTGAATGTAATCCACTTTGAAGTGCTGAAAAAAGTGTCAAAAGTGGAATATAAAAATCTAAATAAAATTAAAAACTCAGTGAGGGGAAGATGGAGGACAGAGGGGGGCAATAGAGGGGAGAGTTGGGGAGGTGTAGGACTGGCACAAGAACTGGAGGGAAAGAAGGGGGAATGAAAGCTAGATGAGTGAATAGAGAGGCAGAGATAAAGAAGAATAAAAGGGAAAGATCGATATTAGACAGAGGCGTGGGGAGGTACTGAAGAGACAGGAGAGAGACAAAACAGAAAATGAACAAGAGACCCTGTAAAGGAGTTAGGAGACCAAGAAGAGGAAAGCAGGATAAAGAGATGAGGACCAAAGTGATTAGAAAAACAAGTCCAGACAGCCAGAGTAGAATAAAGCATTTCATATTCAGTTTAGTGGATGGACTCTGTCAACTTTGGGAATGTGTAGCTCAGGATATCTTATTTTGCGCAGTACAGGAGCAAATGTATTTCTGTTTCTCTTTCTCTGGGGTTGCATGTCATGCAGAATCTGGTTTCTTGGGGTTTCCAGTTCAGGTTTTCAATGTAGGATTACGGAGCCAGGATCCCTGTATTGATTCCGATTTGAGCTGGAAGCCCATAGCGACAGGAGGAGAACTGCTGGATCAAAGTGAAAATGAAAGCCCCCTTTAACAGTGTGTCCCGGCTCACGGGGTCATGTATCAGGTTGAGGGCATCCTTTTTTACTTAGCCATAGGTGCCAAATAGCTACAGCTCTGCATTTACCAAGTGTTTTTACTCATCTTCTTCCCTGGAACAACAGAAAAAAATATGCAAACTGTGCTCACATTACAGCCATTCCAGGGAAAGGAACTGGGCTGTTTTTTGTAATTTACATGCATGCATTTTTATTTTAAAAAGTATGTACGTACGTTCATCTGCACGCTCTCAGTAGTAGCAGGTGAGTGTGGGTGCATAAGAGCATAAGACTTGCCATACTGGGTCAAGCCCAGCATCCTGTTTCCAGCAGTGGCCAATCCAAATTACAGGTACCTGCCAAGATCCCAAAGGATCCATGTTGCTTATCACAGAGATACTCATACACTTATGCACAAATTGCACGTATGTTTTTTGGAAATCTGAGGTAAATTATAATGCATGTTAAAAACACGTTACTGTGTGTGTTTAATACATTTTAGTAAATAGGCCTCAAAGTAAAAATCTTTGTCAGCTATTGCTGGAAGCAGCTCAAGGCAATCTGCTGCCTGATGGTGCATCCGCCCCCCCACCCAAGGTGCAGCACAGGTCATATCGAGAGGACCAAGTTGGGGGGGGGGGAGGGGCCTGGAGCTTGGCCCTTTTGGTGATTTGAAATGCTGCAGAAAAGGGAAAGCAGGTGCCAGTGATGATATTTCGAGGAAGCCGGCAACCCTGCCACACTCCCAGTAACCCTACCACCTGGCTGCCATGTTTGGCTAGCATTTGCCCCCTGGAGAAGTGGGAGATGAGTGAATGGTGGGGGATCCGTGTGTGGCGTTCGTTCTCCAGATTGGTGCCAAGGTATTATGCACCCTAGGCGAATCTTATAGCCTCACGCTTTCTCCCTCAGCCCTCTCTACACACAATTAAAAATTATGCATTTAAAAAAGGTTTTATATGAAAAAAACAGTTCACAGTCTTCTGAGGTAAAAAAGCGTCTCAACATGTATATTATTTTTACATGCACTGCTGTGGTGACTTTAGGAAAACAGAACAAGTCAGGCTGCTTTAAATCTCTATACAGAAACTGCATGTCAGCAGAATTATCTCACCTCAGTCACAGGTGGAGGACACAGAGGGACCTCACCAAATATAGAATAAAGATACCATGAAATGTAAATAGAAATGGAACTGGAAACCACATGAATCCAGTCTCTGTATGCAATGCAACAATGGAACAAACAGAAATACTATCATTCCTCATAAAATAGTAATAATAAAATCAAGAAATAAAGCACATCAATCATAATATTAAAACTATATTAATAGAAAGAAAAAATATTTCAGAACCACTGATGAACAGAACCTCATTCAATTATTAAACTCAAAAATGTTTTAAAAGTTCTGAAATACCAATAAAATATTTCTAAACAATAGACAAATAACTCCCGACAATTAAAAACTAATAAGAATAAAAAAAATTTCCAGCTCTCCATCCCTGGAACCTTTTGATTTTCAGTCACCATGAGATGTTGTGGATTAGGGGAGGGGGGCCGCCCAAACTTTATCCTCTCTCTCACACACTCACTCTCACACATGCATACAAGCTCTTTTACACGCCTTCTCTCTTGAACGTGCAAACTGGAATGCACAAAGGCTCTTACTCTCACCCTCTCTCACACACACACACATGCACACGGGCTCTCTCACACACAGACATTCTTACTCTCACAGAACCCAAAGGCTTGCTCACACATGCATGCACTCAGGGCTTCCCATCTCTCTCGAGTCATGGCCACACTGCTTTTCAGGCCCCACTGGTCCTCTTTTCCAGGCACAGTGCAATGGGCTCTGCCATGGGCCCGTTGCTCTTTGGGCCCCACTGCAGCACCACTGCTCTTTAGGCCGTACTGGGCCTCTCTTCTGGCCATGATGGAATGGGCTCCTCTGCAGCTACGCTGCTCTTTGGGTCTCAGGCATTTAGGCATAACGTCTGGGACAAGTGCTGAAAATTCTAACAGGAGGAGTTGATTTATACACTGCAGTGTCTGCTGGCCGCATTGTACAAATCAACTTTTTTTCATCACTTATAAGGTCTAAAATTCTTTAATGATGACAATTTTACAATGGATACCTCTGAATGTTTCTGTAACACCACCCCCAAACCCCAACCCACCTCCCGAAAACTCACCCCGAATAAAAGTGCCCCCTTACAATGGTCCATATATTGAGTATGAGACTGATCTTTATAAAGAGTCTCTTTTCTCTCTCTCTCTCTTGACTCCTGTGCCTAATGAGGAGCTGCAGCAAAGTGGTGTGCGTAACATACGCCGGTGCTGGCCCCGTCTCTGGAACACCCATGCCCTGCTTCTTTTCCGCCTACTTTTTTCTGGGCACACGTACTTCAATGTACCGGCGCCCTTCCCAGCTATTTAAAATTCTTGTAGCTCCCACTCAGCCCACTTACGCGTGCACGTGGCTGTTTTTGTGCGCGTGAGGCTTTTAAAATCTACCTCTTAATGTTTATATAATAGAAAAATAATTTAAAAACTAATATTGGAGTGGATTTGACAACTGGGGGATGTTCATGGAATCAGTCTGTCCCATAAAGAATTTAAAATTTTGCTTTTTGCAGATGATGTCCTCCTTCCAATAACTTGAGCCCCTTTTCACTTTACTAGCTTTTGATGCGGGAATTAAAACTATGTGAGAGAGCTTCTGGGATCCCCTGTAATATGGGGAAATTGTAATTGTTTAATGCCAGTCACCCCGAAGGTAAACTAAATAGATTGAAAGATGCTTTCTCCTTTGTGTAAGCTTGTACTAGTCTGAGATATCTGGGGATTCAATTGACGGGAAAAGTCTGTTTCAGCTGAATTATGTTCCTCTGCTGACTAAGACACCGCAAGATTTAATGACCTGGGATCGTTTTGAATTTTCTTGGCTAGGGAGTATTGCAACAGTCAGAATGACAGTTTTGCTCAGATGGTGTTATCTATTTCAGACCCTACCCGTGTCTCTCTCTCATGCATTTTTTAAATTACTTCAGCAGCGGATATTCAGTTTTATATGGAGCAGGAGGGACCCCGAGGGTATCTAGGAGGGCTGTGTATCAGCAGAAGCCTGCAGGGGGTCTGGCTGTCCCTAATTTTAGGCGTTATTATGTAGCGATATGTACGTGGCACTATCTGGGCTTTGGAGAGAAGTGGTGTGGAAGAGAGAGCAGGCTGTTTATGGCAAGACACCCATATGGGGAGTGATGTGGGGACTTGGAATGAGGGGAGAGATGGCGCCTTAGAAATCCCTTCACTCCCGTTGTGGAGAAATTATAGAGCAGTGCTTAAGGGTCATGATGACTACTCCCCGTTAACTTTTAATTTTAATAAGGCCTTTGAGCCTGGGCTTACATATCCGGTTTTTCAAAGGTGGAACAGGGACTATGGTATTCGGGTCAATTTTTTTTTTCTCCAGAATAAAAAGGTTCTTAGTTTTGTGGACCTGAAGTTATAGTTTGGGATAGTGGAGCGGAGATTGGCCAGCCAGCCTTTTGGGAATGGACTGGTACCGCCACTCAGAAAACAAAACACGCAAAATGGCGGCGCAAAATGGCGCCGGCCATAGAAAACACGATTCGACTGCAGGAGGTCGTTCCGGACCCCCGCTGGACTTTTGGCAAGTCTTGTGGGGGTCAGGAGGCCCCCCCAAGCTGGCCAAAAGTCCCTGGGGGTCCAGCGGGGGTCCGGGAGCGATCTCCTGCCGTGAATTGTTTTTCCGTATGGAAAAACGATTCGCATGCAGGAAGTCATTCCCGGACCCCCGCTGGACTTTTGGCAAGTCTTGTGGGGGTCAGGAGGCCCCCCAAGCTGGCCAAAAGTCCCTGGGGGTCCAGCGGGGGTCCGGGAGCGACCTCCTACGCTCCTGACCTCGGGGGACAAAAAACAAAATGGCGCCGGCGCTACCTTTGACCTGTCATATGACAAGGCAAAGGTAGCGCCGGCGCCATTTCTACAAGCACCGGAGGTCCGAGAGTAAAAGATCACACCAGGACCCTTCCTCTGGACCCCAGGTAATTTAAGGCATTTTGGGGGGGTTCGGGAGGGTGGGGGATTTATTTTAAAGGGTCGGGGTGGGTTTTAGGGTTGTTTAGTGTGCCGGTTTTCGATTTACACGATTTTCACGATTTTCACGATATTTAAAAAACCCAAATGGCGACGATCCGATTCCCTCCCCCTCCCAGCCGAAATCGATCGTTAAGACAATCGATCATACGATTCACATCTCTAGCCTCTGGAGGGTGTCCATGTTAGGGGAAGGAGAGTGGAATTATTTCTGATGGACTGCAGCAATTACAGGCACCCAAAAGCATCTGGGAATGTAGCAGCAGAGCCAACTTGTTAAAGGCTTGGAAGCAAAGGGAAGTCAGAAGGGACTTCTACGATCTACTTTTACTGCTCAGCGTTAGGTATTTTTCTTCTTTGGACTGTGGACTGTATTGTTTTCTGGATAATTATGTTAACGGATTCCTTTGTTTTTTTCATCATTAATATTTTTTTCAGTAAACTTCTTCCTGTTCTGGAACAGCACTCCTATGTGGAGATTTTTTTTTTTTTTAATTGAGAAATTGTGTGAAGTGATCCCCTTAAGTCTTACAGTTTATACTTCCCCACAGGATAATCCAGAGAGTTGCAGCCAGTTTTTCTGTGCTATGCAGCATATGAAGGTGGACCTTTCAGGGTTGTCCTGAGAAAAGGGGTTACAGTAGTGACAAGTAGTAGAAACATAGAAACATGATGGAGGAAAAAGACCATCAATCTGATAATCAAAAGCAGCACTTATCCAGCTAAGTGGTGCCGCTGAATATCCAGCTAGGGTCAGCGGGCCCCAGTTTCGGCTCGATCCAGTAAGGCCGCGGTAAAAACAGTGAGGTAGTGTCAGGCGCACCCTTCCTCCCCGCACGCACAGTTCTCTTCACTAACTCCCCGATACTCTCCTCTAATCGCATGCAAATGCATGCCGCGGCTGTGAAGCGTTAGGGAAGGGTTATGCCCGCGCAACCCATTTTACTGTATAGGCGCTGTAACAGCGCCTATACAGTAACCTGGGTGCGCTGGTACCTGTCATTTCAAATGACATTTGAAATGACAGGCACCAGGAAGTGTAAAAAAGTTTAAAAAGTGTAAAAAACAAAAAACCTGTGTGTTATATAAAAAAATAAAACAATTTTAAATACCTGTCGGAGGGCCGTGGGTCCAGGCGGCCTGTGGGCGGCGGGCAGCCATCAGCGGCATCCGGTAGTCCCTTCTCCCTTCCTCCCTCCCTCCCCTGCCTGGATGAGCGCCAAAATCGCACGGGCGGGTCGGCAGCGGGGGGGGGGGGGGGGGGCGGCAGCAGGATCCGGGAGCGGCGGGTAGGCAGCAGCGGGGTCCAGGGGGGCAGGGGCAGCGGCAGCGGGGGGGGGGGGGGCAGCAGCAGGGGGGCGGCAGCAGGATCGGGGAGCGGCGGGTAGGCAGCAGCGGGGTCCGGGGGTGGCAGCGAGATCCGGGCCGCCAGCACGGGAAAATCGTGCAATTGGCCGCTGAAGACGTGACGTCACACCCCGTGACGCCAAACGTCGTGACGTCACGTCTTCAGCGGCCAATTGCACGATTTTCCCGTGCAGGCGGCCATCTTTACTTTGCCACCTACCTGCCTGCGCGATCGAACATGCTGCCGCTGCTGGCTCCCCGGATCTCGCTGCCACCCCCGGACCCCGCTGCTGCCTACCCGCCGCTCCCGGATCCTGCTGCCGCCCCGGACCCCGCTGCTGCCTACCCGCCGCTCCCGGATCCTGCTGCCGCCCCCCCCCCCCCCCCCCGCTGCCGACCCGCCCGTGCGATTTTGGCGCTCATCCAGGCAGGGGAGGGAGGGAGGAAGGGAGAAGGGACTACCGGATGCCGCTGATGGCTGCCCGCCGCCCACCGGCCGCCTGGACCCACGGCCCTCCGACAGGTATTTAAAATTGTTTTATTTTTTTATATAACACACAGGTTTTTTGTTTTTTACACTTTTTACACTTACCATAGCAGGCCCGAGCCTTGCTACTTTTTCGTTTGTTTTTTTTTGCCCTGGTCCCGTCCGGTCTCCTGCAGCCCCGTCCGGTCCGGACGGGGCTGCAGGAGACCGGACGGGACCAGGGCGGGTAAGCAATGTTTTTACCCTACACTACACTAACTCCTACTAGGGGGAGGCGGTAAACTAGCAGGTTAAGGCCGCGGCAGAACAGCGGGTTACGGAGGAGATAATATCAGCGCCCGTTACAGTATCGCAGGGGAATAGCTAATTCCTTCATTATACAGCTTTTTCGTTCATTTACATGCCGGGTGCGGAAAGGGTTATGCGTCTGTTTTCAGAAGCGATACGGACGCGTGAAACTGGACACTGTATCGCCGAACTGCCTTGTGCGCCCGAATTGTGCGCTACGAGCACGTTACAGACGGGCAATCCTCGAGCGGACGATACTGGATAAGTCATTCATCTGCCTACGTATTTAGCCGGACAAGTTAGGGGCAGGGAATGGGCATAATGGGGAGTAGCTAAGTTAGCCAGATAAATTATCCAGCTAACTCCAATATTTAGAGTTAGCTGGTTAATTTATCTGGCTAACTCTGGTCAGGTCACAGGGCTGCCCTAATTTAAGATAGCCATGTATAAACAAATGTATTGAAAATTCAAACTCTGGGATATATATTGGTGGTGTGCATTCGTTTGCAATGAAATAGGAAATAAAGACGATATTTTCTATTTTGGGAAGCAAAAAAAACAACAAAAGGAAAACCCACAATTTTATGTGGTTTTCCTATCGTCGTTTTTGGGGGGGAGGAAGGGCACATCTACTAAAAAAAAACCAACAAAAAAAACCCGCAAACCCACCCCAACCCTTCAAATTTAATTAAATACAAAACCCCCACCCTCCCGACCCCCCCCCCCCAAGACTTGCCAAAAGTCCCTGGTGGTCCAGCAGGGGTCCTGGTAGCGGTAGCCCCTGTCACAGGGTAAGGGCAAAGGGCCGCCTGTTCCATTTTGATTACTGACAGCCGACGGCCCCGGAGCAGGAGATCACTCTCAGGACCCCCGCTGGACCACCAGGGACTTTCAGCAAGTCTTGGGGGGGGGGGGTCGGGAGTGGGGGGGGGGGTTGTATTTAATTAAATTTGAAGGGTTGGGGTGGGGTTTTTTTTTTGTTTTAACACGAAATTGGGACAAAAATGTTTTCCGATCCGGGGAGTGGACCAAAATGGCCCACCCCTGACCCAAAAACAAAACAGCAACAAAAAAAATGTATGCACACCACTAGTATATATTTATCTTCAATTCAGCAATTACTTGCACGCATGAAACTAGTATTACACTATTTCAGTTTTTTGATTATTTAAGTAACAGACTCGTGACTAATGTAATTTCTTCTTACAATATTGACTCCTCAATTTTGAGTTTAGTGGAGTCAGCCCGGGACTTAGGAGTGATTTTGAATTCTGAATTAAATATGAAACTAAATATTAGTAATATGATCAAGGATGGTTTTAATAAGCTACATATTTTAAAAAGACTGAAACCTCTTTTATATTTTAATGATTTTAGAACTCTTCTACAAGTTCTATTTTCAAAAATTGATTATTGTAATGCTCTTCTTCTAGGTCTCCCAGATAATTCACTGAGACCACTGCAGTTATTACAAAATGCTGCTGCTAGAGTTTTAACCCGCGCAAAAAAATTTGATCATATTACACCTATTTAAAAAGTTACATTGGTTACCCATAAAATACAGGATTGATTATAAAGTTCTTTGCCTAATACTCAAATCAATTAATAATGTGAAACAAGAATGGTTAAATGCTTCCTTACAGATTCATACCCCGCAGCAAAATTTCCGATCAGCAAATAAAGGTCTATTAGCAATTCCATCGGTTATATCAGCTCATTTGACTAAAGTCAGAGAGAGAGCAGTGCCTCTAACTGGGCCTAGATTATGGAACTCTCTTCCTAGTGAACTGAGATTACAATCAAATTATCAGACTTTCAAAAAAGACTTAAAGACATGGTTGTTTATAAAAGCCTTTGGAGAGGATACTAGTTGAGTGTTTTAATTTTTTATCAAAGGCTCTATTTTTGACATGTTGAGAGGCTAATGTTTTACTGATGCTTACTGATCTTACTGTTTGTGTGTTTTTTTTTTCATCATTAGATTTTTATTGTTCATTGTGTGTGATTTTATTTTCTATTGATTTTATTTGTTTTATCAATTTTATATTGTATAGTTTCTGATTTATTTTACTGAAATTGTGAACTGGTATGATTGATTATAGAATATCGGTAAACAAAATAATATTGATAAATAAACATTATCTGGCTAAATTTAAGAAAGCTGCTGTACTGTTGAATTTTTATAGCATTAGTTAGCCAGATAAATTTATCCAACTAACTAGCAGAGCCACACAGAAGCTGAATATGCCCCCTCCCCCCATATGACCTTTCTAGTCTGTCTAGCCACACCAACTACTCCTCTCTAAAATTCCTACCACTCCCTCAGAGGTCCCCTGTGCTTATCCCATGCTTTCTTCAATTCAGATACTGTCCTTGTCTCCACCACCTCCACTAGAAAGCTGTTCCATGCAAGCACCATCCTCTCTGTAAAGAAATAATTCTTTAGGTTACTTATGAGTTTATCCCCTTTCAGCCTCATCCCATGACCCCTCCTTCCAGAGCCTTCTTTCTATTGTGCATAGAGATATTTAATTACCTCAGAGGTATCAATCATATCTCCCGTATCCCACATTTCCTCTAGGGTAGGGCTTCCAAAACCTGTCCTGTGGATACCATAACATAAGTACATAAGAAACATAACATAACATAAGAAATTGCCATTCTGGGTCAGACCAAGGGTCCATCAAGCCCAACATCCTGATTCCAACAATGGCCAATTCAAGTCACAAGTTCCTGGCAAGAACCCAAACATTAAATAGATCCCAGTTGGGTTTTAAGGATATCCACCATGAATATGCATGAGTTAAATTTACATCTATTGAATCTCCATGACATGCAAATTTATCTCATACATATTCATTGTGTAGATACTGAAAAGCTGACTGGCTGTGGTGTCCCCAGGACAGGTTTGGGAAGCCCTGCTCTAGGGTATGCATGTTTAGATCTTTGATCCCATATGCTTTACAATGAAGGCGACTAATCATTTTAGTAGACGCCCTCTGGACTGCCTCTATATCTTTATGAAGGTGCAGTCTCCTCACAGTATTGTATTCCAAGTGAGGTCTCACCAGGACCAATATTTCCTCCCTTTCTCTGCTGACCATTCCTCTCCCTATGCAGCCAAGCATTTTTCTGGCTTTTGCTGTTGCCTTCTCCACCTGTTGGGCCACCTTAAGCTCATCAGACTCGATCATCCCCAGATCACATTCTTATTTCATGCTTAGAAGAATTTTACCCCCAATGCTGTACCACATTATTAGATTTTTGCAGCCCAGATGCATTAAATCTTAGTTGCCAGACTGTAGCCCATTCCTTGAGCTTAGCTAGATCCAGCCTCATGGTTTCCATATCTTCCTGGATGTCTACTCTGTTGCAGATTTGGATGTAGAGGGAACCCTGTGTCCCCTTTGCAGCCTCATGGTTTCCATATCTTCCTGGATGTCTACTCTGTTGCAGATTTGGATGTAGAGGGAACCCTGTGTCCCCTTTGCAGCCTGCTGCTGATGTAAGCTTGTGATGGAAACAAAGGTAGAGGGAAAAGAAGGTACAGTGAAAGGCCTGTACTGCCATTCTGTCTACTCTGTTATTCTCCTTTGATTTGGTGCTTAAGAGAGCATTTATCTAAATAAAGAATTGGAAAAAAAAAAAAGAGAGCATTTATCTGTAATCTTCTTTTCACAGGACACTCCCTGTGGAAGGAAAGGGCAGGTGCTGCAGAGTCCAGGCAAACTTGCTACAGCCGTGGAGCAAGGTTCTCCAACGGGGGTCGCACTTGCTCCTAGGCCCAAGGGGATCTCTCACAGTCTTGCAATACAACTCGTGAACAGACTTCACTGAATTTAAAAAAAAATCACTGGAAGTAACAGTGCAGATGTACAAATAAAAACAAAATATAAATATTTATGGTACATAGCTCGGATTCAGGAAACTGGGAGTTGCCTTTGTTTCTAATAGTCTGTTCCTCCCTTGGAAATCAGGTCAGAACAATTGAAAATCCTCTTCTCCTAGGTTCGGTACTTGGTTGGTGAGCAGAGTCTCTTGAATGCGCCTCTTTATCCCTAAGACTTGGGAATAGCAACCCCCCTGAACACGTTCAACAGGGTCCTTCCTGGAACTCACTCCAGCCTTTACTCAGAGAGATACTACAGGCTCTCCAGGAGAGAGAAGGCAAATCTCGGAAGAAAGGCGGGCACAGGAAGACGTTGTGTCTACTTGCCATAGACACACTGAGCACTTATAGTTTTTGGAAAAGGGACCACCCTATGGGAGATGGACCAGTGACAAACACCCACTCCTGTGGACACTCCCACTGCTAGTAGTCTGCTCATTTATATCCTATAGAGAAGGCCTAATAAGTGTTTTATACGTATGGGATAAGCAGTGTGTAAGAACTGTGCGAGATGGACAGGGAAGCAGGGTTATTCAAAAGTTTTATGGGAAGAATCACCTGGTCAGTTGGACAAAATGCAGCCCTTTGTGGTTCTAAATTGTGGTCACCTTGCCATGTTGATTTACATTGAATGTGCTGGTGAAATTATTGCATATAGTATTTCAACAGTGCGCAAGTTATGTACCTTATGTTTTGAATCGGGAAGGAACTTTCTGTCAGTCAAGATAAAAATAAATTCTGTCCAGTAGACACGCACATCTCACAAAGTTCTGTGAAACGTGTGTAGTGCGGGTTATCCGAGTCAGAGAGAATGAGGAACGCAAACCTTGGCCTTGCTGCTTGACCTTTCACCCCCTCCCTGGTTTTCTCACCTTGCTGTATGCCAGAACAGAAGAAATGAATTCTCTTAGCTTGGATCTGCTTTCATCTCTACAAAGATGAATTCACTTAACCAGATAGATCTACTACTACCGTGTATCATTTCTAAAGTGCCGCTAGATATACACAGCACTGTGCAAGATAAACTTAAGGGGCATAATTCACTGCAAAGTATAAACCAACTAATCACACCAACAAGGTGAAAAAAATTCCTCCCAGGAAAAGGCATTGGACCCTATTGATATTCTCTCATTTTTTTTTATTTTACTGTAAATAGAAATGTAGCCAATTCCTCATTTTGGTGCTATCGTCATTTAGAGGTGCTACAGGCTTGGGTTCAAGTCCAGAAGGGGAGAAAAAGTCTTTCGGGGGCCCCTAGTGCTTTCACTCAGTGGCCTGCTTCACACTCTGGATAGAAAATCTCCAGCAGGGGCCAAATTGTCCAGAAAAGGAGCAAGGAAGCCATAATTGAGGGGTAGTTACCAAGGCTCAAACCAGTATCCAACCGTTCAGTTCTTGCACTGGGATTAGCAGGGAAAACATCAAGCAGGAGTCCAACTTAAAGAAAAGGATCCAAGCCAATATCCCAGAAACGAAAATCAGCGCACAACAGATCTCCAAAATAAAGCCGATGGTTTCCTTGTCCATTCTCGATGTTCTCACAGCTCTCCTACCCCTTGCACCTTCGTCCACAGAGAATATATCCTCACCAGTGAGGGTGGGATAACTAGAGCGCAGCTCCAGCATAAACTGGTCAGATGGGGAAAAATGCCCCCAAGCAAAAAAAAACAAAAAACA
This sequence comes from Rhinatrema bivittatum, assembly GCF_901001135.1. Classification (NCBI taxonomy): domain Eukaryota; kingdom Metazoa; phylum Chordata; class Amphibia; order Gymnophiona; family Rhinatrematidae; genus Rhinatrema; species Rhinatrema bivittatum. Next base: position 49,109,968 of record NC_042623.1, on the reverse strand, counting down.
ATCCACTGGGCTCCAGAAAGTCGTTCAACTGTAATCCAAACTCTCAAAAATACAAGGCTGTTGAGTGTTTGGCTCAAAAGGCTCAATCCTTTTCACCCACACTGTTAACTGGTTGAATAGGCAGCGTGATCTTTGATCCAGCCCGCTGGGATGCTGGGGATATGCCCCTCCCTCTGGCACTGGTCAATCAATCCGAAACTCTTCTCAAACACGTCTTCCTCGATATCTCTTGCTTAAATGCTTTGATTTGCCTCGGAGATCCTGGGGGAATCTCAGGCCCCTCCAGTCCATTTGCTTGAGATCCAAGGATGATCTTTTGCTGCTCTCCTGCCCCTCTCTCCAACCCAATGAAACATCCTGAAATCTTACCCCCCCCCCCCCCCAAAAAAAAAAGGGCAAGGGGTTATAGCAATAGGGAAGGCTCCTCAAACCAAAAACTGCTCCTCCTGCCCCTAACTAGAAAATAGCATGGGGGTAATATTAGTGACTGGCATAGCCCTGTCACATGAAAAAGAAACAAAAATTAAATGGGAACAATTATGAGCCCACGATTGTGCAGCATTTACCAAAATCATCTCAAAAAATGGTCTTTTTCCATTTTTGCATTCTTTTTTTCTTTTGTTTTTTCAAAATGCTGATCTACTGCTGCTTTTATCTCATCTGAAAGGAAGAAAGGGACTTTGTAGATGATTCACGGCTGAGCATTTCAGCCACCTTCCGAACTCAAACATTATTTTGGGGGATGGCGGGGGTTTGCCATCTTCCCCTGAACGTAGAATACGAGGGTAGTTCGGAACAAACCCGTTCATTGGCGGGACTTGTCTTAACTTCCCAGGTTGCTTACATCTACGGGCAGGGGCGGCTCAAGGCATTCTGCTGCCTGGGGTGAAGAATGAAATGGCGCCCCCCCCCCCCCCTCCATGGCTCGCTGCAGGTGAAATCACCGAGGGCCAGGGCAGGGGGAAGGCAAGGGAGGGTGAAGTGACTTGCCCAAGGTCACAAGGAATGGCAATAGGATTTGAACCTTGGCTTCCCTTGTTTGTAGCCCACTGCTCTAACCTTCGGCATCTGCACTAGGGGGCGCTAGAGAAATGTTTAATGGGGCAGGGCGGCCTTTGGCCTCCCCACCTCCTGGGTCTAGATATAGGACTCCTCCATTCCCTATTGCCTGCCTCCCACCCTTCTCCAGGATCTGCCCCCTGGGGGTGGGACAGGTTGGTGAATGGTGGGAGTCTGTGTGTGTGACGCACTCTCTCTTAGGGCTGATATAAGGGTATTAGATGCCCTAGACAAACCTTACAGCCTTTCATTCCCCCTTCCCTCCCCACATAATTAAAACTTATGCATTCTTTTCCATTTTAAAATGTATTAACTTCCCCAACCTAAAAAGGCCGATTGCATATGGAAAATAGACATTCAAAGTACAATCTTCTGAAGTAAAAATATCACTTACAACAACATATATAATATATAGGCATACACTGCAAAAAAGCACACTTTCAATAATAATAGTCTAATAGGCTTAATAAACTACCTTTCTCATAGTAATCAAGGTGGTTTGCTGGATTCCATATGGTATTAGGCCTATTGTAAAGTGCACTGGGTGTGGACTTGGCCCACAGAAAGCCAGGAATAAACTGAACTACAATTCCAATATAGTAAGCCTTCCATGTCATAATTGCCAGCACTCAACCTGTGAAAAAGCCCTACTGCAAATATTACATCAGGCCCTAAACACCAATACACCTCCTATTGGGAAAACAGATTAAAGCCAGGTTGTTGTAAATCCCTACAGAGAAACTACATGCTAGCAGAATAACTAAAGCTTCAGTCACACAAGCAGAACACAGATAGACTCTCATCAAATACAGAATAAAGAGATCACAAAATATAAATTGAAACGTGCAGACAAAAACTGAACTGGAAATCACAAGAAACCAAACTCTGTAAGGAATGCAAACACAATTGAAAAATATAAAACATTAAACATACCAATAAAAAGAATGTCAAATCTGCTGATAAATTCAGCCAATTAAAAACACATATAAAAATGTTTAAAATATTACCAAACACTAATAAAATATTTCAAAACAGCAGATACATCACATTCAATTATTAAAACTAACAAGGATAAAAAAAAAATCTCCCACTCTCCATACCTGGGAACTTTAGATTTCCAGTCCTCCTGAGATTGTCGTAGATTGGAGGAGGGTGCACAAACTTTAACCTCTCTCACGCACATATATACAGGCTCTCTCATAGATACACACACACGCATACATATATACACACACACAAAACCCTCTCATATATACACACACATATATAAACACCCTCTCATACACCCTTACATACACACACCCTCTCATATATATACACACAGGCTCCTTCTCTGTCTGGCATACAGACATGCTGGCTCCCACTCACTCCTGCAGACACACACACACACACTGGCTCCCTTTCTGTCAAGCACCCATATATGCATGTTTCCTCTTTCTCAAGCACACGCTCACGCTTCCTCTCTCTCAGCACACATGCTTAAATGTACACACACGTGCTTCCTCTCTCTGACACACACATGCTCACACATACATATACTCTGTCTAGCAGGCATGCAGGACTGATCCCTTGCTGGATAGGACGCAATCCCCCTGCAGCCCTGGTGCCTCCTTTATTGGCATTTGGGCAGGATGCGATCCCCCGGTGGCCATGGGCCTTTTCTCCCTTTCCACAGCCCTGCTGGTCTTATTGCGCCCGGGGGCACAGGGAGGGGGACGAACTGTGCACTGCAGCACACGAGCGCAGATTGGGGAACATAGCCGGCGGACATGTACCACCTTCAGTTCGGCCGCCAGGTGGGATGGGAAAAGGAAGCCCTCCCCCCTCACTAAGCCGGTGCCTGGAGTGTTCCGCTGCTGGCCCGGAGACCCGGCAATTCCTTCAGGAGTCTCCGGGCCAAATCCGGAGAGCTCCCAGTTACGCTGGCCAAGCTGTGGATTTGCCAGCTCCTAACAGGCTTTCAACAAATCCTTCAAACGCCGTGGGACTTTTTCTTTTGCTGGCGGGGAGTGGAAACCCCGCCAGTATGTCGCTGCTCCATGCCACCAGCATTGCAGGTTGTCCTGCCGCCAAAGTTTGCCTAAACGAAGAGTGAAGCAGCTGTGGTAGGAAGGTTTCAGGGGCAATTTTGCCGCCTCACCCTACCTCATCTGCCCCTATCTGCGAGTTTCCATAGTGCCACAGACTGAGGCTTTCCCTTTTGTTTCGTATTTAAATATGTAGTACAAGAATGGCAGATGTAAAGTAAAATTTGCTGAGCTTGCAACCGAAAGACAACAAAAGCTGCACAATACACACGTTCTCCTGGGTAAGCAGAATTATTTTTAAAGCCTGGAAAATATTAAAATTACCTGAATAAAAATAGAGATGCTGCAGCTTATGTGCACATTTGGGCTACCCCAAGTACCACCTTCTTGGGACTACTTTTTCTAGCTCAAGTATACACAATATATTTTTAGGTACTGGGGAAAATTCTGGGGAAAGGGGAGCCTATTCCAATGGGATGTTGGTGCTAACATTTAAAAAGAGAGAACAGCTTTTAAAGTAGACCATGGAGGAAAGCTGACTGCCACTCAGAAGCGCATAGTTTGGAGGGAGATATTTTCCAAGGATATTTGGAAAACAGAGATGTTAGAATATCCCAGAAGAGAGGTTGTGGTTAACAGGGGCGGTTCTAGCATGAGGCAGGGTGAGGCGGCAGCCTCAGGAGGCAGAATTTTGGAGTGGCAAAAACTGCCTTCCAAAACACCTGTACCGCAGCTGCCACCTCACCCTGCCTCCAAAGTCAAACATTGGATCAGGCAGGGAAAAACCAAACTCCTGCCCGATCCGCTCAGAGGCAACCCCGGGTAGCAGGAGTCTCGTTTTTTTTTTCTTGATGTCATTTCCTGCTGCTGCGGATCTTGCAGCAGCAGCAGGAGATGACGAGTCTGGAGAAACGCGACTGGAAAAAAGGTCTAGGCCCTATATGCGTGTGTGAGTTACTGCCTGGGTGTGTGTGGGGGGGGGGGGGTAGGTGACTGCCTGCCTGGATAGATTGGTGACTGCTTGTGTGTGTGTTGGGGGAGTGAGAGCCTCTGTGTGTAGGTGAGAGGCTGTGTGGGTGTGGGAGACCTTGTGTGTGTGTTGGTGGGAAGGTGAGAACCTGTGTGTGTGGGTGTGTATGAGTAACTGGGTGTGGGTGAGTGAATGAATGGGTGCCTGCCTGGGTGCGTGTATGTGAAAATCAATTGGTGCCTGCCTGGGGGTGTGTGTGTGTGTGTGTGTATTAATTAGTGCCTGCCTGAGGTCTGTGTGTGTGTGTGAGAGAGAGAATGAATGTGTGCATGCCTGGAGAGTGGAGGGGGAGCAGTGTGAGAATGAATGGGAGTTTGCCTGGGTGTGTGTGTGTGTGTGTATATGTGAGGGAGCCAGTGAGAGTGAGAGCATGTGTGTGTATATGAGAGAATTCGGGGGAGTAAGAGCTTGTGTGCGGGGGGTGGGGGAGAGAGAGGGTCTTAGAGCCTTACAGTGTGTCAGTGCCTGCGAGAGAGGTTGTGGGTGTGTATAAGAGTATGTATGTTTGTGTATGTAACAGTGTATCTGTGGGGGAGGTGGGGAATGGGGCAGGGCGAGGGGGTTGGGGGGGGGGGTGAGGGTGCCATCTCATCCCTCACCTCAGGCAGTAGATTACCTTGAGCCGCCCCTGGTGGTTAAGGCTGAAGTAGCCCAGATGGATGAAATACCAAGCACACAGATGTGAATAACTCTAAACTGTCTTTATCCTCTGCAGATAAGCAAGTTGTAAATTTAAGTAAAAATAGAAATGCAAATAAAAATTAGACTTTAAAATGTCTGTATGCGAATCCTGAATAGCAAGATTGGAGAATTAGTCTGCACGATGTCATGCAAGGATAGAGACATAGACATCGCCAAGACATGGTGGAAGGAGGATAACCAATGAAAAACCAGGGTCTAAATTATATCAGTGTGACAGAGCCAGTCAAATTGGTGGAGTGGGGGCACTATATTTATACAGTAAGAATGGCAGAGTCCAGCAGGGTAAATGTCCAGCAGGAAACCAAATGCACTGTGGAATACTTATGGATAGAAATTGCATGCATGATGGTGAAGAGTATAGTAACAGATGGTATATCAGTGTTTCCCAACCTTTTCAAGTCCAAGGCATACCCTACTGTGCATTAACAAAAATATTGCATGGCAGGCAGTGCAGACATGAAAATGACTCGAATGGCCAAAAGAAGATCTAGGGAAGGACAGAAAACCTCGCCAGTCTCTTACAAACTTTAAAACAAAGTGGGAGAGGATTCGGAGACACCCATGACCCCATCAATGGACCAGCTCCCTCTGTATGCAAGTACAGTAGAAGGGAGGTGTCTATGTGGGGCGGACAGGCAGCTCAGTTAGTTATTTTGGCTGCTGCTTGCAACTACCAGAGCTCTTCCACCGCCGCTGTTCCCGGCACTCGGAGTGAGTGGCGTCCTGCACTCCGTGCACGCTGTCCCCATCTCACGCAGCTTGGGGATAGGACAGACGCTGGACGGACTCCAAGGAGGGGAGGCACTGTGTGCAGCGTGTGCACTGCCGTGGCTGTCTGTGACCTGCATGCTGTCCGTTCATACCCAGCCTCCAGCCCTCGTGCTGTGGCTAGGAAGAAGAGGCCAGCCTGACTATACACGAAAGGAGCTTCTGCATGTTTAAGAGCATCAGGCCATGGAGACCTTTTCCGTGGCACACCTGATCAGGGCTGATGGCACAGTGGCTGGGAAAGAGTGGTATATACTGCCGTCATCTGGCCAAGCTGAGGAAACACAGTGCAATGCTAGCAGAAATTAGAAAGGCAATTAAATTTGGCAACACAATAATGATGGGAGATTTCAATTAGCTGAGTATTGATTGGGTCAGGGTCTCGGCTTTGAAATCACATTCCTTCACAATTGCTCTCTCTTTAACACTGTCCTAAACTTCCCCTCAATCAGGCAGTCGCTTTACACAATTATAAGATCTCACTTCTCTCCTATTCTCTACAGATAAGGCTAGAATTCAAGCAGTGAAATACCTACAGTTGTGGCGTCTGGCTTACTAATCAGATGGCAGCATCATAACACCATTGTCTTACTAAGTCTTGATGTCATTGGTTTTGGATAGGTTCTGTATGTGAATACTTGCTTTTATAATAGTGATGCTGTAACCCACCCTGAGCATTGGAGGGTGTGGGCTAAAAATAATTTTAAATAAATCAGTGCTAGAGAGGCTAAGTTTCTAATGTAAGTTTAATCTAAATATGTTTTTTAAAATTTGTGTTGTAGCAATTATTTATGTGTCTATGTATATCGCTTTGGGCCTTGGTATAAGTAATTTAATACAGCTGATCTTAGTACAAAAATAGGAGGGGCAGCTCCTTTAGATCTAATCCTCGGTGGTGGAAGAAGTTACTGTGATGGGGCCGCTCAGCGATGGCAGTCATAATGCAATCAAACTTGATCTAACCACCGGAGGGGGGAGATGAAGTAAACTAGTGCCGTAGCCTGTAACTATAAAAGGAGAAGCTATGATAGCATGAGGAAGTTAGAAGGAAGCATGGTTAGCCTGTCAGACTACAGAAAGCCACTGATATGCCTGGGAGCGATCAAGAAGAAATAGGTCTATGTTTTGGGATCTGCCAGGTTCTTCTGATCTGGACTGATCGCGATCAGAGTCAGGATGCTGGGCTCGATGAACCTTGGTCTGACCCAGCATGGCACCTCTTAGGTTCACATTTTTTGATTAAACAAATTATTATTTTTTTCCTAACACCTAGGAATTCATCCACTTCACGTCCATCCTGTAAGTGCAATTACACGCTGCAGGGTGTGCATTAAAAGATTTTGACGCGAGATCCAGGTGGGCTATCAGCACTTGGGAAGTGCATCAGAAGTCTTTAATGCACACACTGGGGTGTCTCTTACATTAACTGGTGTTTGATGGTGTCCACCTCTAGCAAAAACAAGAGAGAGAATTAACTGCAGCAGCATGGATTTATCGATAAAGATAAGGGATTTTAAAAACTAAAAAGTAGCATACATCCAGCTGCTTCTCACTCTTACCCTAATAGTAGGAAACCCCACCTAGCCCCAGATCATCTGCCCTGTACTGCGCTGAATGGAATGTATGCTGCTGGTCAAGCACTGCCTAACCTCTGACCCCCATCTCATCAGTGAATGCGGAAAATTGAATAAATAAATGGAGCACAGACACAGTCCTGCATAATAAAGAAGCGCCATACCTCTCAAAACAAACGAAACTGTAAACCTGCTATGATGAACTCTGAAATATTGAATTTATGAGACAGCAAACTGTTCATGAAGTCCCATGCCCTTCTAGAATGTTCTGTTGAAATAAAGCAAATCTCCTCTTCTAAACAATGATTATTGTTCTTACTATTGTATTTATAGGGGGCAATTGCTGAGCACTGCATTATATTTCGATGGACACATGAATGTAATCATATAATTGCAAAAAAAATATGATTCATGGCGGCAGCAGAAGGTGGGGCAGAAGTCATGTAGCTTCACATGCCCTGACCTCATGGTTTGTTTTTTTTATTTTATTTTTACACAGATTAACAAGGGAAGCTTTTCTTTTTTAAATACATTGAATCCCCCATGGGGATATGGGAAATAGATGAATGGTGGGGAGTCTGTGTGTGGCACACTCTTTCAGGGCCGGTGTACCTGAAGACTGGAAGGGCAGCCAATGTAACCCCGATAATTAACAAGGACTCCAGAGGAGATCCGGGAAATTATAGACCGGTGAGCCAGACGTCAATGCCAGGAAAAATCATGGAAACTGTTATAAAGAATAAAATCACACAACATATCGATAGACATGATTTAATGGGACACACCCAGCATGGGAAGTCTTGCTGCACAAATCTGCTACTTTTTTTTTGAAAGGTTGAATAAGCATTTGTCTAAAGGTTAACTGGTAGATGTAGTGTATTTGGATTTTCAGAAGGCGTTTGACAAAGTTTTAGACCTTTTAGAAAAAGGCTCAAGACTTGGCTATTTAAACAAGCCTTTCCCGAGTCTAATAGCCAGGGAGAGAACCTACGGCAGGGAGAGAACCTACGGTAATACCCATGGAGAGACCTTACTGCACAACTGAGAGACACTTCTGCACAATGTAAATAATTTCCATTAAGGGACATTATGGCACAATGTAAATAATCTACCTCTGTAAAGATTATATAATTCTTGTCTATCCCTGTCTCCTTCCTTCCCAGTTTCAACAACCTTGTTATATTGTAACTTTTTACTTCCTCGACACTGGTTAAAAGAACAAAGTTATTGCACCCCTTGTTATCTGTAAACCGGCATGATATGATTGTATCATGAATGCCGGTATAGAAAAGCTTTAAATAAATAAATAAATAAAAGTTGCTCATGAGAGGCTTCTTAAAAAACTAAAAAGTCATGGGATAGGAGGCGGTGTTCTTTTGGTTAAAAGACAGGAGGCAGAGAGTAGGATTAAATGGTCTGTTTTCACAGTGGAAAAAGGTAAGCAGTAGAGTGCCTCAGGGATCTGTACTTGGACCGGTGCTTTTCAATATATTTATAAATGATCTGGAAAGGGGTACGACAAGTGAGATGATCAAATTTGCAGATGATACAAAATTATTCAGAATAGTTAAATCTCATGCGGATTGTGATAAACTGGAGAAACTTGCGAGACTGAAAGATTAGGCGTCCAAATGGCAGATTAAATTTTATGTGGATAGATGCAAGGGGATGCATATAGGGAAAAATAACCCATGCTGTAGATACACCACCTAGGAAAAAGTTCTAGGCATCATAATGGATAATACATTGAAATCCTTGGCTCAGTGTGTTGTGGCAGTAAAAAAAAAAAGCAAACTCAGTGTTAGGAATTATTAGGAAGGGAATGGCAAATAAAATGATGGATGTCATAATGCCTCTGTATTGCTCCATGGTGAAACTGCATCTTGAATACTGTGTGCAATTCTGGTCACCACATCTCAAAAAAAGATATAGTTGCACTGGAGAAAGTACAGAAAATAGCAACCAAAATGATAAAGGGCATGGAACTGCTTTCCTATGAGGAAAGGCTAAAGAGGTTAGGGCTGTTCAGCTTGCAGAAGAGAAGGCTGAGAGAGAATATGATAGAGGTCTATAAAATCATGAAAGGACTTGAATGGGTAAATGTGAATTGGTTATTTACTCTTTTGTCCATCAAGCTAGGTAGAGAGAACATTTCCCAAATCCCATCTTGGAGTGAGTTTCCTCACTCCGAAGGCCATCAAATCTTCACAAGAGACCACTGTTCTGTTCATACATCTCATGTTGAATGTGAAAGTGGCCCCCAACCCCCTACACTCATACCTAATCCCCACCTCGAGTTACTAGGTGGGCCTCCCATAGGGATACAAATACCTGTCTAGGGAGGAGACATTATAGCAAGTCTCTCTCTCTCTCTCTCTCTCTCTCTCTCTCTCTCTCTCTCTCTCTCTCTCTCTCTCTCTCTCTCCATACTGACACAGGCTGTCCAGAAACATCATGAACCGCAATATTGCACAACTTGTGCTAAGAGTGTGTTGCAATTTGCAATACACATGCTTATTAGCATAAAGTAACACCCCTTTTTTGTATTGCATGCGATATTGAAAAATGAGGCCCTAAATCTATTGAAAAGTATGTTGGATGTAGGTTTGGCTTTCAGAAAGCTAATAGAGATGTGTATCTTTTTTTGTGTTCGTGTCATTCTTTGTTTTTCGTCCGTGGCGAGAAATGTCGTTTTTTTTTTTTTTTGCGGTTCGGGCCTTTTTTTTCATGAAAAATCATTTTTTGAGTTAGTGCGCGCTAACTCCTCGTTAGCACGCACTAACAAAAACCGTTAGATTTTGTTATTTTTTGTTACTTTTTGTTAGTGCGTGCTATCGGGAGTTAGCGCGCACTAACCCCTACCTATGAAAAGGCAACACTGCATCAATTACAGCAGGCTCTAAAACACCAATATCATTAGGAAAATAGGCAAGCCAGGTGGCTCCGGATCCCTACACAGAAACAGCTCTGTGAAATTTGTGGTCGTGAGCTTTCTCCAGATCACTACTATTGGTTTGTAATTACATCTGTTATGTTGGGTTTCCACCTACTTTGCTCTGCTTTATTTATAGAATCCCACATTGTGGGCTGAGGATTGCAGTGTTTTTGTTATTTTGTTTGCTTAATTTTGTTTTTCCTTTTTTATTATATTGTGAATCACTATTTTGTTGCATTTCAAGTTTTTGCTTGATGTATTATAAATTATAAATAAAAAGTTTAAAAAAATGAATAAATATTTCAAAATATTATTAAAGTGAACTTGGGTACATATACTGCTTATTCCTGGGATAAGCAGCTTGGAATCTCTCTATCCCTTGGGATCCTGCCAGGTGCTTGTGACCTGGATTGACCACTGTTGGAAACAGGATACTGGGCTTGATGGACCTTTGTCTAACTCAAATCTTATCTTCATATGTTCTTAAAACAGCTGACATGTAGAATAACATCCAATAATTAAAACTAATAAGGATAAACATTTTTAATTAAACTTTAAAAATTTCTCAAAAACCAATAAAATATTTCAAAGCAGCAGACATATCAAATACCCAATAATTAAAATAAATAATTTCCTGCTCTCCATATCTGGAAACTTTTGATTTCCAAGTCACCCTGAGATTGTCCTAGATTTCTGAGGGGGGGAGGAGGGGTACACAAACTTTTCTCTCTCTCTCTCTCACACACCCACACTCTCACTCTCTCACACACACACGCTCATTTGTGAAGTCATTCACTATCTCACACACATGCTCATGCATATATATGCACCATTTCCCCCTTTCTTCTTCTCACTCACTCCCATCCCTTTCCCCACCTTTCCTTCCCTTCTCTCTCACTCACATTCCCTTTCTCTTTCAGTCACTCACCCTCTTCCCACTGAACTCACTTTCCCTCACCTCCACTTCCTTTCCTCCCCACTCACTCACACCCCCTTTCTTCCCTTCCCACTCACCTCTTTCCTCACTCACAACTTTTCCCTCTCCCCGCTCACCCTTCTCTGTCCCTCCCCCTTCCCACTTACCTCATTTTTCTCTTATATTCTCCTTCCCTCACTTTCCATCTCACTCACACCCCCTTTCATCTGTCACTACTTCCTGCTCACTTCATTTTCCTCTTACTCCCCCCTTCCATCCCCTCTCACTTCTACCCCCTTTCCCTTCAGTCTCTCATGTCTTTCCCTCTCTCTCACTCCCTTTCCTTCCTTCACTCTCACCCCCTTCCATTACCTTCCATCTGACTCACCCACCCCACTTGCCATTGGTTTGTCGTCTTCCAGCCAACCAGCTGGGTGCAGGTCATCATCAGGTCCACCATGCAGTCTTCTTTGGCAAGTCATCATTGAGTGCTCTTGTGTAGGTCCTCTTCTTGCAGGTGGGGAGTGGGAACTCTGCCAGCACATCTTTGAGTGGTACCATGGCACAGATCCTCCTGCTGGTGGGGGGTGGTAACCCTGGCAGCACCTCTTTGAGTGGTACCATGGCACAGAACTTCCTGCTGGTGGGGGGTGGTAACCCTGGCAGCACCTCTTTGAGTGGTACCATGGCACATAACTTTCTGCTGGTGGGGGGTGGTAACCCTGGCAGCACCTCTTTGAGTGGTACCATGGCACATAACTTTCTGCTGGTGGGGGGTGGTAACCCTGGCAGCACATCTTTGAGTGGTACCATGGCACATAACTTTCTGCTGGTGGGGGGTGGTAACCCTGGCAGCACATCTTTGAGTGGTACCATGGCACAGAACTTCCTGCTGGTGAGGGGAGGTAACCCTGGCAGCACCTCTTTGAGTGGTACCATGGCACAGAACTTCCTGCTGGTGGGGGGTGGTTACCCTGGCAGCTTTTCATTTAATTCCTGCTGCTGGTGTTTGGACGCAGGTCCAAAGAGCAGTGAGATGGCCAGCATAGGGGTGTGTTGTTGTTTTTTTTTTTTGGGGGGGGGGGGGCGGTATTTGCTGCTGTCCCAAAATCATGCCACCTGAAGCAGCTGCCTCACCCTGCCTAATTTTAGAAATGCCCCTGACCAGATTTATGACCAACCACTATTTATTTATTTGATTTATGTTCCGCTTTAAAGAGGATTACATTCAGATACTGTAAGTAGTTCTCTGTCCCCAGAGGACTTACAATCTAAGGGCCTGATTTAATAAAAGTTCTCTCCCATTCTGCGTCTATGGGGAAAAATGCTTAGTAAACCACTCCCTAAGTTTGAACCTGAGACAATGGAGGGTGAATTGACTTGTCTAAGGTCACAAGAAGTATCAGTGGGATTTGAGCCCTGGTTTCCCTAGTTTGCAGTCTGCTCCTCTGCTCTGACAGTACCGCTCCAAATAAGGGAGCTGGAGGAGCTGCCAGACTGCTGTATCTTATATGCAAGGCAGGCTTGTGCTGAACTTTGCTGTGTCCTGCTGCCTGCTTCATTCGGCCTGCAGAGCCAAAAAAAAAAAGAGCCTTTTTTCGCCAGATGGGCACTTTAGTCTTCAAAAGTAGCTTTTTCCCCATCCTCACCCCTTGCAAATCTGAAACAAAAATCCAGAATGACAGACGTTAAGGTTCTCAAGCACTTTGTATGCATTGCATGGACTAAAACTGCAAATGTTTGAATTGAAATCAGGTCCTTCTTTTACCCTTTGTCATCCTGGATTTTGAAAAAGCAGCACATTTGAGTGAAAGGGAGAATAACTAATTTAGGTGTGGGAGGCTGGGAGATTTGAAAGGACATATGGAGTGTGAATGATTTGTCGATCTCGGGGTTGTGTGTGTGTGTGTGTATGTGTGTGTGTGTGTGTGGTGCCGTTCCGTTGCTGCCATAGGAACGCAGGAGCACAGTGCCCGCTGCTGCTTCACTGAATAGAGCTGTGTAAATTCCAGCTGTGCTTTTGCATTCAGTCCTTGCTGGGCCCAAATAAGATATTTTCAGTTTGGCTGTGCTGCTGTCCTCATATTTTAAAAGGGTTACAAATATAAGCTGTAAATTCGAATACTTCAAACTTTAAATGACATTGCCACATACAAGTTGTTTATCTTCTTCTAGATGATGCGTCATGGAGCTTATAGCAAAGGGTCGTGACCTTGTTCCTTGTTACGCTTTCAAGCTTTTTCTTCCCTGCATAGACCCTAGTTTTTACACATTTGCAAGCAGCTGTTTTGAAACGTCTCTATCCATTTTGGCTCTGCGCTTTCGTGGCTTTGAACTGTAAATCCGTGGGCATTCTGTGGCATGAAATGAGAGAGGCTCAGGGACTGCGGCCGAAGTAGGTTTTATGTTCACCGAGCAGGGTAGGTTTGAGGTGGGGGCCGGGTCAGCGATAAGTGCATCGTTGCAGGGTCTGCAGTCGGTTACGGGGGGGGGCAGGGGAGAGGGGACTGCGCGTGTCGGGGGTGCAGAGGCTTCTCAAACAGGGGTTCACCCTCGTCCCTTTGGCACGTACCCTGCTAGCCCCTTCTGTGTGTGCGTGCAGCTCATAGCACGCTGGTCCTGCTTTTCTTTTTTTTTTTTTTTTCATCTGAAGTGGCAAGCGTGGGGGCCCCTTTAGAGCAGCGGCGTTTCCCAGCCACTGTGCCAGGGGAAAAGTCACCATGGCCTGATGCTCAATTCCAGACCAGCACCTGGGGCCTTCCCTCAGCACCTTGCAGCAACAAGAGACACCAACGGTGGCTCTTAAATGTGCAGGAGCTCCTTTGATGCCTCCGCTTTCTAGCTCCGCATGAGCCCCCTGGAGCATGGCATTATCGGGCAGCGTGCAGAGCCAGGTACAGCCGTGCCCAGCTTTGTGCAGCAGACACCTTGCCTCCTGAACCACCTCCTTTGAGTAATTCCACACTCTGTCTTATCCCCAGGCTGATGGGGATAAGTGCACGCTCTCCAAGATGGGGAGAGCGTGCACTGAGCGTGCAGAGCGGCAGCAGTGGAGGAGCTCTGGCAGGCAGCCAATGTAAATAAGCAATCCAGCTGCCCACGTCGCACCCACGGTTACTTTCCACTGCACTCGCATATAAAGGCAGCGGCTGTATTGCGAGGGGCTCGGGTGTGTGTCTGCCACTCTCTCCCTTTGTTTTAAAATTGGGAAGAGAGACTGGTGAGGCTTTCAGTGCTTCCCTAGCTCTTCTTTTGCTATACGCGTCCTCTCCAGGCCTGCACCGCTGGCTTCGCAGAGGTTGGGGTGCCACTCAAACAACGCTGCTAATGGTGGTGGTCTTTAAAATGTTGGGAAACACCGCCTTAGTGAAGGGGGCTGGGGTAGCTGCCCACTTGCACCCCCTGAGGATTCTCCTGGCCTTGAGCATTTTGGTGTCAGAAACCTCTCTAGCTAGGACCTAGGATTGCTATTGTAAGTCTAATATTTAAATTGCACATTTACAAAATATGGATGGATATATGTATTGCTTTCTTGGAACATCTTGCTCATGATCTCAGGATTGTCGATCACCTGAAAGAAAAGATGCCTCCTTTGCATAATTTCACATGATGCTAATTAAAACAAAATATCATCATTTCAATAATTGATCTGCATGTGGGTAGAAGGCAGGGGGTGAACTCCTCTGACACTGTTGCCTGTAACTGGAATTGATCTGAGGGAAGCAGTAGGGAAGGGTCTGCGTTAGAGCGAGTATCCTAATATCCTCTTTCTGTGTGAATCTGAAAGGAAGAAACTTTACACGTTTTCAAGATAACTTTCTTCAAAGCTGTTTATGCAGGCAAATTATTTATTTATTTAGCGCTTTTATATACCGACATTAGTGGGGAAACATCATCCCGGTTTACATCCGAACTAAAAGGTGGAAAGTACAAAAAAACAGGTGCTGGGGAGGGGCAATGAACCGAGAGAGGCCGAGAAGTAGCCGGAGACAGAGCAAAGAGAAATATAATGCAAATAACAAGGAAACCAAATGATGATTTAACCAGGTGAAGTGCATATCTGAATATTGCCCTCTCTCAGCACCACTAAACACGTGTGCAGCATGGCATGGCATGTGTACTTTTCAGGGGAGGCTTTTTCCTGGAGGGGGGCCGGGGATGCACGCATAGATGGTATTTTCAAGTCTATGCATGCTGCTCTCTGAAGAGAGCCTTGGATACTTCATACCCATGGCAGGGTGGAAGAGCACGACTACTTTCTCTTTGAAAATTGATGCAAAGTAGAGATGTGAATCTGAACCGGAATCTGTTCGGATTCCGGTTCCGATTCACATGTGGTTTTTTTTTCATCGGGCCCGATCGCGGTTTTGTTTATCGGCTGCGCCCGAGCCGATAAACAAAAAACCCACCCCCGACCCTTTAAAACTAATTCCTTAGCTTCCCCCACCCTCCCGACCCCCCCCCAAAAAACTTTTTACAGGTACCTGGTGGTCCAGTGGGGGTCCCAAAAATGGCACTGGCCATCCAGTGCTCCTACCATGTGACAGGGTCTGGCCAACGGCACGGATACCCTATCACATGGTAAGGGCAAAGGGCCATCGGCGCCATTTTGATTAGTGGCAGCCGACGGCCCGGGAGCGGGAGATCGCTCCAGGGACCCCCACTGGACCACCAGGTACCTGTAAAAAGTTTTTTTGGGGGGGGGTCGGGAGGGTGGGGGAAGCTAAGGTATTAGTTTTAAAGGGTCGGGTGGGTTTAGGGGTTATTTTTGTGTGCCGTTTTTCCTGCCCTCCCCCAAAACGATAAGAGAACCCCCACGATCAATATCGTGGGGGTTTTCCTATTGTTTTGGGGGAGCCCCCGATTTCTGACGATTTTGAAAATATCGTTCGATATTTTCAATCGTCTGAAGCCCGATTCACATCCCTAATGGAAAGTACCAGTGCAGACAGTTTGAAAATGTCCCCTTTTAAGGATGTGTTAGTGAAATGTCAGTAGCTTTACAGTAATTTAAAATGTTATATTTTTATGACATTTTCATCTGTGGCCTGTGTGCCACAGAAAGGATGGGAGAGTGTAAAGTATGGAGAGAGTGATTTTCCCTCATGGGAAGTACAGTGGACCCTTGACTTACGAACTCAATTCGTCCCAGAGGGCTGGTTGTAACTCAAGTTGGTTGTAAGTCAAGACTATTTTTTCCAGAAGAAATAATGGAAATACCCATAATGCATTCCGAACCTCCCAAAGCACCCCTTACCTAACATTTTCATAATAAAAAAGGGTTGTATAATGTGCAGAATTACCAGAAACACCTATAATGTTCCTGGTGTACTCACCAAAAAGTTATAGAATGTGCCGAGCCTACCAGAAACAACAATTTCATACTGCACTCACCATTCAAGTTGACATCTTTGGCTTGCAGGAAGGGAGGAGGGGGAGGATTCCCCCCCCCCCCTCCCCACCCCCTCAGAGCACACTCATTTCTCCCTCCCAGCATACTCATTCCTCCCTTCCTGATACCTTGCTGTAGCCAGCTGAGTGCTACGCTCCCTTTCTGCTGCTGCACAGAAGCTTCCTTGGTCACCAGTGATGCTGTTGCTTGCTGCAATGCCGTGCTGGGTCTACCTACGTGCTCCTGTGAACATTTGCAGCTCTGGGTGCGCCTGAGATGGACAGGCCTCTTTGGCAGCAGCAGCAGCCAATCACTGCAACAGCAGAGCAGAAGTCCCACCCACCAAGCCCCCAAAAAATGCGATTGACAGGAAAAAACGCCCAATTAGAAGCAACCGCACGCACGCACGGATACACATGGCCTTGGCCGGCATTCAGGCTGTAACTCAAGACTTTGATTGTTAACTCAAAACTAAAATTGTGGTTGTAACCCAAGTTGTTTGTAAGTCAAGCCGGTTGTAACTCGAGGGTCCACTGTACTAGAGAGGACGAAACAGCGGGGAAGGTTCCAGCTAGTAAAAAGGTTACCTGTTGATCAAGGGGTGGTCCCGAATTCTTTGATAGACAGTCCCCCAGGGGTTGGGTTTAGAGAAGGAAATATAACCCTGCTTAGAGCAAGGGCGGAGGCTCCCCCAGAGTCACCAAGCAAAGAGAAGGCAGCAGCCGGGACCCTCTCCAGGGGTTTCAGGGGAAAAGAGGAGAGAGTTGGCAGCGATAACCCAATGGTGTCTCAGGGAGCCTGTGAGAAGTGATTGGAATTTGGATCTAAGAGTAAAAAGTACATGAGAGAGAGGTAACTGTGAAGGGGCCAGTTGGGACCAGAAAAGAAAACCCTGTGTCCGGTTGGATCCTGGAAACAGGGTTGAAAGCCTCCCGTTTCCTCCTGCAACAAGGGGAAGTGAGTGGCTTGAAGCCATTCGAGATCTAAAGTGAGTACATTGAGATTTATTGGGTTTAAGGAGAGATTTTAAACAGCGTGGCCTAGTACAGGCTGAAGAATGGTGTATATAGACTGTAACATAAGTTGTCTGGGAGGCTGAGAGGAAAACGTCTTACTGGATTCGCTGTGAAGTTGAAAATTATACTCCCATAAAGTAAGTGAAGATACTTCTAATAAACCATCTCCTCATTTGGAGCAACACATTCAGATGTGGTCAGTGGCTTTGTGGAAGTGCATGTGTGAGTGTGTCCTGCACTCAGTTTGGCCTTGCCCATGACCCAACTGAGATTTAATTCCTCACTTTGGGAGAGTTAATCCAGGCTCTCCAAGGCAGAGAAGGTGACCCTCAATGGACAGGGGGGGTTACACATCTAAAATAGGGGTTCCCCCCCCTCCCTTTGAATCGGGTTGTTCCAGTCCTGTAAATCCCGCTGCGTGTCGTAGTGTAAGACCAGGACTGGGTCAACCCATCCTGGAAAAAAAAAAATGGAGCCAGATGGTAACCCCTTCTCTTAAAGCAGCGGTTTTCAAACTTTAGGGGCTGTGATCCAAGGCTTGAGTCGCACGCACCTGCTGTCCCCGTTCCTGGCGCTGCTTCTCTAATCTGGCCGCCCATGACCTCAGTAAGCTTGAACCAAGGGATACGCACACTCTCTTGCGCCATTGTCATGGTTAGGGTTGCCAACTTTTAACTGTCAGATTTCTGAACATTTGGAGACGCTGTTCAATATCTTCAGTAGGGCCGGTTTTGGGGGGTGGGTGAGCCGGGCGGCTGCTGAGGGGGGTGCCCTGAACGCCATGGGGACAGAGGAGGAGGAGAGGCCCAGCGTGGTCAAAGCGGATCCCATCCCACTGCAGTCAGAGGAATTACATGGCCATGGTGGATCCCATCCCGCCATGGCCGAAGACACACCCAGCCTGGCTGTGGCGTATTCCACCTTGCCACAGCTGAAGAGAAGTCTGGGGGGAGGGGAGGGGCATGTCATCAGTTGAGGGGGGGGGGGTGCTTTTCACCCATGGTGCCATGCACCTTAAATCCGACTCTGATCTTCACTGAAGGGGGTTTATGCACATGCGAATTTTATTACCACTCTTATCCATTACAAAACCACAGAAACCTATAATTTGATAGCAGATAAGGACCAGTCTAGTTTGCTCAGTTACTTTTTGCTGCAGTGTCTTAGATCCCAGTTGATCTCTGGCTTTTCCCTCACTTATTGACCCCAGAGCTTTCTTTATTGTTTTTGCCTCTGTCACCTCCACTGGGAGGTTATTCCGTGCATCCACCATCCTTTCTGTGAAAACAATATTTCCCTATGTGATTTCTGAGTCTGCCTCTTCAGAACCTCATATCCTGACCGCTGGTTCTCAAAGTTCTTTATTCTGGAAAAGGTTTGCTTTTACCAGCCCAGGGCTCAAATTACTGGTTTGTAATATTCTTTAGGCCCCTGATTAAATCATGGACTGAAGTCTATGTAAGTGACACAAAATAAATATGTCCAACACATTGAATATACAGTAGTTACCAAAGCACACAGTCTGTTTATTGATTTTCAGTTTTTATTATATTTTTCATGGAAATTTATCAGTGTTTATTACAACAAACAAAAAAGGGAGAAAATCAGCGGAAAAAAATTAGCCTGTTTTTTTACACTGATTTTCTCAATTTTTGTTTGTTGTAATAAACACTGATAAATTTCCAGGAAAAATAAAATGAAAATTGAAAATGAAGGTTCCTAACTATTGAAGGGGTGGATCAGACGCTAACCTGCAGCGTGAGGGCTAAACGTCAGGACATTTCTGAACATTTTAGCCCTCCTCCTTTTTTCAGGACAGTACCCCAAAAACCCTGTACAATCCAGAGAAATTCTGGACAGTTGGCAAGCCTAGTCATGGTGCCAGCAAGGTTCCCTGAGACCATTCTGGGAGTACAGGATCTGTATGGCTCAAACTTTCCAAAAAGCCATGCAGAGCCAGATCAGAGCAGCAGCAGCGAGAGAGAGAGAGAGAGAGAGATGGTGAGGGAAGCAAATGGGGTGCTCCAGAGCACACAGGAATGGTCAGCAGAAAAAAAAGGGAGTTGATATTGCCTCTGTATAAGACCCTGGTAAGACTTTGTTTGGAATACTGCATGCAGTTCTGAAGATCACATCTTCAAAAGGATATAAATAGGATGAAATCGGTCCAGAGAGTGGCTACTCCAAGGTTTCTATGAACAAGAGGTGGATCTCTATTAAAGGAAAGGAGACTTTAGAACGAGGGGTAATGGAATTGGGGTAGACTCGGGAGTAATCTAAGGAAATATTCCTTTACAGAGAAGGTGGTGGAGGCACGGAACAGCCTTTCTGTGGAGGTAGTGAAAACGAGGATGACATCTGAATTCAAGAAAGCATGGGATAAACACAAGGGATCTCTGAGGGAATAGTAGGTTTCATAAAGCTGAAGGATTAGTGTGGATGGGCAGACTAGTGGAGCTGTGTGATCTTTGTCTGCTGTCATAGAAACATAGAAATGATGGCAGAAGAAGACCAAACGGCCCATCTAGTCTGCCCAGCAAGCTACATACTTTATCCTTTTTTTTTTCTTCCTTTTTCTCTCTCCCAGCTGTTACTCTTGGCTTCCAGTACCCTCCAGCCCTATTTCCCCTCCACCCAACCACCAATGTAGAGAGCATCGCCGGATCTGCATCCAAGTGAATATCCAGATCAATTAGGGGTAGCAACCTTTGCAACAAGCAGGCCACGCCCCTGCCCCTGTCCACCCAGACTATACGATCCAGACTCCGTTGGTTGCCGTCCACACTCACATCCTCCCTTTCACACACCCCCTGCCGTTGAAGCAGAGAGCCATGCGTTGAAAGAGAAGTATCAGACTCTCTCCCTCGCCGAAGCAGAGAGCTACACTGGTCATGCATTGAAAGTAAAGTATCGGCCCAACTACACCTCGCTTCCCTGTGAATACAAATATATATATTTTTTTATTTATCTTCCACATTTCCTCTTGCCATTGAAGCCCAGAGCTATGATGGAGTCTCATCAACATTGTGTATGTTCACTGAACAAGGGTATTATCTCCAGGTAGTAGCCCCATTTCTGCGAGAGCCACATTAACTATCAACAAATATTGAACAAGCCTAATAATTGGCAATACCTATAGCCTATGACTTCACCATTAATTTTACATACTCTTACCCACCCCTGGTTTTTTTTGGGGTTTTTTTTTGGAGATGGCAGCCCTCCATCCTTCCGCTCCGTGAAGGTGGAACACCAACCACTGGCATCCCGCGCCGTGAATGCCTCTGTGGCTACTGCCACTCAGTGCAGTGTTTTGCTGCCTCCTCTTTTTACACGTCCTCTAGACTTGATGGATCCACAGTGTTTATCCCACGCCCCTTTGAAGTCCTTCACAGTTTTGGACTTCACCACTTCCTCCGGAAGGGTATTCCAGGCATCCACCACTCTCTCCGTGAAGAAATACTTCCTGACATTGGTTCTTAGTCTTCCTCCCTGGAGCCTCAGCTCGTGACCTCTGGTTCTGCTGATTTTTTTCCGTCTGAAAAGGTTTGTCGTTGTCTTTGGATTGTTAAAGTTTTTCAAGTATCTGAAAGTCTGAATCATATCTCCCCTGCTCCTCCTTTCCTCCAGGGTGTACATATTTAGATTCTTCAATCTCTCCTCGTATGACATCCGATGAAGACCCTCCACCTTTCTGGTCGCCCTTCTCTGTACCGCTTCAATCTTGTCTCTGTCTCTTTGTAGATACGGTCTCCAGAACTGAACACAGTACTCCAGGTGAGACCTCACCAAGGACCTGTACAAGGGGATAATCACTTCCCTTTTCTTACTCGATATTCCTCTCTCTATGCAGCCCAGCATTCTTCTGACTTTTGCTATCGACATGTCGCATTGTTTCGCAGACTTCAGATCATTAGACACTATAACCCCAAAGTCTCTCTCCTGCTCCGTGCACATCAGCCTTCCCCCCCCCCCCCCCATCGAATACAGTCATGTTTCTATGTTTGCATGAGTAAGCAGGGGGTGGAGACAGTGGTGGTGTCAGGTGAAGGTGAGGAAATTGAAAGAGTGGAAGGATAAGCTAGAGCAAAATGAAGAGAAGCTGGAGGGAAAGCATGGTGGGGAATGGAGATAGGGGAGTTGGGGGTGAGGAGGAGGATGTGCACAGGCTATGGGAGAGAGAGAGAGTGGTGAGAATGGGGGAAAGGAGATCACAAGTGTTTTTCCTCCACAGGATTATAAGAAAAAAAAAGTTTGAAAATCAGTGAAGAATATAAGCAGGTATTCTCATGTTTAATACTAACATTTTTTTAGGACTAGTTTATTTTTTATATATAGCTTTGTTATATTTTAATACAGCTAGAGCTACAGATGAAAATTGTAATATGAAAGTTTTCTCTCATTTGGTGTTAGTGGAGAAAGCTAATATTTCTTTAGTAAATGAGGCTGTATTTTATTTATGTTCCACCTTTTAGAGCAGATTATAGTCAGGTATTTCCCTGTCCCCAGAGGGCTCACAACCCAAGTTTATACCTGAGGTGATGGAGGGTAAAGGAACTTGCCTAGGGTCACAAGGAGCAGTGGTGGGATTTGAACCCTGGTTTCTGTGGTTTGCAGCCTGCAGCTCTAACAAGGCTTGAGAAGTCTGGAAAGTCATTTTTCTGGTAAGTTGTTAAACATGTTCTGAACCGGGGGGGGGGTTTACAGATGCACTGTGGAGGAGACAAACTCGTGATCAAGAGAGAGAGCAAAGACTTCCGTTAATGCGTTGGGCCCTGTCAGCCGAAGGAACAAGGAGGCAAATCACGGAGACGTCCTCCGGCCCTCCTGCCTGTCAAGGGCACGTGTTATCACTTGGGTATGTCGCCTTAGGTGGAAAGAGCTGAAAGTGAGCGGAAAGCTGGAGGATTAATAAAAGCATCCCGAACCATTTTTTTTTTCAGACCAAACCTAATTTTCAGCAAACAAACCTTGAATGAATTTAGGGACTTTAACCAAATAGGCTCGTTTCAGGTTCAGACCTGTGTGCCTGCATTCCGCAATGCTGACTCCCCTGGTGTGTGTTTGTGTAGTGTAAGCACTTTTAAAGGAGTGTTGCTTAAATATGCAGTAGTACTTTTGACAGCCATGACCCTTGGAATAAAAATGTGATGTACACTGGCCCTGTTTTAAGATCTATGCACTCGTAAGCGCAGCGGAGGGGGATCTCCTGAGAGATCGGACAGCCCATGCTGGAGGGAGGTTCTCCCCACAGTGCTGCTGCCCGGCTCTTCCCCCTTCCCCGTGCCCTCCCTCACCTGAAGATCTTGATTCAGTGTTTACAACAAAAGGAAAAATAAAAGCTCAGGCCCCTGCAGCGGTCCCGCCCACTCCTTCCGGTTACTAAGGAAACCAGTGCAAGGGGCGGGGCCCTCGCAGTACCCGCGAGCGTGTACAGGCCCACGGGCCCTGCGCATTCTTTTTTGTTGTTGTTGTTCTTGGTGCGGTTGCAGGCGCCGGCTTAAGAGCACATTCTGCTGTTCTTTGTCTCTTCCTTGTCGGCAGCAGACCCAAAGGATAAAACTTGGGCTGGTCACAGTGTTCATCCACACTTAATAAATCCGATTTGTGAGGGGGGGAAATGGAAGGGCTGGAAGACAAAGGCTTTACTGGCTATAACGTGAGCGCGTCGAGTTTTAGTGGTTGGCAGTTCAGATGTGGTGCAGACAAAAACAGTAACAGAAGTCAAGAAAGGCCTGCGATAAGGGAAAGCAGAGATCAGCCGGAGCAGCAAGTAGGAAGTTGGGCGGGCTAGATGGGCCTTACTTCCTTAGCCGCGGTCATAGTCCGTTTCTATTTAATTACAGAGCTGTCCGCTAAAATAGTGCAATTGTATGTGGTCAGCCGAAATCAACTACTGGAGACCCATGAAGAGTTCAGTGGCTGCTTTTAAGATTTTTGTTTGTGATTATAGTGGAGCCATCGATCAGCTGAGGGAATGAGCATTGTTTTTAGGGGATGGTGCTGTAGCTTGCAATAGAGCCTGATGCATCAAGGGACAGTTTGCTTGATGAATTCCTTGAAAACTCCATCTAGGCCAGGATTATACTCTGTTCAAGCCTCGAACTATGAAACTGGGGGCCGGGGATTGGGGGATTCTCTTGAGGCCTGGTGATATAATACAAAATGCAAGAATTAAAACAAGTCTTGTAAAATAAGATGAAAAGCTGGGGCATTGCCCTACAGATTTGCTCGCTCACTTTTAGGCAAATCTGCATGCTTTGTACATAGGACACTTATTTAGCTATTTATCTACTTATTTAAAAGCTATTTTCTATATTATATAGCTCTAACCAGTGGGCAGTACATTGTAATACAGCGCACACGTTATTAAGCAACCATTTCTGACTGCCTTTATTTTCTTCCTTCTCACATTACCAGTTTGTTTGTTTAGACATTTTCATGGCATCCTAGACCAGGATAAAAGGGCCATAAATTAGCAGTTGAATGAATGAAACCGGAATGAATAGAGGAAGAGAAACAGAAGAGGAGGGAGACTTGATATCTGGCACTTCAGAATGTATCTCACCCAGCCCTCCCTTCCCTGAAACAGACGGGGCTCTGGGCCAGGAGTGCAAAGCAGGAGCTGAGGGGGATATCTGATGGGAAACTATTCCGGCGATAGGACGCTAGCAAAGAGACCACACGCTAACCCAGGGATGGCTCGAGTCAGCTTCTCCAGAGTCCCGAGAGGTCTTGAAGTGATGTAGCGTCCAAGAGGCTCCAAAAAACATAGGGAGGAGCTCACCTATGGATGGCTTTAAATATGACGAATTAAAAAAACAGCAACAATACCCAAATAGTCCTGTATTTAATGGGAAGCCAGTGCATGTTTAGTAATGGTGGAGTAGAGTGCGCCACCTAAGGAAGGTGAAAAAGATGAGCTGGGAGATTCTCTTAGGACACCATTTGAATAGCCGAGTTTAGACAGGATGAATGAATTAGTATTTTACGGCAGGCAGGAGAGAGAGGAGGGGTAGGAATCTCGTAGCAAGCTAAAGGTTGCAAAGTCGTCAGTGGAGCGAAGTGTGTGTGGCACGTTTTGCACATCTTAATGCCACTTATTTTGCAGTTTAATAATAATGGTGCGCTGCTGCTGTCAATCATTGCCATTAGAATCTATGCCTAGGTGTAGCCCCTCCCCTCCCCCGCCCCCTGCAGCTACTTTCCATGGAGAGGAGGGGGCCTCGCACCATCGGACCCTGGTGGGCGGAGGGGTAGGGACGATGATCGTTCGGTGACCTCTGTCCCTCAAATCAAGGGTAATCGAGGGATTGGGGAAGAGGAGAGGAAAGGATACAGGGTTGCCAACTGTTGGTTTTTTTGTTTTTTTTTACTGAATCTTCCAGATCTTTCCTAACAACCTAACTTTTATTACCGATGCACATTCTACCATCGTGGTGCTGGAAGTACTGTGCTACCCCCCCGAATGTGACGAGCAAAGTGGTGGAAGGTATTCATAAAAATAAAAATTATCCCCTTTGTGCACCCCTTCCTGCAACCCTTTGTGCTTCATTTAAAATTCTTTCATTTATTTTTTCTGTTAATTAACTTTTTTCCAAGTTCTTACCTTATGGCTTGTTAACAATTTTTTATAAATGTTCATTGTATTTGACTTTGGAAATATATTTCCTGCTTTTTCTGTTTTATGTAAACCGGTATGATTTGCATTTGATGTAAGAATGTCGGTATATAAAAATTAAAAATAAATAAATAAATAAATCTAGACAGACATGGTTTAAAGGGAGAGAGTCAACCTGGTTTTTGCAAAGAGAAGGTCCTGCCTTAACAATTTACTAGATTTTTTCTATTTTTTTTTGATGGTGTAAATAAGCATGCGGATAAAAGGGAGCCAGTGATATAGTATATCTGGAGTTTCAGAAGGCATTTGACCAAGTTCCTCATGAAAGATTCCAGGAAATTGGGAGGTCATAGGATTGGAGGCGATGGGGCCTATTGTGGACTGGTAAGTGGATAAAAGACAGCGAACAGAGGGTAGAACTAAATGGTCAGGTTTCCAAATGGAGAGAGGACATTAGTGGAGTCCCCCATGGGTATGTATTGGCCCACTTGCTATTTAGCATATTCATAAATGATCTGGAGAAAGGAAAGACGAGTGAGGTGACCACATTTTCAGATGACCACAAAATTGTTGTGATTCGTTAAAATGGCAGCGGATTGTGAAGTCCTGCAGAAGGACCTTGTGAGACTAGGAGCCTGGGCTTCTAAATGGCAGATGCAATTTAATGTGGACAAGTGCAGAGTAATCCACACAGGCACAAATAATCCCATCTACAGTACACGATGCTGGGTTCTGTTTTAGCAGTCATCACCCAGGAAAAGGACCTCAGAGTCATTATCAATAAGGCCTTGAAATCTTCAGCTCAGTGTGTGGTGGCAGTCAGAAAGGCAAATAGAATGCTACGAATTACCGGTATTTGAAAAGGAACAGAGAACAAAACTGAGGATGTCAAATGCCTTTGTATGGTGCAACTGCATTTTGAGTATTATGTGCAGTTCTGGTCGCCCCATCTAAAAAAAAAAAAAACCAAAACAAAAACAGAGAGGACATAGAGATGGTAGAGAGAAAGGTGACAAACGTGATAAAGGAGATGGAAAAGCTCCCTTGTGGAGAAAGCCTAAACAGATTAGGGTTCTTTAGCTTGGAAAAGATGAGCGAAAGGGGATGTGATTGAGATTTACAAAATCATGAGGGAATGGAATGTGTAAATAGGGAACGGTTATTTACCCTTTCAAATAACACTAGGACTAGGGGACACTCCATGAACCCAGAAATCAGCAGGAAGTATTTGTTTTCACTCTGCGCACGATCAAGCTGTGGAATCTGTTGCCAGAGGATGCGATCAAGGGAATTAACATAAAGCAAGATGCACTAAGCCATGATGTTTTTTTTGCAGGAGGGGTCACGCTATCATAGGGGATTGTCATCACGATAGTGGGGCCCCTCCCCAAAATACCATTACAGAAGTATCACCACATTGTTTTGTTTCGCTGTGAAACTCTGCTGGGCAAAATAATGCAGCATTGGCCCTAAAGCATAGAGCATACAGCCGCTATCGCCTTAGAGGGTAATGTAAAAAAAAAAAAAAAAAAAATCCCGCTCAAAATCGCAAAAAGATGTGCGGAGGTCAAAACTGACACACACACACACACACACACCCTGGGGTTGCTTTCAGTGGTTCAATACCCAGACCTTGCCCCAGTCAGGCTTTAACTACTGCACACCTTTTTCACAATTTTGAGTGGTCATTTTTTTTTTTTTGCAAAATGTATGCAACCAAATCCCATGAAAAACAGGTCATTGTAATAGGAAAGGGAATCTGGGCAGGCTATGCAAAATATCGCATATGCTGAAGGATCTAAATATGTACACCCTGGATGAGAGGAGGTGCAGTGGAGATATGATTCAGACCTTCAGATGCCTGAAAAGTTTTAATGACGCATGAACTTCGAACCTTTTCCATTGGAAAGGAAACGGTAGAACTAGGGGTCACAAAATGAAACTCCATGGGGGGTGGGCGACTCAGAACCAACATCAGGAAATATTTCTTCATGGAAAGGGTGGTGGATGCCTGGAACGCCCTTCCAGAAGAGGTAGTGAAGACAAAAACATCAAATAATTCAAAGGGGCATGGGATAAACACTGGATCCCTAAAGGCTAGAGGCCTGAAATGAAGAAAAGCTTGCATGGGGGTAACTTGCTAGTGCAGCAGTTACTACCCTAAGTAGAAGGCATGGAGATTTCAATCCTTAACCAATAAGCCTTGATGCTTTTAATGCAACTACAGCCTTGCTCTTCACTTTGACGGCAGCGGGAAAAGGGAAATTGGATTCAGATAACAATCAACGAGGGCCCTGACTTTTATGGTCTTGGGTACTGATAAACATGGTGTTACGATTTTGCTTGCGGCTAGGGCCGCGAGCAGCCTCTCACCTCCACTGCCTGCCTGCTCTCGATGCCGACATCCTGCTTTGCGGCGGGTTAGCCATCGCTGCCGTGCTCCATGCGGCCTGGAGGCCGCCTTTGATCCGGTGTCCTTGCAGCTGGTGGTCACCGCCGCCATCCCTCTCTTGCAGCAGGAAGCCGCCCCGATGCCTCTGGCCTGCCTTGCGGCCTAGTGCCGCTCCTGCTCTCTCTTCACGGCATGGCCGCCGCTGTCTGTGATCCTGCCCACTTCCTAGGCGCGTGGCCGCACTTCTCCAGCTGATTTAAAGGGCCCGCGGTGGGAGTAGTCCCGTGGCCCCTCCTGATGATGTCATCCTGGGTGATCCTCTTTAGCCCTATAAAGAGGGCCCTTCATCAGTTCTTCATTACTTTTGCAAGGAGCCAGTCTGCTCCTGGACTTCTCCTCATCTCAGCTTCTCCTAGGCACTCTGTTCTTCGTAGGAATTCCTTGTCTCCGTCTATGGTTCCATGTCCTGGTCTCTCGTCAGATCTTTTGACTCCGTCTCGTCAGTTCCTGATGTCGTTACCTTGATGTTCCAGATGTCCTGTTCTCCAGATGTTCCATCTCTCAGCGCCTCCTTGATGCTCCTGACTGAGTGTCCTGGGGGTCCGAAGTCCTGATGTCCTTTTCCTCTGCAGCGCAAGCCTCCGGAGGACCCTTGCTTTTAATGTTCCGAGTTCCGAGTCTTGAATCCTGAGTCTGGTATCCTGTTCCCAGTCTTCGGAGTAAACTTGTGCCTGCTTCTGTCCTTGACCTAGATCCTGAGCCTTTGTCTTCGTCTGAGCATCCTGCATCCGAGTTCCAAGTGTCCACGTCTCATCTGAGTTTCAAGTTTCAAGTTTCCTTGTCTCGTCTGAGTTCCAAATTCCAGTACCATCGCCTGTCCTTGACCTCTGTCTGTCCTGTCGCATCTGCCATACCCAGCGGCAGGTCCGAAAGGGCTATCGAGTGGCCGGAGGGCTACCTCAGAGACCAACATTGCGTTGTTGGGTCTCTTTGATGTGTTTTTAAGATGGCACCAGCTATCCATTGCTCCTACCATGTGACAGGGGCCGGCCAATGGCACCGATAGCTCCTGTCACATGGTAAGGGAAAGGACCATCGGCGCCATTTTGTTTACTGGCAGCCGATGGCCCGAGAGCGGGAGATCGCTCCCGGGACCCCTGCTGAACCACCGGGTACTTTAGAAAAGTTTTGGGGGGGTCGGAAGGGTGGGGGATTCTAAATAATTAAATTTAAAGGGTTGGGGTGGGGTTTTTTTTCTTTGGCTTGGGACAGCCGAACAAAAGCGCTCAGAATCGCAGGCAATGAAGGTTTCCCGCAGTGGTTCTATGAACACGATACCGGAAATGAGTCCGGTACCGATTCACATCCCTAATAAGAAGCAAGCTGGGAAGACTGAATGGACCATTTGATCCTTTTCTGCTGCCATTGCTATGTTACTATATGCTATATATTGCGCAATATATGCTGTTTAACGTGCGTTAGAGCCCTAGCGTGCTTAATGCATCTGCCAGATGAGTTCAAAAGAGGATTGGACAAGTTATTAGACGAGTAGACTTGGAAAAGCCATCACTTGTTCTTGGGGGTTGAGATACAAAAACTAGAACAACTTTTGGTGATCTGCTGGGTACTTGCAACCGCACTGTCAAGAGACAGGATGCTGGGCTCGATGGACCTTGATCCTGACCTAGCAAGGCATTTCTTGTGTTCTTATTCCCTTTTTTATGCACCGAGACATGGTCCCCAACTCCCAAGGCCTGCAGCTTCACAGAGCTTGAGCCCATGGCACTGGAGACAGGCCTCGCATCTTATCACATTTTTACAGACATGAATTTATTTTATGAATATGCAATTTTATATATATATATATATATATATATAATTTTTTTAAACTTGTTTTCAGTAAATGTACTGACAGTTGGCAAACCCATGGGAAGCAGTATCATAATAGAAGGAATGGAAAAATTCAACAAACATGGGAAGGACAATTTTTCAAAGCAACTTATCCAGGAAAAATGTTCTTAGCTGAAACCTGCCCTCCTGAACTCCGCGTGGGCTTCCACGGTGCACGTATTTTGTAGCTGGGTTAAAAATGAGGCTCATGTTAGGTCAGGAAGGAAAACGGCAGGAATACATTCGAAGACTCACATGTACTCATTGCTCTTTTATCCCCGTCTCCCCCACCACCACCCCAGCCAGTTACACAAATAGCGGGTCACGGGTGCAAATCATGTCATCATTTTTTAGCGCTGATGTGTTGTGGCTGCTAATTTCCAAAGGTGGGTGGGGAGGGACATGCTGCCGATTTCCCTTTAAACGTTAGCAGCAATGTGCACGGGCTAAAAAGCGGCTGCACAGATTGCAAACAGCGCCCCCTAAAGGCATAGTGAAAGCACACACATAGAAACATAGAAATGACGGCAGAAGAAGACCAAACGGCCCATCTAGTCTGCCCAGCAAGCTACGCACTTTATCCATTTTTTTCCCCTTTTTTTCTCTCCCACCTGTTACTATTGGCTTCCAGTACCCTCCAGCCCTAATTCCCCTCCACCCCACCACCAATTTAGAGAGCAGCGCCATATCTGCATCCAAGTGAACGTCCAGCTCAATTAGGGGTAGCAACCGCTGTAACAAGCAGGCCACGCTCTTACCCCATACTCTTACCCACCCCTGTTTTTATTTTTTTGTTTGTTTTTTTGTTTTTTGTTTTTGTTTTTTTTGAGATAGCAGCCCTCCATCCTTCTGCTCCGTGAAGGTGGAACACCAACTACTGGCCACTGGCATCCCGCGCCGTGAATGCCTCTGTGGCTACTGCCGCTCCGTGCAGTGTTTTGCTGCCTCCTCTTTATTCACGCCCTCTAGACTTGATGGATCCACAGTGGTTATCCCACGCCCCTTTGAAGTCGTTCACAGTTTTAGACTTCACCACTTCCTCCGGAAGGGCATTCCAGGCATCCACCACCCTTTCCGTGAAGAAATACTTCCTGACATTGGTTCTTAGTCTTCCTCCCTGGAGCCTCAGCTCGTGACCTCTGGTTCTGCAGATTTTTTTCTGATGGAAAAGGTTTGTCGTTGTCTTTGGATCATTAAAGTTTTTCAAGTATCTGAAAGTCTGAATCATATCACCCCTGCTCCTCCTTTCCTCCAGGGAGTACATATTTAGATTGTTCAATCTCTCCTCGTATGTCATCCGATGAAAACCCTCCACCTTCCTGGTCGCCCTTCTCTGTACCGCCTCCATCTTGTCTTTGTCTCTTTGTAGATACGGTCTCCAGAACTGAACACAGTACTCCAGGTGAGGCCTCACCAAGGACCTGTACAAGGGGATAATCACTTCCCTTTTCTTACTCGATATTCCTCTCTCTATGGAGCCCAGCATTCTGGCTTTTGCTATCGCCTTGTCGCATTGTTTCGCAGACTTCATATCATTAGACACTATCACCCCAAGGTCTCTCTCCTGCTCCGTGCACATCAGCCTTTCTCCCCCCATCGAATACAGTTCATTCGGATTTCCACTCCCCATATGCATGATTCTGCACTTCTTGGCATTAGGAAAAGAGGTTTTTCACTTTTTATATTCCAAATCCCAGTCTCCTGGTTTGTAAAGGGATTCAGAGACTCTAGCGGTAACCAGCTACCAGTCATTATGGCATGACTGGTGATTTTTGTTCACCTTTTCCAGACATAACGTCCGCTATGGATGCGCATGTGTTAGAAATGGGAAATTTGTAACAAAATTTCCTGTTTCATTTTGTTTATAAAATGAAAGAGAAACAAAAGAAACTTTGTTTATTTCATGTTAAAAAGAGGGTATCCAATGGCAAAATAAAAAGCCCTCTCTTCCGCACAGCAGACTTGGGCACCACTGGGATTTCAGAGGTTAGGAGCCAAGTTTCCTGGCAAGGCTTCGATGCGGAGGTTACCCAGGACAGGATTTAGGTATAGATAACAGAGACAACTCTTCTCGGGTGCCAACATTTTCATGGTAAACAGAGCGTGGCCGCTATTGCCGTGCCGTCGAGCCATGCTGCTGGCACCAGCTCAACAAGAGCAGCAACCTTGGGGATGGAAATTCAGCACGAGGCCTGCTAGTCCTGGGGCCCCCAGAGGCCCTGTCCTTCCTGCTGCATGGGTTTTCTGTTACCATGGAAACACATGCAAGGGGGTGGAGCTCCATGCGGCCTTGGAGCATGCGAGGGCTGGCAGTCTCCATGCTGGGTTTCCTTTCCCTAAATTGCTGGGGGGCAGTCAGAAGAGGTACTCACTTTCCCCCATTGCCTGTGGGTGCCCACAAGTTAAAGCCGGTCCTGAAAGTATCAAGCCTGAGAGTTCCTGCAGACAGGAGGGGTTAGCAGCTTTTTCTCTCTTTGCAAGTGTAACTCCCCACTTTTTTTTTTTTTGTCCCCCAGTCCTAGGTCCCTCCCCCTTTCTGCCTCCTGATTTGCTGATGAACCGCCCCATTCCTAAATGGCTCAGAAATAAGTCATTCTCAGTCTTTTGGTAGCTGCAATAATCGAGTTCCCCAGGTCTGCAGAAAAACTCTCTACATTCTGGCGCAACCTTATTAAGGCTATTGTCTGCTTTCTAACATCTTGTCTCATTTTGAAGCTGAGAGAAAACAGCAACCTGCCACCCTCCAACTGAGAAAAGGAAAATGGGCACAATAAACTGAACCCCGCGAGGGGAGCTACCTATACATGATTCAGTACACTGGAGGGAGGGCTTATGTATGAGAGAGAAAATCAGCGTTGCACCTGCACTGAGCCTTATGAGTGACTCAGTTTAACACCCCTAGCCTCGGGTAAGTCCCTCTTTACTTTTCTGAGCAACTGCTTTGAATACTAATGCTGTGTTCTTGGAAGAACTCCCAAAGGTTTCAGTGTATCCTCTTAACAGGCTGTGATTAAGTTAGTCAAAAGTTTTAACTAAATCAGCTTAAATAGAAGCGACATTCTGCCCACTAGCCAGACCAGCCCGGCGCGACAGGGTGTGCATACCGTGCATTTGCATGGGCGGCACACCCGGGGGGGGGGGGTGGAGGCAGGCTGGTGACATCAGGAGAGGCCGTGGGGCCACCGACAGAGTTCATCCCGTTGACCTCTAAAGAAGGAGATCAGCTGCCGACAGGATGAGTTCTGCCGGCAGCCTCTCTCCTCCTTTAGCCACCGGCTTGGTCTCCGGCAGGGGCCAAAGAAATTAAAATCGAGGCCGGCGGGGGCCGAAGAAAAGAAGATAGGCGCTACCCAGCCAGCCCCCGCTTGAGGCTGGCTGGGAGGCGCCCATCTTCTTTTCTTCGGCCGCGCCGTCGGCCTCAATTTTAATTTAGTCGGCCCTCTGCCGACTTGGTCTCTGGCGGGGGCTGGCTGGGAGGCGCCCATCTTCTTTTCTTCGGCCCCTGCTGGCTTGGTCTTCTGCGGGGGCTGGCTGATCTTTTCTTCGGCTTCCGCCGGCCTCGATTTTCATTTCTTCGGCCCACGCTGGCTTGGTCTAATGGCGGGGGCTGGCTGGGAGGCGCTGAGGCTGGGCTGAGGAAGTGCCACGCGGTCGAGACCACGTGACCAGTTAGACCGGCCCACCGGGGGATGCCCGATCCCCCGATAGGTCAATCCACCCCTGAATACATGTTATAACTACATAATCTAGTCATGCAGTTGAGAAATGATGCTGAGATCTAAAATCATGGAAACTCCCCCCAAACAAGCCTCATGTATCAGTCTTGCTATATGGTGAAGTTTTTCTCAAGCCAGTCCTATCTGCTGGAGGGGAGGCAAAACCCAGGAGTCTGGACTAATCCGTGGTACTACAGGAACGAAAATGATCAGGTAAGACCCAATTTTCAGGATTTTCAAAATGAATATGCATGAAATAGGGATTTACATGCACTGCATCCAATGACTACAGAACTATCTCCTGCATATATTTGTAGGTTTTTCCTATGAAAATTAGCCGCACCTATACTTGCTACACTGCAGGCAAATTGTATGCAAATCTCCTCGTGCATATTCATTCTGGATATCCTGAGAACCTAGCCTGTTTGTGGCCCTCTAGGGCAGTGGTTCTCAACCCTGTCCTGGGGACCCCCCCAGCCAGTCGGGTTTTCAGGATATCCACAATGAATATGCATGAGAGAAAATTTGCATGTTATGGAGGCAGTGTATGCAAATTTTCTCTCATGCATATTCATTGTGCATATCCTGAAAACCCGACTGGCTGGGGGGGTCCCCAGGACAGGGTTGAGAACCACTGCTCTAGAGGGATGCGGTGACAAAACAGGCTCCTCCGAGGTCATACAGCAAGTGCGACTGAGCAGTTCCAACACAACTTTCAATCAGCTGCATTAGTCACAAATGGAGGTGTTTACAGTAGAGAATGCCAGTTGGAGGAATCAATCCCTTCCTTGCAAATATTTCTCAAGTGTTTTTAGTCACCATTGCACATATTTAACATGGGAATATTTGTTGTAGTCTTTAGTCGCTGTCGAGTCTGTTAACGGCAATACACTGCCATCTGCCGAAATGTACCGGGCAGCGGCTCTGAGCTGCACTGGTTATTCCCAGCAGGCCTCCTGGCCGCCCTGGGACCCCTCACTGCAGGGCATCTGAGCAGTGAGGGGCCACAGGGAGGCAAGGACACAGCGCCTGTCAGCACTGGGAGGGTCAGATTGTAGAAGAAAGATGATCTCCTGTTTGACACAGTAACATGATTTTATATTAAAATCTACTGAGGGCATGTAGCAAAGAATAAGGATGTGTATGGAAAAGATTTTCTTTTTTTTTTTCTGTATATTTTTTCGAGGGGGTGGGGTTTATTTCATTTTTTTTTTTTAATTTTTAGTATTTCTAAAATGAATAAAACCGACATTTTTTTTTTAAATTGAAAATGACAGAAAACAAAACAAATTTCATTGCTGTTTCCATGTCACGCACAAACTGCTGTCGCCTCCAGAAGCCACCCACCACCCCTCCCCCCTGCCAAGAAACCACCCTTGGAAATTTCCAGCGAAAGCGCAGGCAAAAAACCTAGAAACCCGATGACGGGTCCCATGGATCTTTTTCTCTCTTGTCTGCCCACGATCGCAACTTCTTCCTCTCCCCACGTCCGATGCATTGCGCGGGGGCAGTTTCTTGCAGGTAGCTCTGGCCCTCTTCAGACGCTTGTGCACTGCCCTGCCGTGATGCTTTGTGGGGAAAGCCATCCTTCTGGAGCAAATGCCAACTCTGGCAGCCTCGAGGAGCAATTACAGCCGCGCACAAAAAGGTCCTCAAGTCATTTGCAAGGTAACACCTCTTAATTCCCTGATATTAGCAGCCTACGATTTCACTGGGTTACTCGATAACTGAGTACATTTTGCAATTGCTGTATGAGTTTGCCACCAGGATTGAGTGATTTTTTTTTTTCTTCTAATTGCTGCCCTGCTCGCAGTTCTAATTCAGTTCTTTAAAGCCTGCCGGCTGGGATTAACCAATCGAAATGGAGAGCCGCTGTGGTAAAAAGCAGCTGCAGTTCTATTAGTCCCACGGGATCTGCGATGGTGATCGACGCATTCATTTAGTCTGCTAACGGGAGTTGCGCAAGTCAGCTTTCCAGTTTCAAGCAAGTGTCTGAATGGAGAGAAGAAGGTCGGGACAAGGAGAGGCATAAAGAAGGGGGAACTAGGAAGAAATGGGATGGGGGTAAGGTGTCAGTGCGGTGGAGAAGAGGAGAGAGGGAAGAGAACAGGAGGGAAGAGTCTCACTTAGCCTCTCTTTGTATCCCTCGCTTTCTGACTTCATGTTCAGTCCTGTTATCTTCGTGGAGTTTTAAAATCCTGTTAATACTGAAAGGATGCATTTCCAGCCAGGAAAAGAGCGCCAGCTAAAATGTAGCCAACGATCATAGGCTCATTTCCGGCCATGCTGGATTGTGGTTGAAAATGTTATCCTTCATTAAAAATAGCCACGTAAAATCGAACTTGCTATCTGGTAGCTGAGCGGCTTACTGAACATTTGAACCCAGAAGATTTACCATTTTAACTTAAGGAGTCAGGCTGGTCAATCCTCTGGACCCATCCTGGCATATGAGCAAAAGAGCATCCTTCTCCTCACCCCCCCCCTCTGCCCCCCCCCCCACTCCATCCATGGCTCTTCCCTTCCACCTGTCTCATCTCCCAAAATATCAAGCTCCCCCAACAATCCTGTGATCCCCCTCCTTACCCGCTCAATGTGACAAATCATCCTGCCCCCTCCACTCCTTGCCCCATCAGGCTTTTTCTCCCCCTTGTCCACCATCCTCGTCCACCCCCTCGTCCCCTCGTCCACCTCCCCCTCATCCACCATCCTCTCTCCCCCCTTCCCCATCACCCAGGAGCGCCCACCAACTACCAAAGTATTTCTGAAGCCAAGCCCAAAGGAAGACCCGGTCTTGCCTCCTACCCGTCATCCAGTGCGGGCAGTAGGACGTAAGGCTATGTGCTTCTCCTGGCGGCTTTGCGTTTGAAACTGTAAGAGGGGAGTAGGAGTGAGACCGTGGTGCTGTCAGGGAAGACTGGATGCTTTTTCAGATGGGGCAGCTGGGAGCATGGAGCTGTTGGAGGGAGAGGGTATTTAGTCAAATTTTGGCAGGAGGGAAGGGGCTTGTTGGTTGCCAGTGCATAGGAATAACTGCCTACCCGCCTAGTGGAACTCCGTCCTGAAATGGGCGACATGTACCCATTTTGAGGGTGCTAACTGAATTTATGGGCATTATGGTAGGTGTAATGATAAGGGGGTGGGGGTGAGCCCTTAGGGCTGCGGCGTAGATGATGCATCCTCGAGGACAGCCTGAAGCTTCACCTTTACCAGCCGCCTCCTCTGCAGGTTGAGTCCTTGGATTCGGGCGGCTGGCAGGACTTAGGTGGGTCCCCAGGGCGCAGGCGATACTTGATCACACCAGAGACAGAGGAGACAGCAGGCTTAAGAGGGTCAGAGGAGAGCCAAGGTCAGGGCAGGCAGCGGGCGAGAACAGTCTGAACCAGGCAAAGGGGTCAGTCCAGGCGGCAGTGAAAGGTAGTCAGGTCCAAGCAAGAGGGTCAGGATCCAGGTGGCAGAGAACCATGGTCAGGTCCAAGCAAAAGATCAAGATCCAGAGTGACAAGCCGAGGGTGGACATGGACACACAGAAGACAGTGGAAGAAACGAGGAAGACAAGCTGGATAGGGCTGGACTAGAAGGCAAGGCTGGAAGTGCAGGAGTGCTGTAGCAGTGCACTCTGCTGGGGAGGAGTCCTGTAGCTGAGGCGAGGAGAAGTCATCCAGGGAACTCTTTTATATAGGGCTGAAGTGGTGATATCATCGGTGAGCACTGCGGGCCCTTTAGCTAGGCACGGTCGGGCATGCGCACGCCTAAGGCAGACTGGAGGAACGGTGATCATAGCGGCGTCCCGTGCCGCGTGAGGGGAGACTGGCGGTGTCCTGCCATGACACAAGGCCTGGCTGTTGGCAGCATCGGGGGTAAGTCCAGTGGTTCACAAGGCCTTCCCGTGAGCCATGAATCCTAGCAGTAGGATTCAGGAATCTTGACCACCATATCCATTGCCAGGTGTTGTGTTCATGGTTTGAAGAAGGGCTATGAATTACATGCTTACATTAACTTATGTGATTGAGAAATGAGGGTATATATTAGTGCTAATTAGTACTATAAGTAGTCAGTATGAATGAGTCTGGTTTGCCAGTCCAGCTGTGTAGTATACTTATTGGAGAAATTTTCATTAGCCCAGGTAGCTGCAAAGTCTGTAGTTAGTTTTTATTGATGGACCTTGTAATTCAATTTCAAAAGGAAACTGGAAGTGTGGTTTCCCTTGAAAACTGTGTACAGGAGTCACAGGTACAACACACTAGAGATGTGAATCGTGTGCCCGATTGTCTTAACGATCGGGTTCAGCTAGAGGGGGGAAAAAATCTGATCGTGGGTGATGTGAATCGGAATTGGTTCTGATTCACATCGTTGTTTTTTTATTTTTAGTGAGGCCCGACCCTTTAAAATTAACCCCTTACCTTCCCCCCCCCCCCCCCCCCAAAGCTTTTTACGAGTACCTGGTGGTCCAGTGGAGGCGCGGGGACCGATCTCCCGCTCTTGGTCCATCGGCGCCATTTTGGCTGCCACCCAAAAATGGCGCCGATGGCCCGATAAAAAAACCCCCCACCTGACCCTTAGCTTCCCCCACCCTCCCGAGCCCCCCAAAACATTTTAAAATTACCTGGTGGTCTAGTGGTGGTCCCGGGAGCGATCCCCCGTTCTCAGGCCGTCAGCTGCCACTCATAAAGATTGCGCCGATGGCCCTTTGCCCTTACCATGTGACAGGGTATCCGTGCCATTGGCCGGCTCCTGTCACATGGTAGGAGCACTGGATGGCCGGCACCATCTTTAAAGGGTTTGAAAAAGTGCAAAGTAATCCCATATAAAATTAGAAAGTCGTACTAAAAAAAAAAAAGGGGGGGGGGATACCAGATATTTATCATGTTTTATCATCGATTCATGTGTGTAAGGCTGGGTAGCCTCTTCTCTTGAAGCTTATGCCATTTATTTATTTATTTATTTTTAGATTTTTATATACCGGTGTTCCTATATGAAATAAAGATCACATCGGTTTACATTGAAACAGAACATGAAAATTGCCAAAAGGCATTACATAGAACATAGAGATTTTGGTGACTTCCTCCTTAGCAGGCGATTTTCAACATTGGTGAAACGTTAATATCAGGACCATTACATCTTCACCGAATTTTCATTAAGTTTAACTTAGAAATTATTTTAATGGCTATTTGAAAAGGACTCTCTTGAATCATTTTTGATGGATTTTGTGAATCTATTTTGAAGATTTTTCAAATTAAGATCCTATTAAAAATCATAAAATCTGTGCGACCTTAGGTGGATGCTTATATTAAATGTGCGGAAGCACTGCCTCTCTCTATATAGTTCTGACACCTTACTTTATAAAGATCTTTTGATAAATATTTGGTATCCCCCCCCCCCCCCCCTTTTTACTTCTCAGTTGTTTTTAAACAGAGCTCCAAATATTTGTTTCATTTCGTGCCATTTCCCATCTGAAATGACCCAGACAACTGTTACTGATGTTAACTTATCGATTGTTGCCACCTAGTGGCTGATTTGTTATATTTCACTGTTTTCTGCTATCTCTGTTATCTTAACCTTGTATGTTGCTTGCTTGCTAACCTGGCACGCGCTCACTAGCAGCTTTTAGCTGTCTGTATTTCTGCATATGAAACCAGTATCTGGCCCTGCATGTGAAGCAGAGAATTTCCTGAGGGCAGTGAGTTCAGGAACTGTGCGCAGGCTTGCATCGCTATTGATTGGCTTAGGATTGCAAGTGCCCTCCTATGGACAGTGCAGCACGAGAGCATTTCGGCGCTGTTAGCAGCGTAATGGCAGCTGCTAACAGCATTCCAACACCCCCCTCCCCCGCCCCCGAAGGCATGAAGGTTAGTGGTGACTTAATTAGCAAGTGGGGTAGGATTTGAAAACTACTCTCTGGCCACAGGTTTAAATGAGAAGTCAGCTGCAGTGCATTGAGGAGGATAATGGATAAAGAATGCTGCCATTTTTTTTTAAAGTAAAATTTGAGCCTTACAGGTACAAAAGCTATCCTTGATGCACTGGATTTCAGGCCTGTAATAAATGTAATATATGAAAATGCATATTTGGTAGACGAATCCACTGACAACTTTATCACACATTTGAGAGAGAAAGGCATGGCGTGAGTATGGCCCATTGCATGATGAACTGATTCTGGATAAACTAATCCTTGGCATAGCCAATGAGTGCACGTTGCTACCATCTGAGAGAACAAGACTTACATTTGAATACGGCTATTGAAATAAGTTGCACCACGGAGTTTGCTGATTTACAGATGAAAAACTAAGGAACTGGATCAGCAGGCTGGCAGCGTTAATTCAAAATATAAGCATCAGTGAAACATAGATAGCTACCAGAATAAGTGACAGTAGGATATCCCACCTGCAATCAAATCGCATGTGGTATTATGGCAATATACATACAGTGTCCCGCATATGGAAAACATGGAGGCCATGCAGTAGCTTGAATAATTTTACAAGAGTGTGTCTATCAAGTAAAAGGCGAAACATCGAGTAAGCTGCCTAAGCTGGAGGAAGTATCAGTCAGATGGTGCAGACTTGTTCAGTACTGATGTGATCTTCTCAAAGGGATGCTCAAGCACTAGGAAGGCAATATTCCACTTAAGCCAAAACAGTTCAGACTTATGCAGCTAAGTGG
This sequence comes from Rhinatrema bivittatum, assembly GCF_901001135.1. NCBI lineage: Eukaryota > Metazoa > Chordata > Amphibia > Gymnophiona > Rhinatrematidae > Rhinatrema > Rhinatrema bivittatum. Next base: position 49,070,276 of record NC_042623.1, on the reverse strand, counting down.
CAGTGTTTGAATATTTGGCTGTGTTTAGCAGTCACTACTTAGCCGATTAACTATTTATCCACTTAAATTTATCCACTTAAATGTTCCTTGTATCGCTCCTATGCGACGGTTATGTTGTACTGTAAACCGGTGTGATCTGTATACTTTACAGGAATGTCGGTATATAAGAATTTAAAATAAACAAATAAATAAATAAATAGTTAATCATCTAAATAGTGGGTAGAATGGGGGCATTCCAGGGTGACTTATCCAGATAAGTGGTAATATTCAGATGTAGCCAGCTAACCCCTAGACTTATCAAAATGCTATAAATAAAGCGGAAATAGTGCTTGTGATTAAACAAAAAAAAAAAAAAGGGGGGGGGCATGGTTAGGCTAATTTCCCTATTCCTGCATCACATAGGTAATTTCCGCAAGGTGCATACATTTATCGCACCTGTGCTATTTTTCACATCATGCGCTCAGTGCACTGCAGAGTGCATTACCGGGAAAAGGTTTTTATCGCACATACCATTGAGAGAGAGAGTTCGGTTTTCATTGCTACAAAAGGTGCGCTGGCCAGATGCAGTCTCTCTGCATCAGGTAATACTGCCTAATGCCCTCATTTGCATGGGATTTCTATGCAAGGGTGCTAAGCAGTACGCCCATTTAGAAACACGCATTTTCTGCACACAGAACTCCTTGTTGCATTGGCAGTAAGCACTGCGCACGGTAAATTCGCGTTCAAGTGTAGGCAGGAAGGTGCGCCTTTCTGCATCAGCCTTTTGTCAGTAATTGTTTGCCTGTATTGAATATACACACAAGCCTCAGAAGGAAATTGTGATGTTGTATGATATACTAAGGCCGCCTTGGCAGATTGTCGACATGGACATATTTAACTTTGCTGGGAAAGAGTTCCTGTTGATAATTGATCTTCATTCAGACTTCTGGGAAACTGAACTGCTCCAAGACATGTCTGCAGAAACCGCAATCAAGTATGCACGTTATGATCAATCAGATCGAGCGAGTGATTTTGGATAATGAGCCTCAGTTTGCTTGCACACATGCAGTTTAAACAGTTTGCTACTGATTGGGAGTGTGAGCATGTCACTGCATCACCACGGCACTCACAAGCTAATGGAAAAAATCAGCAGTGAAGACAGTTAAAAAGAAAATCTATGCAAGAAGGAACAAGGGATGGCAAAGACCTGTGTGAAGCTATACACCATTGGAGAAACCAACTCATGGAAGGCATTGGATAGTAGTCAAACACGATCCCTTATGTCAAGGAGACCGAAGACATCATTGCAAATAGCCAGTAAATGCTTGAGCCCTGTGTGATAAAAGGTGCATTGGAAAGGCTGTGACCCAAGTGACAAATCTTTTTAGATCAAGCTATGATACATCGGCTAGGGATTTGCCTAAGCTGAATAGGGGTGAGCCAGTCTGCATGAAACCATTACTGGGAGACTGAATGAGCTGTTAGAGCCTGGGTACCAGCATGCAAAAGGTTGTATCCTGCCCATACCTGGTGGATGTTGGACAGCTCCTTCGCTATAGTCGTGTGGATCTGCGAGTGGCTGAGCAGCCATCTTCTCAAGGCTCAACTGAAGGGCCAGGCAATCCCTCCTGCACAAGGACATGTGGGGAGCTGTATTGATGTGAACCTTGAGCATGTGAGCACACTTGTTGGGAGTTTGGGTCAAAGCATGATGGCCAGGAGAGATAACAGCCCAATGATGCCAGAGATAAACAGCTGCAGGTACAGTAAAGCCTTGTCTGTACTCCCAATGGTCAACATTCAAAGTCTCCCAAGAAATCTGAATGACATTTTACAGTGGAAAGTTGTGCATTAAGTGAACAAAGACAAAGATGTTAACATCACTCTGTAAGTTATCTTAAGGTTGCTTGTTACAGTTCACTGTGTTCTATTTCCTCTTTCTGTTGCTTGCTGGGTAATACTGTACATCAATGGCACCTGGAAGCTTTCCGTTCTCTTTATTTCTACATATGACGCAGAAGGGCCTGTCTCTTATCTGTATTAGCAAATCACTGCATACATCTAGTGGTGCGATACAAATAAGTAGAAGCAGTAGTATCAAGGGATTCTGATTTGTTTTCTGTTTTTGCAAAAGTATAAAGGCGGGTTAGCATTACATTGCACTTACCATACAAACATTTTACAAATTTATCTCATTCTCCAACCTCTTCATTTTTCTAAACAATTAAATGGCAACATTAAGTGTACAGACCAAGGGAACAAGAAGAAAAATGCCCATAATCCTATTATAGCTATTAGAACACAGTATTATTTAACTCTTGGTGAAAAACCATTAATTATATAATGAGGTTTCTCTTCCAGCATCCCCATCCTCTCTGTACATAAACAATTGCTTTAAAAGAACCTCTTCCCACTCAAATTCCAAGTGTTGCAAATGGCATGAAGGTGAGAGAACTTCTGCATCAGAGATTAAGAGGGATTTAAAAAGCTAACAGGGTCATTTTAAAAGGAATGCACTTGCACTCATAATCAGCTGAATCTGCGCGCAAGTAGAGAGACACTGCAATTTTAAATTGTACACTCAAGAACGCGTGTATTATTTAAAGTACCCTTTCTGCGCATATTTTGGCTAGGGCTTTAGCGGCTTTTTATACACATATGCAGGTGATTTTAAAATATGCTTGCGCGAGGGGAAAAAATTTTTTTTTCCCAGGTAGTCCACCAGTTTGTCCAGTTCATATTGAGGTAGGGTCTTCATCCTGCAAGCCTCCCACTTGACCACAAACCATCACACTGTACTAAATGCCCTAAAACTCAAGATCGCCAGACCTGCTCCTCATCAGGACCAGCAGTAAGGATATGCAGATAACACGCAGACATGCGCCAGCGTCATCTTTTTTTTAAAATGCAGATTTATGCATATAGTTCTTGGCCACGCCCCCCGACACCAGTGCCCCGCCTCTTTTCCGCTCCTTTTTCTTGTTGCATGCATAGGTATGTACGCTCATATTTTGCAGCTTCTTACAACGAGGCTTGCACACATGCGTGCATATGTGGGCGTTTCTGCGTGAGCTACACTTTTAAAATTGACCTGTTAATGAAGAGAGGATGGGCATTTGCTAGACAGCTGAGCGGACTCCACGCTAGTACTGAGCTGGATGTCCATGGCGCATGTCCGCATGTTATCTGCATATCCTTACTGCTGATCCCTGATGAGGAGCAAGTTTGGAGATCTCGGGTTTTAGGGCATTTAGCACAGTGTGATGGGTTGTGGTCAAGTGGGAGGCTTGCAGGGTGAAGACCCTACCTCAATATGAACTGGGCAAACTGGTGGACTACCTGGAAAAAAACATTTTTTCCCCTCACGTAAAAGCATATTTTAAAATCACCTGCATACGTGTGTAAAAAGCCGCTAAAGCCCTAGCCAAAATATGCGCAGAAAGGGTACTTTAAATAATACAAGCGTTCTTGTGTACAATTTAAAATTGCAGTGTCTCTCTACTTGCGCGCCGATTCACCTGATTATGAGCGCAAGTGCATTCCTTTTAAAATGACCCTGTTGATGGCAGATCTAATAAACTGTTGAAAGCATGCAGTAGAAAGTTTGACTAAAACCAGTTTTCAATATATTATGACAATACAATGTAAAAACATCGTAAGTATATAGAAGTACTGTAATTCAGCATCATATTTTCATGAAGAAAGGATAACAGTTGGTAGTGGGTTACAAACAGTAATGAATTCATTCCTTCCATTCATTAAGTACACGCACACGTTCAGTCATGTTAAGTTCTGCCTCCTCTTTGGAAAGCATTACTTGCACGTGTACCCTTGAGTGCACACTTTTTAATGTAAAAAAGTACGCATGTGAGTGCCAATTCCGTCCCCTGGGACGTCTTTGCTCAGTCTGTAGACTTTTATATGCCTTCAGCCCCAGACTACCTTAATACAGCCATTTGCATATAAAAAAAACCCGGTTTCATATGCGGAAATGGTTTAAAAATTTCTTTTTAAAAATGTGGAGCAACGAATCCCGAGGGCATTTCAGAGGGCAGTATTCAATACTGCCTGTCTAGATAGAGTCCACAGGTACAAGACATGCGGAAGTTTTCCCTTTAAAGTTTGCCACATATAGAAGAGAACCACAAACTTTGTACCTGTAATTTATTTTTTTTTGTGCAGGCAAAATTTCTATGGAAAATAATGTGCATAGATTTGAAAATACAATCTACTTGCAGTATTTTTCCGATCCCACCCAAAACCACACCCTTGGAATGCCTCCCTTGAATGCGGCTAAAACAATGCACTTTGGGAAATGGCGCATACGGTTTTAATCTCTTAGAGGGGAGGCAATTTTCAAAACTGGTCTTCGGGTAATTAGAGAAATTCAACTAGAAGAATTTCGTTGCCTAAAGCTTCAAATGCCAAACGTGTCATGGCACGCAGATAAAACTCCCTGTTTGCGTGTGTATAACCTTTTTTTAAAAAAAAATTTCATTTCCAGTAAGCATTTTATTCAAACCCGACACATTTATGATGTTCTTACTGTTACAGGAACTTTGAACCAAAAGAACTGGGGGAAGAAGTACCCAGCATGCAATGGTGCCAAGCAGTCCCCTATCAACATTGACGAGGGTCTCACCCAGGTGAACGTCAATCTAAAGAAACTGAACTTTCAGGGCTGGCAAAAGGAATCGGCGGAAGAAACTTTAATTTATAACACCGGCAAAACAGGTACCTGCGATGCGCGAAGTTTATTAATGCGTGTGTTTGAATTTGCCAAGTCGTGCTGCTCTTTCCAGTCCCCAAATATATTGATCTAGCAAGAGTACACCTGGCGTTTACAAATGGGCCAACCGAAACTACAAGTGGGAAAAATCTACCATATTGAATTTACTTATCCAGCCATGCGCGGTGGAAAGTAAATCATCTGTACAACGATGGCCGTGCTGGAAACTGAACAGCTTGGACATAGGGAGGGTAAGATTGTGGGTAACTGTTACATGTAAAGCCTGTTGCTAATTTTTTGTTTCACTGTAAACCGAGGTGATGTATGTCTATACGTACCGCGGTATAAAAGAATCTATAAATAAATAAATAAAATGTGGCAAAAGCGAGTGTTTAAATCCCACGGATTTTCAATGGGGATGTATATTGCATACGTTGGCTTTACAAATGATCCTGCCGAAAGAAGCTGCATAAGTTACGCCTCTGTCCGGAGCAAGTACATTTCCTATGTCAACTTACGGGGGTGCTCTTTAACATCAAAACGTATGCGTGGAGGTGAACTCCCCAACTGAGCCCTGCCCCCAGGAGCCCCTCCGCCGTCTGGGTAAACCTGCACACGAGCATGACTTGTGCATGTGAGTTTACACTGGGTGCTCCGTGTGGAAAGGCATTTGAAAATTACCCCTCCCCGATGATCCTTTTATTTATTATAAAAACAAATTGAATTTCACGGTTGTCTCTACTTTTTACATCTGTTTCAAGCAGAGAGGTGTTCTGTCTGTGCTGTGGAATGGCTCTTTCTGGTTCATGGCCGGATAATATCTGAAGGGAAGACTCAGGTCTCGTAAGGAATTCACAGAAAGAAGGATCTTTACGCTGTTTGCACAACCGGCCCAGTTTATGGAACAGGAGAAATGCTTAGGCAAATACCAGCTCAGGTCCCAGCAGTACTGGACTGAGAAAAGCTGAACTTATTAGATCTCGGAAGCTAAGCAGGATGAGGTGAGGGGAAACCGCCAAAGAAGACTAGAATGCAATGAAAAAGACTCCAAAATATTCTAGCGGGCAGTGTGGTGGGTGGGGCTTTGGTCACCTGTAAAAACAACCACCTGCTCGGTGCCTGTTTTTGTCCACAGCTTCAGGGATGTCTGCAAGGTTCCTGCCCAGGTGCTCTGTCTGTCCCACCGCTATCACTTCACAGGAGAAGAAAGCGCCCCTAATTGGATCAAGCTTGTGGGTGTTCACTTCCACTGCTGCACTAACAGATGTGTCATTGAGGAGGGGGACTAGCTAGCTGGTGGTTTTGGAGTGGCCCAGACCGCCTTCGTAATCCCCTCACCCGGACCAGCTGTGACATCCGAGGAAGCGTTCCCTTCCCCACAGGATTGCCTGGGGCACTGTTCAGCCTGAAAGTGGTCCTGAATAGGGATGGGCATTCAGGAGGAAGAAAATAAGACAACATTTCCTATTTTCTTGTGGGTTGTTTTCAAAACAATGATTTAAATTCCGATGAAGTTTTGTCAGAATATCCTTTCGTTTTGAAAATCAATTAAAAAAAAAAAAAAAAAGAAAAGTCGTTGGTCAGACCTAGGCCAAATCGGGACCTTGCCTATAGATGAGATCCAAAGGAGGTCCGACGCTGGAGCCCGGTCCAGATGCCTGGGCATCAGCCTAGGCCACAGCCTGGGCCCAGGCCCAACAACAGGGCCCCGCGCAGAGACAGAGCCCCAGTGCCTGAGCCTTGCTCTAAGCCAAAGCCCGGGCTCAGGTTCAGTGCCAGGGCCTGGTCTGGAGCATGGGTCAAGATGCCTGGGCCTCAGCCTAGGCCAGAGCCCGGGCCCCAGCCCAGTGCCAGAGGCAGGTGCTTGAGTCTGGGCCTCTGCCCAGAGGTCAGGACCCAATGCTGGGGTCTCAGCCAAGGGTCAGGCCCCGGCCCTGAGGCTAGAGTGCTGGCCTGTAGGTCCTTTTCTTTTCTTCTTTCATCGCAAATGATGGTGCCCACTAGAGACGCACCAGAGTAAATGAACCCCAGTGCATCCTCCTCAGTGGAGGACACCTTTTTGCTGGACAGCAATGCCATACAGTGCCATATGCAAAACCTTTCTAATCTACATCACAAACTGATTAGTTCAAAATTCCAAAAAAAATTTTTATTTTTATTTTGTTTTCAAGGAGGAAAAGACTTCAGATGCCAGACTGACTATTTTAAAAAGTCATTCTGGTAAAGGGCAAAATCATTAGTCTAAAAAACCTCCTCTTTTTATTTTGGTTTTAACAATTTTATCTTTATTATTTTACATTTTCTCTCTTTTTTGTTAATTAAAAAGGAACACTGAACTTGTTATTATTCCCATGTGCAATTGTCTAATTGTATTTATAATTTTGCAAAGTCCATTTCCTTTTCCCATTCATACTTGATTCTCAAAAATGGAAACTGTTTTGTGAAACCGCATTTTAAAACACTCCACTTTATATGAATAACACACAGTACTTACGGTATCTTAGCTCATTCAAAATTGGTGGAGGTAGATTCTGATCACCGTTAAGCTTCGTATAGGTTTTTGAAGAAAACACATAGTTTTGGAAGGAACCGTTCAGAAAAGTCTCCCTGACGCAGCCGTTAAGGCGAAACACTGGCCAGCTCATTGGAGTTTTCTGGAAAGAGGACAATAATGGAGTTTTTGCTCATTTGAATTATCAGGTCCGAAGCAAGAGTACTCCACCAATTTTGAATGAGCTAAATAAGTACGCGAGTGGGGGTAGATGCAACCCTGTTCACAGAAGAGAATGTTTGGGAAGAGCTAGGAAGACAAAGTGGACCACGCCATGGGCCAGATGAGGTACATCCCAGGATACTGTACTGAGGGAGCTCAAGAGATGTGCTAGCGGGTCCGCTGAAAGACCTGTTCAATAGATCCCTGGAAATGGGAGTGGGGCTGCAGGACTGGAGAAGAGTGGTTGGGCTCCCGCTTCTCAAGAGCAGAAAGGAGGCTGGAAACTGCAGGCCGAGTAGCTTCACCTCGGTGGTTGGAAAATTGATGTAGACTGCTGAAGGAAAGGATAGTGAACTATCTACAGTCCAGCGGGTTGCTGGAACCGAGGCAGCATGGATTCACCAGGGGAAGATCCTGTCAGACACATCCGATTGATTTTTGATTGGGTAACTAGAGATCTTGATCAAAGAAGGGTGCTTGATGTGACCTGGATTTCAGCAAATCTTTTGATACAGTCCCCCATAGAAAGCTCATAAATAAAATGAGAAGCTTGGGAGTGGGCACCAAGGTGGTGAAGTAGATTACAAACTGATTGACAGATAGGAGAAGCTGGTAATCGTAAATGGAACCTAAGTATGATACCCTGGAGGAGAGAAGATGCAGTGGAGATATGTTACAGACCTTCAGATACCTGAAATGTATTAATGATGTACGAATTTGAACCTTTTCTGTAGGAAAGGAAACTGTAGAACTTGGGGTCATGAAATGAAACTCGGGGAGGGGGATCACTCAGAACCAAATTCCGGAAATATTTCTTAACAGAAGAGCTGGGGGAGGATGAAAACAGTAAATTAATTCAAAAGGACATGAGATAAACACTGCAGATCCCTAGAAGTTGGATGATAGAAATGAAGGGGTGCATGGGAATACCCTGCATGGAGTAGCAGTGAACACCCTTAACAGACGGCATGGGAGTAACCTACACAGAGCGTCAGTTACCACGATGGACAACTTGGATGGACCATTTGGTCTTTATCTGCTGTCATCACTATGTTACTATGTTAATAACACCTCCAAACCTATTTTCTTAGGTGGACTGTAGAAGCCTACGATACTAGCATCTTTTTAATGCATCTGGTGTTCAGTAGATATATCTTTTAGTAGAAGACTGCACATGGATGGTTTTATGTTTTTGTTAACTATTGTAAGTGAATTGAAAATTAAACCTATTGTGCCTTGGAAAAACTTCTGACTTTCCACCTCATTCTTTCCTTTATGAAAATGTTCTGTTAATGGAATATGATGACCGAAACTATTTTACATTTCCTTGCGTTTCAGTGGAAATTAATCTACTAGATGACTACTATCTCAGTGGAGGTGCCTTAGACTCTGTGTACAAAGCAAGCAAGATAACGTTTCATTGGGGGAAATGTAACGCTTCATCTGATGGATCGGAACATAGCTTAGAGGGCCAGAAGTTTCCCTTGGAGGTACTACTTTACTTGTTACTTGTTCAATATATCATCATTTTAGAATTTATGAAGTGTTTATTTTTTCATCTTTTCTTTTTAACATGCATTATACATTTTCCTGGTTTGAATTCATAAGTTTCTTTTTGGACTAACAGCCAGATGTACTAAACGAGTTTTCTAGGGTTATGTTTTTGTCTCATTTCATTTGGAAAGAAAAACAAACACAATTTTATTGTTTCCAAAGCAGCCAACAGCCCTGGTTTTCCCTCCTCCCCTCTGACTGAAAAAGAACATGGACGCGCGCATAATGTGTTAAAATCTACCCCTTAGGGTTTCCCCCTTTATTTTTTATTTTTTAAAATTTTTATTTATGAATATTCAGATACATCTTTAGGCCCGGATTTTAAAAGCTTTACGCGCGCCGGGCCAATTTTCAAAGGCCCGGTCATGCGCGTAAATCCCTGGGATGCCCGTAAGTCCCGGGGCTGAAGAAAAGGGGTGGGGCAGTGGCGGTCCGGGGGGCATGTTGGGGCTAGAGGCCCCCGGCACAGCGGCCATTTGCCGCTGTGCCAGGAGATCGCATGCCTGCAGGGTGCCGGTGCGCGCTACTTGCACCTGCCCCGAGGAAGGTCAGGCTAGAAGGTAGGGAACTGGGGAAGGTCGCGGGCGTCAGCGCACGCAAGTTGCACTAATGTGCACCCCATTGCGTGAGCCAACCCCTGATTTTATAATATGCGCGCACCGGCGCACACATGATTTTAAAAGGATGCGCGCGCACATGGACGCGCGCACATCCTTTTAAAATCTTCCTCTTAAAGTACAGACTTGAATAAAGAAAAACAGATCAAAGCAGCATCATAATATTTAAAGCATAAGAAGAAAAAGGAAACATTTTATGGTTATGAGCATATTTGGTCTGAAAAAGAGGGGGACGCACAAAGCAAATAAAAAGCTGATTTTATATTTCTATAAATTCCCAAACACAAGAGAAAAAAAACCCCATTTCTAGGTATTGAAGACTTAATCCAGATATCGAAGATAGTATTTTCCATTTGTGTCTACGAGAAGAATATTGCAATTGGCCTTACGTTAGAACTGTATCATTCAAACTAAAATAATATAATTATAAAACAACTGCATTGTACGATGCATATATTGATGTAGTGTAAAACTGCTAATAATATGTCTTGGGTGCATGAACATGTTTTTCTAAGTTTGTTATTCCTGTACAAACATGACCAAACATTTTACAAGGTAGCATATTGACCACCCATTGAGATTTTATTGACTAGAAAAGCCATAAATGACCAATCAAATTGGTCAGTGTGGCCTTTCAGAGAATAAAATTCTGACAAGATAGGATGTTTCAAGAGAACCCATCAGAGGAGTTCATTTCTCTGAATGTGAAAAGTAGATTTTCTTTAAATATGCCATAAACATACTCATTTATTCTATATTTTCCCTTCATCATTTCAGCCTGCTGTTTTGTTGTATTGTGAAATACTGGAATTTAAAAAAAAAAAAAAAGATTTAGTGACGAAAGAGAGAAATTATTTACATGTGGGTGCTAATTTACATGAGCTTTTGCCTGCTCTTAGCTTCTTTCTTCAGTTGTCACAGGTCGCCATCTGCAATGGTAGCTCTGTAAAACGATGTCAGAAGCAGGGACCGATAGAATTCCAAAAATGTGTGCACAATAACGTCAACATATATTGTTACTGGACCAAGAAAATACTTTCCAAGTTGTGATGCATTTTATATCCAATATCTTTGTCTGGGATCTATATAGCAATAAATGTTTTAATCCATTTAGGTTTAATGTCTACCAATTGGATCTTATAACACAGTTATTTGCCTAACACAGTTATTTGCCTAACAAATCTGCTTCATTTTTTGAAGGGGTTAATAAACATGTGGATAAAGGTGAACCGGTAGATGTAGTGTATTTGGATTTTCAGAAGGCATTTGACAAAGTCCCTCATGAGAGGCTTCTACGTAAAGTAAAAAGTCATGGGATAGGAGGCGATATCCTTTCGTGGATTACAAGCTGGTTAAAAGACAGGAAACAGAGAGTAGGATTAAATGGTCAATTTTCTCAGTGGAAAAGGGTAAACAGTGGAGTGCCTCAGGGATCTGTACTTGGACCGGTGCTTTTCAATATATATATAAATGATCTGGAAAGGAATACGACGAGTGAGGTTATCAAATTTGCGGATGATACAAAATTATTCAGAGTAGTTAAATCACAAGCAGACTGTGATACATTGCAGGAGGACCTTGCAAGACTGGAAGATTGGGCATCCAAATGGCAGATGAAATTTAATGTGGACAAGTGCAAGGTGTTGCATATAGGGAAAAATAACCGTTGCTGTAGTTACACGATGTTAGGTTCCATATTAGGAGCTACCACCCAGGAAAAGGTTCTAGGCATCATAGTGGATAATACTTTAAAATTGTCAGCTCAGTGTGCTGCAGCAGTCAAAAAAGCAAATAGAATGTTAGGAATTATTATGAAGGGAATGGTTAATAGAACGGAAAATGTCATAATGCCTCTTATCACTCCATGGTGAGACCACACCTTGAATACTGTGTACAATTCTGGTCGCCGCATCTCAAAAAAGATATAGTTGCGATGGAGAAGGTACAGAGAAGGGCAACCAAAATGATAAAGGGGATGGAACAGCTTCCCTATGAGGAAAGGCTGAAGAGGTTAGGGCTGTTCAGCTTGGAGAAGAGACGGCTGAGGGGGGATATGATAGAGGTCTTTAAGATCATGAGAGGTCTTGAACGAGTAGATGTGACTCGGTTATTTTCACTTTATAATAATATAAGGACTAGGGGGCATTCCATGAAGTTAGCAAGTAGCACATTTAAGACTAATCGGAGAAAATTCTTTTTCACTCAACGCACAATAAAGCTCTGGAATTTGTTGCCAGAGGATGTGGTTAGTGCAGTTAGTGTAGCTGGGTTCAAAAAAGGTTTGGATAAGTTCTTGGAAGAGAAGTCCATTAATGGCTATTAATCAATTTTACTTAGGGAATAGCCACTGCTATTAATTGCATCAGTAGCATGGGATCTTCTTAGTGTTTGGGTAATTGCCAGGTTCTTGTGGCCTGGTTTTGGCCTCTGTTGGAAACAGGATGCTGGGCTTGATGGACCCTTGGTCTGACCCAGCATGGCAATTTCTTATGTTCTTATGTTCCGAGGAAGGCCTGTTCTGGGACCGATGCTTTTTAATATATTTATAAATTACCTGGAAATGAGAACAAGTGAAGTGATCAAATTTGTTGATGACACAAAATTATTCAAAGTTGTCAATTCACAAGAGGATTGTGAGAAATTGCAAGAGAACATTACAAATCTGGGAGACTGGACATGCAAATGGATTTTAATGTAGAGAAGTGCAAAGTGATGCACTTAGGGAAGAGTAACCCAAATTATAGCTTCAAAATGCAAGGTTCCACATTAGGAGTCACCACTCAGGAAAAAGATCTAGGCATCATCGTTGATAATACATTGAGATCTTCTGCCCAGTGTGCAGCAGCAGCCAAGAAAGCAAATAGAATGCTAGGGATTATTAAGAAAAGAATGGAGAATAAAACAGAGAATATCATAATGCCTCTGTATCGCTTCATGGTGTGACCTCATCTTGCGTATTATGTTCAGTTCTGGTCACCACATCTCAAGAAAGATATAGCAGAATTAGAAAAGGTACAGAGAAGAGTGACCAACATGACAGAGGGGATGGAGCAATTCCCCTATGAAGAAAAGCTAAAGAGGTTAGGACTCTTGAGACGGCTGAGGGGAGATATGATTGAGGTCTATAAAATAATGAGTGGAGAGGAATGCGTAAACAATTAAATAGTTATTTACTCTTTCAAAGAGTACAAATGTAAGGTTTCAAATACAGATGGTTCAGTTAAAGGGGACACGATAGACTCTTGAGGTTCCCCAAATTCTAGTTGGCATGACAATGATCAAAAATCTCCCAAGACTGTTATTTGAACCCGAGACGTGAGAACTGACTTAGACCTTTCGGTTTAGTTCTTCCCAAATCCAGCACATTCAATATAATCCGTAAACTAGAGGGATCAGTTACATTAAAAGCAGCACTGAGGTCAAGTAAAATTAATAGTGAAGAAGCTCCTTTATTCAGTATTCTCAGGATAACATCCATTAACGATGCTGTAAATGTCTGTGCCATGTGACTGCCTAAAACCGTCTGATGATTATCCAGGTATCCTACTGAACCTATGTGCTTCATCAACTGAAGCCCTCTCAATAAGCTTAGACAAAAAAGGAAGACTGGAAACTAGCCGAAAATGTATCTAAATCGGGCAGATTTGCAGAGGCCTTTTTCAGTAATGGCTGAACAGCTGCTACTTTCTGTGCTATAAGATCCAGTTGGTACTAAATTCAGCCACACAGTTGATGGAGGGGAACTGCCAATATTTTGCCAGTGTTAAAATCTCTCATGGCTGCCTGTATAATTCAGGATTCACTTTAGGATCCTGAACTATACAGACATTTAGATGAGTTAACACTGAGTTATCTCAGTATGAATGTGGCCGCCGGCAAGGTACATTCTCCCTCGCTTCCTAAGATCAGGACTGGAGGTACCATCTGTGAAGTTGGAATAGTTAATGAGGATGAGACAGCGTGCTTTTTCATGTTGTGCTTCTGTGCTCTGGAATGTACTTCCTAGGGAGCAATTGATGCATTTCTAACCTACAGCAGCTTTCAACCTCATTATTTACACATGTTTTTGCAAAGTGTGTGCAAGCCCTGTGCTGATGTCCTCATAAGGAGTCCAAAGGCACACAGTAAATCCTGGGGCTCTAACAGTCTTCACTTCCCATACAGTCCAGTAGCCCCAGATTCTCCAGGATTCCCCTTAGGTGGGGAGAATACTCTCCTAAACTCTGGGCATTGTCTTTTCACAGTCTGGGTAGCACACAGCAATAATCACACTGGGCTCGAGAATAAGGTTCTAACATAACTTTACTGATAGGTTTTTGCCAGATGAAAAATAGTACAAGTTAAGTTACATATAAGTCCTTGCCTTCCCACAGCCCATAACACATACATTACTGAGGGGGAAACCTGTGACTCTGCAGTTCCTTCCATAATGTTCTTCCCAATCAGATTCCCTCCTAACTTTTGGGGCACTTTTACTCCTCAGGGATCTCTACACTGGTGAGATTATAGCTCATATTAAGTTCCCAGTTTACAATCCCTTTGATCAGATGTCTTGGTAGTCAAGTTTCATACTCCTCTGGTTCTTTTCCCTTCTTCTTGTTGTACCTGAAGGGTACCATTTCAGCTCCTTTCCTGAATCTACGCGCTATTCTCTTCTCCTGGTGGGCATTGGGTAGCAGTCTAAGCTTCCTTCCAGACCTCAGGTGGGTAATTGAATCTCTTAGAGGGAGAGGTTCAGAACAGTCCAATAATACAAGACCAGTCAACTATATGCAAAATAGAAGGAAGAGTGGGTTCAATTGAGAACTTCCTTCACCAAATCCAAAAATAGAAAATAAATTCTTTAAAACAAAAGCAGAAGTAAAAGAAAAGGAACTGAAAAATGCTCCTGCTTCCTCCGAAACCAAACTAAGAATCCACACACTCAGAAGATCTCGGCCTTTTATAGAGGCTGGCAGCAACCATTGCAGCAGCCCACATGGGTGAGCTGAAGGATAGGGGGTTATGCTTCCTTCTATCTATACTGATAGAACAGTCTTCTTAATAGAGACCCAGTAGGGCTTGACATAGAGGTCGTATTCTGACTTATCCAGCTAAGTGGCACTGTATAAATATTTGGCTACACTGATCGGCCGCCATTATTCAAAATGACACCAACCAGACCTTACCCCAGTCATGTGACTGGGCAGGGTCTGAGGATCAGACATAGATCAAGTGGCCAACCCCCTACTCAATCTTTTTTTTTAGCAGCGGTACTTTTTATCGGCAAGCCCTTTAAGGTAATGGCAGTCCCTTAAGGTTGGGGTCATCAATGCATTAAAAGGCCACTAGCCACGTTCTTTTGTCTGCAGTGTTTGACTACAAGACAAAGAGCCACAATATGTTTTTGGGGAGGGGTTCCACTATCACGGTGCCACTCCCCCACAATAGTGGGACCCCTCCCACAAAAAAGCATTGGAGCTTGATTCAGCCAGGCCTGACAGTCGGATAGTGGCTGAATATCTACCTTATAAGGTTTAGCTTTAGGTTAGCTAGACTGGGTTACTGATACTTTATAGAAGAGGTTTCTTTTTTTAAAAAGATTAAGGGTTGGGATTATTTTGATAAGATGGATATATGTTCTTGTTTAAGGTCTATATGTTGTTTTATTTTGATGTTTTTTCTTTTAGAATTTGCTGCTATTGATACATTGTAAAGCATCTTGGGTCTACGTATGGGAAGGCGTCAGATAAATAAGATATTGATGATGATGATAACATGGAAACATGATGGCAGAAAAAGACCATATGGCCTATTTAGTCTACCTATCCACGCCAACTATTCAGCTTTGTTATTTTTTGTAGAGAGGGAGAGAGAGGGCTATATCCACCCATGTATAAACTGGTTTGATGTATTCTGTCAGGAGACTTACTTTTTTTTTTAGCAGCAATGACACAAGGCGGGTTGCATCTTATAGACTCACCGATTTATCGAAGCATGAGCTTTCGAGGACAGACTCCACTTCGTCAGTTCCATCTGATCCGACCTCGATAAATTGGTTATTCTATAAGGTACTACCCACCTCTTGCCATTTCAGCTACACCAGATTAACACAGCTATCCTCTGATAGCCGTGTTTTTAGCAGTTGTTCCCAAATATTTCCGCACTATAAAGGCCATAACTCTAGGAATGGAAGGCCAGCAGATTCTTCCCCTGATTTTCTATCAAATAACATGAAATTCTTTGGCTGGCCCAGTTCTGATGGAGGACTTGATTCCACCCTTGCCCCACTCTCGCAGAACCGTTCACCTTCCCATCATGCATGCCTGCAAAATATTTTTCCAGGGTGGATTGAAGGGGAACAATAACAAAAAGAAATAGGAATACACAGAAAAAGAAATCATGGAAACAGTTACAAAAGCAATTAAATTCTGAGGGGGAGGTGGGAGAGGAGACAAATGACCCCGATGTCCTCCTGCAGGCATTCGTGCTTCCCACCCTTCCTGGCTGCCTCTGAACATAAGAACATAAGAAATTGCTATGCTGGGTCAGACCAAGGGTCCATCAAGCCCAGCATCCTGTTTCCAACAGAGGCCAAACCAGACCACAAGAACCTGGCAATTACCCAAACACAAAAAAGATCCCATGCTACTGATGCCAGTAATAGCAGAGGCCATTCCCTAAGTCAACTTGATTAATAGCAGTTAATGGACTTCTCCTCCAAGAACTTATCCAAACCTTTTTTGTACCCAGCTTCACCAACTGCACTAACCACCTCCTCTGGCAACAAATTCCAGAGCTTAATAGTGCGTTGAGTGAAAGTAAAGTAGCTCCTGTGACTTCAGAGCAAATGATGGAAACTAGTTCAATCTAGCCAGGTGATGGGCTTGTCAAGTGAATTAAAAAAAAAAAAAAAGGGCAGATTTGTTCTTATAAAGGTATTGAACCTGAGAGGGGAATTCTCTAACATAGGACCATTTTTTTAAATCACGCCTCACCCTTATCCTCCTATTTATTTCATGCTTTTCCAGCTAAAGAGTCCAAAGCATGTTTCAGCAGGCTAATGTTTACATTCACAGTCCTGTAAAATATCAATATATGCAGGATAGAGGGACAATACCGTGCCCTCCTGGAGCTTTCTCTTTGTAAGTTTAGACAATGGCTGGATTACCTCTCTGCTGATGGTGATATGTGACTTGAAAGAAGTGAATACTTTTAGGAAACTGCATGGTAAATGTTCAAATCTAATCCTTTTCAAAGTGGACAATAAAAAAAAAAAAAAATCAAAACTTGTGTGCGAGGCGTATCCAGTGCAGTTCGGCTTTTTATCTTCTCTACTTGGTATAAGGCGCCAAGGAGCTGTCCAGTAATCTATAACTTTTTTCTTTTAGCTCATGATCCATGCCAGTCATGAAATCAAAAAGCAAACTAAGAGTTAGCCGGATGGAAAAAAATATAATCTTATGTGAGCTTGCCGCTCCTGAGGCTTTATGATTCTGGAATGCAGATATGTGACAGGCGCTTCTGTAAAATATTCCATCTCGGCAGTGCTGGGCGTGAATTATGTCTGAAAACAAAATGTCTCCTTATTCTATTTGCAGATGCAAATCTTTTGCTATGAAGCAGAGCAATTTAAAAGTTTCGATGATGCAGTACAAGGACACGGAAAGTTAAAAGCCTTATCCATTTTGTTTGAGGTATCTAATTTTGTCCATTTTTGCTAGTCTAATGAAAACATAACTACCGTGAAATGACATTCCACTCACCCTAAAGCATAAATGCTTTCTTTTCCCCTTTTTTGCCATTTACACAGCGTGCTTTGTTTTACAATGAACAGCAATTCCTAAATTGTTTGCCTCTGAAACCGTTCCAGCTAATTACTGTTGATGTCTCAGCTTTGAGAAAATTGGTATATTTTGTTTAAAAGGCCTTAGTCTTCATTAAAATATCAATAAGAATAGTACAGAATCTTGGTGTCTCATTTAGAGGGGGATGTACTAAGGGGGAGCAGACTTTCATGCAATATTTGCAAACCAGAATTCTGTGTGTGTGTATGTGTGTGTGTGTGTGTGTATGTATATATATATTTTTTTTTACTGGAACTTTGTATGCAAATAAACTCCTAGAAAAAATAGTGCTTTGCTACAGGGAAATTTTGCAAAATAATATAATCCCATCTCTCTTTGTGAAATCTGGTATGCAACCCAATTTCATGTGTGGTTGTGCTGAGCACCAATAGTTAAGAGCTGCTCTGCAGGGTTTTGCTTTCTAGCAACTCATTAGCTATTAAAGTAAATAACATTTTGCATGCGCAAAACTATGCACCAAATTTAGCTTTTTGGGAAGACATAAAATGTTTTTTTTTTAAGTCCACTACATAAACTAAAAAGAAAAATAGTGCATGCTATTGACCATTTTTGCATGTAAAGCAGACTTTGCAAAATGGAGCTCTCCTTAGTACATTGGCCTTATCATAATTCGTACTTGTGGTAAAATTCCTTGCCTTCTGAAATGTACCTTTTCATTTTCTTTAACAGATTGATACGGAAGATAACTTGAATTATGAAGCAATTATGGATGGAATAAACAGCGTTAGCCGTTTTGGTAAGTTCAAGTTCAGGTATGCTATTTGTCCTAAAATAATTGCCATTGCCAATCCAATGAACATGTGCATAAGTAAATGCTTCCCTATCTGTAAAAAAAAAATAAAGAACACAGAGACATAAAACATTTTATTCTCACCCAGAAAATACATTGACTTCTATTTCATGTCACCAGATATTTCCAGTTTATGCATTGCAGTTCCTCAAACAAGAAGGTTGGCATTGCAATGAGACCAAGAAGTCGCTCGTTGAAACATGAATGATCCTATAACCAGTAGGGATGTGCAGAGCAAAATTTTATGTTCATATTTTTTATGTCCGAAAGGGGGTCCCACTTGCGGCCAATATGGACATAAAAAAAATCCAATGAGTTGGGTATATGTACATATGTGCAAAAAAAAAATTTAAACCCCCTCACCCTCCTTAATCCCCCCCCCAGACTTACCACAACTCCCTGGTGATCGAGCGAGGAGTGAGGACGTCATTTCTGCAATCCTTGGCGAGAAGCATGTGACGTCGGCGGCACGTCGAGTGACGCCGGCGTCACGTGATTCCCGGCTCGTTCGCGCCGGACGGCTCGTTCGGCCCAAAAAGAACTTTTGGCCAGCTTGGGGGGGTCAGGAGGCCCCCCCAAGCTGGCCAAAAGTTCTTTTTGGGCCGAACGAGCCGTCCGGCGCGAACGAGCCGGGAATCACGTGACGCCGCGTCTGAGTGACGCGGCGCCACGTGATTCCCGGCTCGTTCGCGCCGGACGGCTCGTTCGGCCCAAAAAGAACTTTTGGCCAGCTTGGGGGGGCCTCCTGACCCCCCCAAGCTGGCCAAAAGTTCTTTTTGGGCCGAACGAGCCGTCCGGCGCGAACGAGCCGGGAATCACGTGACGCCGGCGTCACTCGACGTGCCGCCGACGTCACATGCTTCTCGCCAAGGATTGCAGAAATGGCGTCCTCACTCCTCGCTCCATCACCAGGGAGTTGTGGTAAGTCGGGGGGGGGGGGGATTAAGGAGGGTGAGGGGGTTTATATTTTTATTTTGGCTCAACAATCGCGATTTCCCACATATCGAACATATCTATGTTCGATATGTGGGAAATCCGATCGTTTATGTCGAATCAATTTTTTAAGTAAAAAAAAAATATGAGTTGCGTTTTACTAATGCGGTCAATCCGAATGCACACCCCTAATAACCAGAGCCCCTGCTTTCCTGCAGCAGACTTTTCAAGATTCTGTGACAACTGTGTGGCAAATTGCAGGATTTTGTATTAAAGAGTCACTTCTCTGTCTATGCAAAAAGTCCAATTTTTTTTTATTAAAAACGTTTCCCATTTTTAAACAATTTAAACTATATACAAATACAAAGTTTACCAAGTACAACAATCAAATATTTATTAAACAGAGATATAACTTACAAACCATAAAATGTCACCTTTGTTTTGAATTGAAATTCAGTGCAATCACCCTTTCTTTATTTCCTTGAGAAAGTTTTTGTCGTCTTTCTGCACATGTGAGCTTATGCATGCTGAAAATGCCCTCAGCATCACCAGTTCATTGTGCTGTTAATTGCACAGAAAGGTGTGTGCACATATATCGGACACATGGTAGCAGACACACAAAAAAGGGGGCTGAATTAGCACAAGTTTGAAACTTGTCAGCAGTAGTGCCGGTCATCAAGGTTTCCATGAATTGAAATGAATGCAGTCTCTGCCAGCTGTGAGACACCAGCAGTTGCAGCCTCCCAAAACATATCCAGGGCTTTGTAGCTAGGTTAAGGTTGCCACATACGCAGATGCAAGAACCTTTGTGTAAAGATGAAATTCTAAAGGGACATCACTTCATTCGGGAAATATATCAAAATCATCTTTGGTTTGATTTAAGAAATATCTGAGGGATCAAACATTCTGACTGCTTGCTCTGTCCACTACAATCCCACCCCTCCTCCTAGTTCCCTTCAGTACAGAAAGTGGGGGGAACAACAGGAAGGGTAGGGGCAGGGCTGGTTTAGAGAGCAGAGCACCTCTTCTCTCCTCTGCTCTGTCTGCCTCAGCTTCACACCCCTCTCCTCTTGCTTTCTTCAGGCTGCTTGTGAAGGGAGGGGCTGGAGCAGGAAGCAGAGAATGAAAGAGCTGAGACTGAAGATAGGCACCCTGTGTCTTTCTTCAGATGATTAAATTAGGTGGGGGGAGCTTCAGGTTTGTTGATTGTGTGGCAGGTCTTACATTTTGTGGCAACTGGCTAATTATGCAGTTTCTCAGCCCCCCCCTGCAGAATCAAAGGAGCCTAGGGGGCATGGTCTAAATCACATTTACATAAAGAGCATTGAGAAAAGCTAGGGAACACAGTATTCCGTGGTCATAGTCTGCTCTCTTTTTTCTTAACCATTGTATATTAAGAATGTATGTCTTTCTTCGGTGTAGACTGCCACATGTGACAGTTTGTTTGGGGAAGGCGTTCGCCGCGTAAATGGGCTTTTTGGAAAATTGCCTTCTTTCTCCTGCAGCCGAGGGAGGCGTTCCTGGGGGTGGAGTTGGGGAGGGGTTTGCACTTACACATCCCCACACAAATTCACAGGTGTAAAATGTGTGTGGGTACTTTTTCTGGGATAATCTTCAAGGGGAGAATACGTGCGGGCTTTCCATTTGAAACTCTGTGGACTTCACCTGACTGCAGGCAGTTACAAAATTACCTTGTTAATGGATATCTAGACAGGGTCTCATTTCGATTCACGAGCCTTGTGCACCCCAAAAGCTTTCCTTATGCAACAGGAGCGCTGGTTACAGGTTCTTGTGATTAATGATCCTTATTTATTTATTTCAATTTTTTTTTTTATATTCCACTTTTCACACTTTTTTCAGCACATCAAAGCAGATTACATTCAGGTATTGTAGGTATTTCCCTATCCCCAGAGGGCTTACAATCTTACAGGCTGATTCAGTACGGTGCGCTCAGCCGAGCACACCATTTAGCACCCGTTTGGCTGCGAGTTTTCGACGCGCGTCTATTACCCCTTGTACTGTAAAGGGTAATAGCGCCTTGAAAACCCGCATCCAAACTCGTGAAAACTAATAGCACTTATCACATGCAAATGCATGTTGTTGAGCCTATTAGTTAGTCACCCGGGATACTGAAAGTAACATGTGTGGCCAAGCCACACATTTTACTCTCAGAAATTAACGCCTGACCAAAGGCAGGCGTTAATCATAGATAGCACTGGGAAAGTGTACAGGAAAGCAGATGATATTAAGCAGGAGGTCCCAAAAATTTAAAAAAAGCCTTCAAAAAAAAAAATCTGCCCGCCAGTCCATGGGTTCGAAAATGGATGCTGGCAAAATTAAGTGTCGGTTGTCAGACCTGCTGACAGCCGCTGCTTCCGCTAATAAGGAGGCCCTAATTTAAATAGAGAATTGTGTGCCCAGGAGAGGTGCCTGGAGTGCGGGCGCTCAACACCCGCAAGTTTTATTGCATCGACTTGTACATTTGTACCTGAGGCAATGGAGGGTAAAGTGACTTGCATGAGGACAGTGGGGCTTTTGAACCCTGATCTCCTGGTTCTTAGCGCACCACTCTAACCACTAAGCTACTCCTCCACTCTGAGCTTGATTTCTAAAGCAGTATGATTCACTTTATAGTAACCCTAGCCCTTTGCCCTGGGACAGGAAGCTATGCTGACAATTATATCCTAGCACCAGTCACAAGCCTCAGAGTCCTGCCCCACTACACACCTGTTTCCCCCTCTGCTCCTCCTCCCCCTCTCCCCCCCTAAAAGCCTTTCACTCTCTCTCCCCCCCCCCCCCCCCCCCTCACTCCCCCCACTACTCCTCCCCACCCCTTGCCACCTTGTGCCCTTTGATTGAAGCTGCCTCTGACATTTGTCCCATCTCTGGTTCAGGGCATGACACAGTTGGGTCTGTTCCTTATGAAAAAAAACCAAACATTAGTCAAACCTAACAATATTAGCTGCAAGGATTGTTTTAAAGAGAATTACATGAAAGTGAAAGTCTTGAAAATTGTCTGTTATGGTTCTCTGAATCTATTTCAGGTCTGTGTCTAGACTAGGGTTGAATTACTTATAACTTTTCGATTATAAATAATCATGTTTTTTTACAGGGAAAAAAGCTACTTTACAACCATTTGTACTGTTGAATCTTCTGCCAAACTACACAGACAAATATTTTGTCTACAATGGATCTCTGTCGACTCCTCCCTGCACAGAAACAGTTGAATGGATTATTTTTCAGGACACAGTTACTATTTCTGAAAGCCAGGTAATAGATTTCATGCATCTAAAGTGGGGATACTAATCCGAGAGAATTCCAGGGGAAAGTAATTCCTAAGCATGGGAAAGTAACACAACAATCTCCTATCCTTATTGCTTAAAAAAAGTGCAACACTTCTTTGCAAATGCAGAAGCCATGTGCAAGCCATGGCGGGCGAGGGGGAGAAAAGGGGGATTGGATTCAGATGACAGCCAACGCTGGGCCCTGGCTTTTAGGGTCCAGGTTACTGATATATCGAAATTAGGGAAGAAACACAGGACTGCTTCTACGGCCAAGTGCCAATGCAAAGCACATTCAAGAGGCAGCATTGTATGATTTATCAGGAAGGCTGCTCATTCTGTAAAAATGTTGCTAACAGTAATTTTGTTATGGGATTGGACAGTTGTTTGGTTTTGATTTCTAATATTACTATCCTTAACATACAGCTTGGGGGTAACCTGCACGGAGCAGCAGTTACTACCATAAGACGCTTGCTGGGAAGACTGAATGGGTCATTTGGTCTTTTTCTGCCATCATTACTATGCTACTATTGGCCTCATTTTCTAAAGTATCGCAGGCCTGCGATACTTTAGAAGATGAGGGGCGGGGGGCCGAAATGGGGGCAGGGCCTGCGCTAGTTGGCAGCGATCGCACCGTCGTGGTGCGATCGCTGCTGGTTTCGCACCCAATAGTGCCACCATAGAAGGTGTAGCTATTGGGAGCGAAAGCTGCCACAAAAAGGCACTTACCTTTTCGCTGTCCGGCATCGGCGCAGAGTCGGCCCCGGTGACGCCCCGACTCCTCCTCTTCCGGGGCCGACTCCGCCCCGACTCCGCCCCCATCCTGGTATCGCACGTGATAAGGGACTTTTCGCGTGCGAAAGGTCCCTTATCGCGTGCGAGCAGCGTGGAAAATGAGGCCCTATGTTTCCTGATTAAGATTGTGGCGTGTTATGTTTCAAGCATATTTTGGAAAGCTTTCCGTAGAAAGAAGAAAAAGACTTCTTACTGTTTGTGTTTGGTGTTTTGTATTTCAGCTGGAATTATTTTGCGAAGTGCTCACGATGCAGAAGTCTCGCTACGTCATGGTGATGGACTACTTGCAGAACACCTTCAGAGAGCAGCAATACAAGTTCTTTGGACAAGTGTTCTCGTCTTACACCGGGAAGGAAGAAATTCACGAACCAGGTGCTTAGAAAGCGAGAATTGTGATGGCAAAAAAAAAAAAGACACAGCCTAACTTGTCGGCCCATCTCTACAATCCATTCCGCTTCCAGGCTTTTATTGAATTCCGATACTGTCCTGGTCTCTATCACCTCCACTGGGAGGCTGTTCCATGCAATCACCATCCTCTCTGAAAAGTATTTCCTTAGATTACTCCGGAATCCACCCCCTTTCACTCTCATCTCATTACCCTGCATTCCAAAGCCCCCTTTCTGTTGAAAAATATCCCCCTTCCTTGATAATATAAAAATATCTCTATCATATCTCCACTTTTTTCCAAGGTGTATATATTTAGATTTTTCGTCTGCGACCAAATGCTTTATGATAAAGACTGTTGACCATTTTAGTAACTACCTTCTGGACTGACTCTGTTTGTTTTGTATCTTTTTTTACAGTTCGGTCTCCAGAATTGTACACAGTGCTCAAAATGAGGTCTCACATAGAAGCATTATCCCTTCCTTTCCTGCTGTCTATTCCTCTTCCTATGCAATCAAGCATCATTTTGGCTTTTGCCATCGCCTTATCCTCCACCTATTTGGCCACCTTCATACGATATGATCCTCCCCCCCCCAGATCCTGCTTTTGTTTTATGCACAGAAAAACTTCACCTCTGTACTGAACTGCTCTCTTGGGTTTTTGCAACCCAAATGCAGAACCATGCATTTTTTAACATTACATTTTAGCTGCTGAACTCCAGACAAGTCCTCAAGCTTTACGAGATCCCTCTTCATGATTTCCACACCTTCCAGGGATTCTATCCTGTTGCAGATTGTTGTATCATGCGGAAAAAGACAAAGCTTTCCCAATAACCCTTTTATGATATCACTGATATGAAAATGTTGAAGAGAACCACTAATCTTTGTTGCCTCCCATTCAACCAGTTTCCAACCCAATCAGTCATTTTAGGGCCTATTCTCAGGGAGCTTAGTTTGCTTGTAAGTTGTCTATGCGGAATCAAAAGCCTTGCTGAAACCGAAGTGCACTACATCTAGTGCTCTTCCATGATGTAACTCTCTGGCCAACCAGTCAAAGAAGTTGCTTAGACTTGTTCGACAAGATCTAGATCTGGTGAAACTGTACTCCCTTATATCCTGCACTATCCTCTGTTTTAGCAGCAATTCCAGTAATTTACTGGCCACCGAGGTCCGATTAATTGGCCTGTAGTTATCAAACTCCTCCTTCAACCTTTGGGAAGAGGAACTACGTTTGCCTTTCTGCAGTCTTTTAGAATCATTTCTGACGCTAAAGAAACATTAAAAAGCTTGTGCTCCAGAACTGCCCAAAGTCCTTTAATATATCCCGTCCAACCCCATTGCTTTGTCTACTTTTACTGGCGCCTGATAAACGCAGGATTCTGTAATCGGAGGTCTGCCTCCCTTCCATTGCTGTTTGTGGCCCTTTCCTGGGGTCCCATTCCAAGCCCTTCCTCAGTGAACACTGAACAGAAATATTTCTTAAACAATTCTGCGTTCTTCTCATCAGCCTCTACATATTCCCCTCCTTCATCCTTTGAGTCTTACAATCCCATTTTTACACTTCATCCTGTCACTAATATATCTGGAAAAAAAAAGTCGTCTTGCCCTCTTTTACTGTATTGGCTAATGGCTATTTTTAATTCCATTTGCGCCTTCACTTTCCTGTTTTCCCAGCCTTTCTTAGCTTCTCCAGATCATTTTTTCTGGCTTCCTCTTGCGATCTCATGTAGTTTATGAATGCTAACCCTTTCTTACTTAGCTTTTCAACCACTTTTTTAGATAACCACAATGGCCTCTTTTTTTTCCTGTTACCTTTATTTACCTTCCTAGCAAAAAGGTTGGCTTGACCTTACAATATTCTTTGTTTTAGCTACTGCTTTTCTTCTTCCCCTCTCTTATCCCATCCCATAAAGGACTCCTTGAGTTATTCCCTCATCTTAGCAAAGTTAGTTTTCCTGATGTCCCGGATCCTTAAGGCTGGACCACTGCAGCCTGTGCCATCTGGTGATCACCGGATCCCAGACAATTCCCTAATATGACCTCAAACGTTCTGCCCATTCGCCCCCTCCTGTGTCAATCAGCAGTTACCAGCTGCCGGAACAGGTCATCTGCAGCCAATCCAGCATCTCGCTGCTTCTAGATAGCGCTGCAACCGGGGTGCCCTAATCAACATCCAACAGATTGAAAACACCTAGTAAGAGCATATTGTTAGCTCATAACAATTTGGTGAATGTCTTCAAGTAAATCTCTATCCATTTTTTCCACCTGTGACGGAAGTCTGCATATCACTCCCATATAAATGGATTGCCAGGTTAATCCTGGTGTTGCCTCCTTACTTCATAAGCCTTGCAGTTCTGTTGCTTTAAAGATATATATATATATATATATATATATATATAGTGCTATGCCTCCTCAATTTCTTCATAACCTGTCTTTCCTGAATAGATAATAGCCTGGTCTAGATATATCCCCATAGTGAAAAAATAGAATACCATAGGTGTGGAGAATTTCACCCTGCTATTTAGCAAAACATCTGTTTCATATGACCTTCATACATATGACATGGACTGCATCAAGCAGCAGGGCGAAATTCTAGGTGCAGCCCAGTCCTGGCTCTCTGTGACCACGATTATATCCAAGTCAGCCTCTTCCATGACTTCCACTGGATCTGGGTCTTTATTTCCCATACTGTGGACATTAGCGCACATAGCCTTCCAGATACTGCCCTTTCTCCCAATCTTCTGTAGGTGCTTAAAGAGCGATCACAATATATATATATATATAGTGCTACGCCTCCTCAATTTCTTCATAACCTGTCTTTCCTGAATAGATAATAGCCTGGTCTAGATATATCCCCATAGTGAAAAAATAGAATACCATAGGTGTGGAGAATTTCACCCTGCTATTTAGCAAAACATCTGTTTCATATGACCTTCATACTTATGACATGGACTGCATCAAGCAGCAGGGCGAAATTCTAGGTGCAGCCCAGTCCTGGCTCTCTGTGACCACGATTATATCCAAGTCAGCCTCTTCCATGACTTCCACTGGATCTGGGTCTTTATTTCCCATACTGTGGACATTAGCGCACATAGCCTTCCAGATACTGCCCTTTCTCCCAATCTTCTGTAGGTGCTTAAAGAGCGATCACAATATATATATATATAGTGCTACGCCTCCTCAATTTCTTCATAACCTGTCTTTCCTGAATAGATAATAGCCTGGTCTAGATATATCCCCATAGTGAAAAAATAGAATACCATAGGTGTGGAGAATTTCACCCTGCTATTTAGCAAAACATCTGTTTCATATGACCTTCATACTTATGACATGGACTGCATCAAGCAGCAGGGCGAAATTCTAGGTGCAGCCCAGTCCTGGCTCTCTGTGACCACGATTATATCCAAGTCAGCCTCTTCCATGACTTCCACTGGATCTGGGTCTTTATTTCCCATACTGTGGACATTAGCGCACATAGCCTTCCAGATACTGCCCTTTCTCCCAATCTTCTGTAGGTGCTTAAAGAGCGATCACAATATCTCACAGTCACTGAAAGGAGGACATTAAGGACCATTACTGCAGTAGCACTTAACATTAACAAGGAGACTAGGATAAAATGAGGAAATTGGTTAGAAAAGAACTTGGAAGGCATTAGAAAAGGTACAAATCTTGGAAGGCATTAGAAGAGGTAAAAATGACTACAAGTATAATTAAATGATGGGGTAAAGAGGCTCTGCTAGCCCAAAGGACTGCATCCAAAAACTGGAAAGTGGATCCAAATGAAGAAAATAGGAAAGTGGAAAATCCCTGGCAAATTAGGTGTAAAGCATCAATAAGACAGGCCAAACGGGAATCGGAAAAGACGTTTTCCAGAAAGGCAAAAACCCCAAACAAAATCTTTCCCAAGTATATTGAAAGCAGGAAGCTTGTGAGGCAGTCAGTTAACTGAATTACTTTCTGTTCTGCCTTCCATTACCCTTCAGAGTGGATTGCATTCAGGTGCTGGTAGGTATTTTCCTCTCCCCCAGAGGGTTTATAATCTAAGAACCTATCTGAGGTAATGGAGGGGGACGTGGCTTGCTCCAGGTTACAAGGAGCAGCACTGCCTTCCCTGGTCCTCAGTCTGTTGCTGTAAGCAGTCGGCCGCACCTCCACGCTGCTAGATGAGCAATGGGTGAAAAGGACGTTCAGGGAAGACAAGGCCGTAGCAGAAAATCTATCATCACTCCTATCCACATTCTTTGCCATATCACTCACTTGATTTGAATTAATTGATTGATTGATTGTATTTACACCTCAGTTTCGTCATGCTTCTTTGGGCTTTCGATGAATGTGTTTGTGAGCCTCGTCCAATGAACCTTGCAAATACATATGGAAACTTCTTGGTTTGGGGTGCCCTCTTGTGGTTGAAAACTAAACTGAACAAACAATAGGAAAGTATTGTGCAGCTGTTCTGCTTCCTCTTTTGCAGATGCATATTTGTTATACTTATACAAACCACAATTGAATTTTATTTTTCTTTTTAATCTGAAAAGAATACAAAGTGACTCTTTGGGAGCTTAATTTTCTTATTTCCCTAGCTTGTATAGCTTAGCCTAATATTGAGTTATGTTATGTAGTGCAAACACTAGTGTCACCCCATCAAGCTATGAAGGGATGGCACTAGTGTCTGCACTATATAACATCATTCAGTACTGACGGAATTTTATTTTTGTTGGTGTTTATCAGTTAACACCTAATAAACAGAAGTCCTATAACTAACTATACCCTAGTGTAGAGGAGCCAATACCTTGCCATCTTGTTTTGTGCTGCCAAATAACATTTAGCAAGCTGTGAATTCCCACAGACCAATATGGGACCACTTAACCATATTTGACACAGGGTGTGCAGAGTTTACCTGAATTGGGTTTTAGGTACTCACCCTTAGCACGTTATTTCATAACTTTGGAGAATGCTGTCATCTACTTTGTTCTGTTTTGTAAGTAAAAAAGATTCTGCAGATTAATTCTGACTTGTGTAACGTCCTCAGAAAGGAAAGACCTGCCCAGCTTAAATTTCGGATGTTCCCTCTTTCAGGAAAATCTCCAACCATTTGTAACCATGCCATGTGTTCTTTTAAGTCTGCAGCACAGAACCAGAAAACATCCAAGCTGATCCAAAGAATTACACGAGCTTACTTGTCACGTGGGACAGACCACGAGTTGTATACGATGCAACGATTGAAAAATATGCTGTTTTTTATCAGCAGCTGGAAGGAGAGGACCAGACCAAGCATGAATTTCTAACAGATGGGTATCAGGACTTGGTAACTGCGTGCTCATTATTTCCTATATAAGAGTTTACTAGTGTCATAGCATGGTGCAGTCCTAAAGTGTCAGTGTTTCACAGCTATTGAAATACCCCAGTGTGGGAAATTGTGTGCACTTTCAGTTAGGGTTCGCGATATAACACATTTGTGATATTAGCAATAATATAGTAAAGGACAGAGGAGGATAAATTACTAATTTGGTGTATCGGAACCTGCGCCAGTTCAGATTTTTTGGACATGAAATCTTTTAGTGAGAACTAAAGAGCCTAATGGTGAATTGTCAAAGAGCTTTTATTACCCACCATACCATCATATGCAATGCGTGCACAATTCCTAACATGCAGAATGTCTGCTTTATTCTTCTGCTCACTTCTTTGCCTTGCAAGGCGTAGTAGGTTTTAGCAGTGCATGCATGATCCTTGGGTTGCTCAGGGCTAGGGATCCTGCAGAAGCAATGCACAAAGCCCTCAAGAAGGAAGAGGTGCCAAGCTGTAGCACTAGAGCGACACACACTGGCTGGTACAGAGTGCACTTGTACCTGGACTCCAAAAGGAGCCTCGGTCTGAAGCTTCCAGCTGAGGAGCAGTGCTGCAAAAGCCAGACTGAGAAGTGGAGGCGGGGAGGGACACGAAAAAGTCAGAAAATCCCCATGGCCTGCAAGTGAAAGCCCCCAGTGCCTGAGGGAGGGACACCACTGTACAACAGGAAGCGGCTGGGCAATAAAAAGAAACCTAGATCTCCATTCAAGTTCCTCTGAAAAATCTTTTCAACTTCCCTTTAAAACATCCTTCATGGATGTGGAGGCCTTTGGGACCCCCCTGTCTCGCCCTTCTGCTCATCCCTTCTCCAAATACACATGAAAAAAGCTTGTACAACTTCTTATTTGCTATGGACAATCGATAGTTCAAATACTATCACACGTTTTGAATTCTTTTGCTGAAAATGCATGAAACAAATGATGATGGTGGCCTTGCATTACAGTATGTTGAGGTCCACATTTGTGCATGATTTACTATTTTTAAAGGATTGGATTTTAAGAGTTAGAAAATGACTCCACTGTCACTGTAGACATGACACTTACATTTCTTATGCTTTTGGGATATTTTGCTAACATTCCTCTCTAGGCTTATAACTGGTATTCTTAGTGCAAATGAGGTTGCTGGATCTCACAGTTGTAGTAGTCAAATGCTTCTGTCAAGAGTCCTGTATCTAAGAATTTGCTTTCAATTGTCAAACAAGGCCTATGGTCTCAGCAATTGTGCCTTTAGGGAAATTCTCTTATCTCATCAAATATTTTCACATAAAATTCTATAGTAAAAAAAAACAAACAACAGTTGTATAATTGAGGAATTCCTTAACAGGATCACTAAAGAATAGTTCCCAATCTGAGAGTTGATTGCTGACACTTACAGATAAACTCAACAGTTCATAAACTTGTTGCTCGAGGACACAGAAAATACATGCTAAAATATATTACAGGTTTGAACAATTTATCAAAGCTCTCCAGTCCCCAATGAGAGTTTCCTTGTGTCTACACATTCCTTTGGTGCAAAAAGTATTCCAAAATATAGAAAGTTAGCACATATTAAATTACATAGCACTTATATTCTGCCATCATGCTTGTGTAAAATTGCTAATTTTTCTTTTAGGGAGCTATTCTAAATAATTTGCTGCCCAACACAAGCTATGTTCTTCAGATTATAGCTTTGTGCACTAATGGTCTTTATGGGAAGCACAGCGACCAAGTGATTGTTGACATGCCCCCGGATGACCCAGGTAAGTGTCGATTTGAGAAGAGAAGTAGTTTTGAGCAGAGAGAAGACTGTCCTGCAAAGTTGTTTGTTTGCAAACCAGTTAAGCATTCTTAACTTTTTAAGATTGAACTGGAGTTTTAAAATCTTTGTAGTCACATTTTATTTTGGTTGCAGGGGGACTGGGTTGTTTGGGTTTTTTTTGTATGATATAGGCCATAATTATTTGCCATACTTTCAACAGAAAAGCACTTAGAGTGGACTAGAAAAGCTATAAACGAAGATCTAATTAATGAATTAACTGGGGCACAAAAAAAAATCTCAGGTGGGAGGCTCGGTCACTTTCTGTTCCATTGTCAGCTCTCCTTCAGTTATTATGCAAGAAAGAAATGCTATGCTGAGTCAGACCAAGGCCTATTGAACTCACCTTCCTTTCTCTGACAGTGGCCACTCTGGGCCCCAGGACGCGGCAGATCTGTACGTGTGCCTGATGTACCAGAGCGATAGTCCTAATCGGTTTTTGCTTTATCAGATGGTGTAGTGGGCCACAGGTGGAACTCACTAAAGCACCAATGCAGATTCTTATCCGTACCTTACAAATAAATGTAATGCCCTACCTATGGGAGGGATCACACAAAAAACTTCAATTCTCACTGGGTGATTTGGAAAGGGAGTGTGTAACACACTGCACACAACGAAAGGTTCTCCCAGGGGTGGGGAAGAGAAGCTGGAGCCAAAAAAAAATAATAACACCCCCCCCCCCCACAAATTAAATAAACACAAGTTATTACTATTGCAAGTACTGTAAGTAGGGCTTCTGATTTTAGGAGTTTATAAATTGTAAATTCAGGTGTTTATTTTCTAATTAGAGGTTCTATGTGAATACCAAAAATTGGTGTACGTTTGGTGTTTTCACAGTGCAGGTACTATTGCTGGTTACCTTTTCCAGTTGAATCAAATACATGCATACATTTATGCAGCTGAGGTGTCATTAGTATGGAAAAGGCAAAAAAAAACAAAGCAGAGGATCCAGCGTAGTCAAAAAAGGGGTAAAAGTGTACAAGGAGAAGCTGTGTTTTCTGATGTTTATCCAATGAACACCTTTTTTATTTATTTTAGCACTGAGGTTGTTTTATCGGGGTTTATCGATTAAAACCTAAACTCGGAAGCTCTAATTATAAGCAAAATTAGTGCATGCACATATAAATAATACATTTAGATTTTTATACACCATGGGCCGGATTTTCAAAAGGTTATGCGCGCCGGGCCTGGCGACGCACGTAAAGCCCCGGGACGTGTGTAAGTCCCGGGGCTTACAAAAAGGGGTGGGGGAGGGGGCGGGGCATGGGCGGTCCGGGGGCAGGGCGGGGTTAGGCTCCCGGTACAGCGACCGTATTTGCTGCTGTGCCGGGGATCACGCGTCGGCAGTCGGCCGGCGCACACAACTTACTTCAGCCCCAGGGCTGAAGTAGGTTTGGAGATAAAAACAGAAAAAAAGAAAAGCTAGGGGGAAAGGGCGGGGGAGGGAAGAGAAGGGAAGGTGGAGTTGGGTGGGTAGGGAAGTTCCCTCCGAGGCCGATTTTGGAGTTCTCAAAATTCTCATCTAAATTTCGGCCAGATTATTCACATATTGTTTCAGTTCAACCTCACATGATTGCTGAATACTTTAGGTGAACCACTCAGCAGTCCAGATGATTGACGAATGAAGTTACAGATGCTTGGGAATCTGTCTAGTGCTCCACATGCATCCAGAATCAGCTTGCCTCACAGAGATATCAGCAAAATCTCATCACATTACATAAGTAATCCCTCTCTATTTTGAATAAAATGGTGACAAATCTTACAAAACTAAATTTTCCTAACTCTAAATGGATGTAAGAACTATGTTAATATTGTTAGTTTGAAAATAAACAAACGAAAGTTTATCTAAAAAAAAAAAAAATCACCTTTAATTACTCTTGCTAGGAAAACAACAAAAAGGATATGTTGGTTGCATCTGACCAAATGAGAGAGAGAACCTATTAGCAAACTCCCTGAAGCAAATGAAAAAAACTACTTTTCTCTTTTTCTGTTTCCACACAACCAAAGGCTGATATACCAGATTCACGTCATGTTGTCCTTTTTTCCTTTCTCTCTCTCTCTAAGACAAACTTCTCTTTTTATATGTAATTAATTTTGTCTCATTAGTATTCAATCCCTGGTCTCTCGGTGGCTCCAGAAGGATAGATCCCACTCAAACCTGGGTGCAAAAGCCTACAATTGACCAGTTTAGAAATTAAAATAGCATCCCATAGGCTGAACAAGAAAAGTTCATTCTCATAAATTCTTATATCTTCCCTTTCCAATAACATCCATATGGTGTCAGTGTAGTCCAGCAAATAATACAGCCCTGGATTCCGGCCAAAAGAAGTCCCCGGCTATGACTAAAGCCAGGAATTTGAAAGATGTGTACGGGCCTCATAATCTGTTGTTAATGGCCCTTCTGTTGCCTTTCAAAAAAACATTTGCTGTCCTATCATTTGACATTTGTATTTCCTCTGTAACTCACAAAAGGATGCAAAGAATTGTCTTCATGTCACCATTCATTCTTTGAACTTGGGCATTGCTGGCATAAGGAAGAACATTTAGAATAATAAATGCGTCTACAAGCTACTAACTTACATAAATGCAAATGTACTCAGCTGGCGTGGGTCCCAAACAGGTCTGACTTTTATTTACAAGAGAAACTGGTTGGACAGACTGCTCATTTACAGGAAGCAGTGAATTCAACCGTTCTCACTTTCTGTTTGGGGGCCTTGAGCTGTACTATCTTCCCCGTTACTCCGTATAACAGTACACACACACACAGTCTCCTTTACTGATTCAATACAGTTCTTTATTCATAAACCACAGGCTTAGCAAGCTGTATTAGCATTCTTTTTACTTTGAAAAGGCTTAAACGTAGCCCTCAATTTGCTGCCAACTTTTTTTTTTTTTTTTTAACCTTACACCATGGCTCTAAAAGCAAATTCGGGGAAAATTTTGTGACAAACTGCTAACGCCTTCTATTTCTGGACCTTTGTACTAATGTGCCACACACTTTGCTCAAGGGAATCCACTGGTACTCGCGTTTTCTGAGCCTAGGATTCAACGCTTTAGCTGCTTGTACCTTCCAAGAGCTTTCGTTGACCAAGCCTGGCAGCTTGACTGTTCTTATGCCCTGTCCTTAAGACAGCTCCTTCTCCATTGCCCTCTGGAGTTGTTTTTTCTGACCATTCCCCACCCACAGAGTCTACCCCTAGGGGTCTTCAAAACCATACTGCAAGGGCCTCTTATGGAGGGCCTACATTTAGGATGTCTGGAGAGTAAAATGTTCAGTTCCCGAATAATTCAGAAAATGTGTACAACTGCAAAATTATTTGCCATAAACTTTAATAAGAGAAATACCTGGGGTAAAAAAAAAAAGGAAATTGTAAAGTTGTGTGTATATTTACAAACAATGTAAAAAAAAAGAATATGAAAGGGATTTGCAGATGTAGTAAAAATGGGCAAATTCTTTCACTTGTTTCATCAAATATTTTCACACAAAATTCTATAGAAAAAAAATGGTATAACTGGGGAATTTCTTGCCTTTTTCCATTTGCTGTAAATATTTGTGCACGTCTCTCCTCAATTACTCTCAAATTCAAATCACCTAAGGACCAGATGAGCAAAAAGAATTTTGTCTATGGGAAAAAATGCTCAGTACACAAGGCCCCAAGAGGGTGCTTCTCAGAGAGCTCCAAATTTGTGGTTTAACCCCTGAGAGTAATAGGAGGAAGTGACTATAGAAGGGGGATTCCCTGGCTGGCCATGTGGCATTTTCTAGAAATGTGCAGTCTTTACCTCTATCGGTTCGGGCTTCGTTTTCAGGCCCCCGCAGAAAATTTCGTTTTTCCTGCGGTTCTTTTTTTTTAAATTTTTGTGGGTCCCGATTTTCATGTTAGTGCGCGCTAGCCATATTTAGCGCGCACTAACATTTTAAAGTTAGCGCGCACTAACACGAACTACGAATTTTTCCGAAATTTCAGAAAAATTCCGTTCATTTTCCGGTGCCCACGAACCATGACGAATTAGACAATTGTCGTTGAAATTGTCTAATTTGTGAAAAACGAATGCACATCTCTAGCATTTTGTCCGTACCCATTTAATTTAACTCATGATTTGTTTTTAATTTGATGGGAAAAAAAAGGGGACTGGGTGACATCTAAGGCTCTGCTCAGCCCTTCCTTATCCCCAGCAGAATTAGATTTTCACCAAAAATGTCTGATAACAGAAAGAAAGAGTTTCAAATGTGAGCTAAAAACATGGCTCTTTAGAATTGCTTACGACTTAACATAAAACAACAATATGCCGATAACTTCTCTATGAGTACCGGAGACATACTTAGTAGAATGAGCAATAAGAATGGAAAAAAGTGAAGTGTAGTGCTAGGAAAATTAGAATTTGTAAACAGTGTTACATTAGCCTAGAAAATGCATAAATACGTCCTTGATTTCCTTCCCGATATTATGTTGACCTAAAACATGTTCGTTGGCCCAGTAAGTAAATTGTCTAAGAATATGTATTGTAAACTTTTGGAACAACAGTATATAAATAGAACAGTTCTGTCCAAAATACGTGACCTAGTTTTCGAAATACATTCATAGTCAGAGGAAAAGCTGTGTTGACATGAATTTCATTTTATATTCTCATGAAATGTGACTACACTGAATTTTAAAAGATCTCAGCTAAAAAAAAACATCATGATTGCTCATCCTAAATGGTGATGGGATTTTCTGGCTGCTGCTTCTTTGGTCAACAGAATTACCAAGTGTTCCATCTAAAGCTTAAAATATTTCTTTTCTGTTCTCATAATTGAGCATGGGGCCTGCACCTTAGTTGGTTTGCGCCGTTGCATTGGTCAGGGCCTGTACTGCTTTGCTGGATTATCTTATTCCTTGTGTGGCAGAAGACCAGCATTATTTCCGGTCTGTTAAGGATGGTGCACACGATGCCAGAGTACAGGGGTCCCCAAACCTTTCAAGGGAAACTTCAAACCACTGAGAGCTGGGCTGGGCTGGGCAGAGGAGCGCATATCTGGCTTTTTGGATATTTTGAAATACTGGAGAAGGTTCCCATCCCACTAATTATAATTCTAGATTTCTCAGAAGCTGGCAACCCCCCGAGAGCCCTGCTTCCCTGGCTTCTCGTTCCCCTGCATCTGCCTCCCCTGTGGTCTCCTATCTCTTCTGTCCCCTCCCACTCGGGCTGGTTAACAAGCATTGGGTCTTGGTCATTTTTTTCTTCAGTAAGTGTTTCCCATTTGCATAATTGTTTTTAACAGACAAGGGTTACCACTAGTTTACCATGGGTGGCAAATTTTGGAAGGCTAACCTTACAGATTGTAATGCTAGCTAATACATGGTCCTCTAAGAGCACATCCTGAAGGTTTCTAATTAATGTGCCCTTCGTAATGTCACCCAGCTTTGAAGCTTTGGTTCATATACTCATATGTTTGCCAGGGATGCTAAGACCGGGCTCACTTGTAGAAAGACTTTTGCCATAAGGTTTAAACAGGAGAAACCCTTTTCAAAACAGTCTCTAGTATGCGTGCTGATTTCAAATATTAAAAATCTGGTGGCACTGTAATTGTATGTATTTATTTTGCCCGTCTGTTATTTTAAAGAACAATCAGCTTTTCATGCCGTCTGTGTGTATTTACAAAGCAGAGTGCCGTGCCCTGCTGAGTAGGTGCAAGGAGGAAATCTTACTCGACGCAGCCTGAAAAATAAGCACCTCGTGCATTTCTTTGGTCAAATTGTAGCTGTTCTAGTCCCTTTCCCCCACACTCATGCGCATAGAAGACATCAGTACTAGCTGATCTCATGTGGGCAGGAAGGGGCTGGATTGTCAGGTCTCCGGGCACACACCCACTCTTGAACCTCCTCACCTCCTGTTCACTTTTGCTTCAAGCCTGTGTTGTTATGTGTTTTACATCTGTTCCATGAATGAGCGTTTCAATGGTCCATAAGCACAAAAATACAGAACCTCAGGCTGCTTGAGCAACCTTGCAGGAAAGGTGGAGCTCCCCTTCAATCCCAAAAGCTTTCTGTCTCCTTTAGAAATGCAGCTGGAAACCGTGAAGTCCTTTTCTCCCACTCGCAAAGCAGAAATACCTAGCTGACCGGTCTCCTATGTCCAGCGACTGGGGGTAGCAGTCTGGAGTCATCTTTATAGCTTTAGACAAATAACTCACCCTGCAGGGATGGGACCCTGACTACCACTCAAAAATTGGTTACAAGCCCCGGGAGCTTCTGGAAGTTTCCCCATTTTAAGAACAGTGAGGTCTGGGCAGCCTTCCCACACAGGTTCTCTTCCTTCAGGGACAAACGATGGTCCAGGGGGGCAACAACTTAAGGAGGTTCATTCCGTTCAGTCTGGTCCAGGGTCCAATTATCAAGTTAAACAGGATTCTTTGTGCTCAGGCCATGCCCTCTTCCGATTTGGGATAAGCACAGAGAAATCCTTAGTTGGGGGAAAAAAAAAAGTGTACCGGGAGAATTAGCAGCTGAGCTTGACTGGCGGGCTGCACTTGAATGACTGTCCCTGATAGTTTTGGGGTTTTTTTTAATGGAAGGCTCTCCCCACTCACTGGCTAGTAACAAGAAGAGGGGAGGGGGTCTCTTAGGGGCAAGTGACACTGGGCTTCCCCCTTGTCCTTCTCCTCCCTCCCCCCATGCACACAAAATACAAAAAAAAAAAAACAACAACTTTGACAGACCTCCAGCAGGACAGGGAAGATAAGAGGACGATGGGGGTGGTAGGTGACATTAACATGCACTTTTGGAGCACTTCAAACTATGTTTTAATTGGATTAGGATTTTGTTTTTGTTGATATGATTGTAACTGCTTTGAGCTGATGTTGGAAAAGCAGAACAAAAGCCCAATAAATAAATAAAGGGAAAACATCTTTGCTGTAATTGATATTGTTAGTGTAGTCAAAGACCACTGTAGTCATTCAGAGGCCTGAGCTAAAGAGCAGTCTGAGCCTCAAAAGCTTTTTGGGACTGACCAGTTCTTCTGGTTTGAGTGCAGAAATCATTTCGGTGAGCTTTAAGGCAGTAACAGACTGTGCGGTGCTGCCACTGTGTTGCCTGTACTATAGGGTGGTCAGAAAGGGGGGGGGGGGGATGATCAGATGTCAGTGCCCTGCTGAGTCAGAGCAGCCAGTCTCCTCCCTGTATCACCCCCCCATGAACACTCTTTTCTGTCCCCAACCACAACTGCTCTCCTAGATCGCTCTGCTCTCCTTTGACGACCTCGCCTGAGGTGGAGTAGGTTTCCCATTTCTCTCTGCAGTGACAAGAGCGCCCCATGTACCAGGCTTACTTGTCTACTCCTTGGAAGCCAGCAGGAGGAACGAAGATGAAAAGAGAACTAAGCTTGCTGGGTTTAGCATCCTCATGCTATTTTTCGCCCTTGATAAATAACAGACTCATGCTAAAATGACATGAGATGGGTGGCAACTTATAGACTAACCAATATACGCTGTCCTCGAAAACTCATGCCTCAATAAATTGGTTAGTCTATAAGGTGCCACCCGCCTCATGGTCATTATTGCTACAGCAGACTAACACGGCTATCCCTCTGAATAGCTGAGGCTTAACACCAGTCAAAAGTAGGGTATTAAAAAGCAAGCAGGTATCAAGCGCTTGCAAAATTGTGTGAAGAGGGAGCATGCCATGCTACTTAACGTGAACTCCGTCAAACCATCTCTGCCTCTCTCCATTTGCACATGATGGTCCTTCATTTTCAGGTAGGGCATGCAAATTTCAGCACGCTCGTGCTAACATCTTTTCAGGCACCCTGAACGTGCATATTAAGACCTTCCTGCATAGAATGCTAATAGCGTGCACATGTGGGTCTGCCTGTGAACAATAAAGTTTATTGCGTAGGCCCCCAAGACTTTTCACTGCTTAATTATAAATACATAATTACGTGATAAAGGGGGAGAGAGGTGATCTTTTGTCTGTGCAACATGTTTGTAATATGTTTTTCTCAGGTTTCTAACATAAAACGTTGTATGTAGCTTAGCTCCTGATAAAGTAAAAGCATTTGAGGAAATGCAGGATTTTATTTAAGCCAATTCAGCTGGATATCTTATTCCAAATACATGCAAGTATATCATCCGTATTGTAATATTCAGTATCGTTCTCCATTGGTTGAACAAAATTAGTGCCCTGAATGGCGTTTCCAAGTCGGCTTATTATTTTGACTTGTTAAACCTCAGTATCTGTGCATTATGATTTTTACAGAAATATAAAATTAAAAAATATCAGACCACAGTGCTTGGTTTAAAAAGCACTCAGTGTTTTAGAATTTTGAGACAGCATGAATTAATTAAATCAACTTTCTTCTGTTGCTGATGAAAGAATCCTTTCTGGAAAATTAATATTACATGTGAACCATTTTGTAAGTCAAGTTGTGGTGATCATTGTCCATCTGTATAAAACAAATGTGAGCCTGAATCATTGAGAAGCCAGGCAGTGTCGTCAGCAGTTTTCCTTGTCTTCTGACCATAGAGAGACAGGTAAGATAACTTGTCTATGTTTTGTCGCCGTGACATATCACAACAGTTTCTTCTATAGCGTCCACTTTATAAAAAGTATTTTTAATAAAGAATTGGAACTGCTTATCACAGTCATTGGTAGACACTTACAAAAGTCCATGTTTTGTATGACTTATTGGGTCGTCCCAAGCATATCTAAATACTGTCCTGGTTCTGATTCCTCCAGCAATTCCAGGCATCCACCATCCTCTCAGTAAGAAAATATTTCCTCATGTTCACTCGGAGTCTTGCTCCTCTAACTTTTAATATTGGGCCCTTTGTCTTGGGAGTTTCTTTTTCTTAGGACACCGGCATCTTTTTGAACTTTTATGGAAGCCTGTTACCTATTTTGAATGGTTCTCATCTTTCTCTCATCTCCTCCTCTTCCCCCCCCCCCCTTGTCTCTCTTTCAACCCAGCCTGTCTCTCCTGCCCAGTCCAGCCCTCTCCCCCCCAATTGCCTCTCTCCCTAAAGGTGACTCCTCCTCCCTCAACTCCTGCAATCCCTGTGGACCATGCCTCTTTCTCTCCCTACCTTTCTCTCTTCCTCCTCCCCACCCTGGTAGCCTCTCTCTACTCTTGGCACAAGGTGCTAAGAACAATGATCGTGCCCCTACCCCTGGAAATTTCAGCTGCTGTCAGCCCATTTCTTATAGATTAACACAGCAGCCTGGATTTCTTTAACACTCAGTGGTTAAGCAGATTTCTCTAGTTTTTCAAGCAATCTTATCATACAGTTTAAAGGATCAGTGTCTCTTACTCACAGCAGAAATTATTTGTGAAACGAAAATGAAATATATTTTCTGAAGCAGTCATCCTGTAGGAAAAAAAAGCGGTTAGGTCAATTAACCATGGTTGGAAGACTGACTTTCAAATCTTCATAACATATTAGAAGTGACAGATAAAGACCATTTAACCCATCCAGCCTGCCTGTTTATTCCAGTCTCCAGCCTGCCTGTTTATTCCAGTCTCCGCTGCTAAGGATAAATCCCAGGTGCCAGCCATAGAAAGTTTGACAGCTTGTAAGACTTTGCTTCTTATTCAGATTGGGTTTTCTTAGGGTTTTTTCCCTTAGGTTCTCTGCTGTTCTGAGCACATGAGCATACAGGTTCCTGTATTTTAAGCAATACCCAGCTCCCTACCCTCAATATCCTGCCACCAAGCTTTGTAACAATCTAAACAGCTGCCAAAATGAGATCTTTTTCTCTTCCTCCTCATTGGGCTCAATTTGCCCAGAATCAGCAGTTAGGAAATATTTATCTCCAAAAGTTATTCAGCTGCTTTGGTGAATAAAAATAGTCAAAACCCATGAGGGCCTGTATGGCCTAATCTGACTCATACATGTTTAGCTTCCATAAGATAAGCGTGAGCCTCATTGTCCCCTTTTTGGATATGTGAATTTACTTTATGGACACCAGGACTGGTGGGAGAATTAGGTAGAGTAGGTGACACCCTAGGGCACCAGAGCTGGGAGGGGTGCTGTAGTTGGATGTGAGGGTGGTATTTTTGAAAGCAGTGAATGAGAGTAGAGAGGCATGGAGCTTGGAAAGGTCGTGGTGTGTGAACAGAGCTTTGGAGATTCACGGTGTGCGATGAGAGGGATCACGTGATACTGTTAAGTCTTTGCTGCCTAGGGCGGCTGCAGACCCTTATACCGCCACTGCTTGACACCATAAATGTGGAGGAAGCCATCCGAGCATGCTCCTGCCATCTCAGCCAAAGAGCAGGATGCTAAAATCATTTGCCTGCACTGGTTATCACACTGCTTCCTAGAAATATAAGCAAAAGTATTTAAATGCCAGTACTCCATAGAAAGCAATGATAAAATTGATAAATATAAAGGAAAAAAAGAAAATGTGTAATTTGTGATGGAAAAAAAAATCCCACCATTGTAAATGGAAAAAAACATACAAAGAGAATTCTGTATAAGAGTTAGGGAAGGCTGAAATGCGTGCAGAGTTTTAAAGACATAACAATATGTCTCATCACTTTTCTATGCTTTGTCTTGCCCTCTTTTTCCCTATCAAGAGCCCTGCACATCAAGGAGAAATATTCTTTTCATAAACACACAATTCTTTTAAATAACTCTGAAATGTCATTTTCCACTCCACCTTTCATAAGATAGGCAGCCCTTACAGCTCAGAACTGTACTGTAGAGAGTAATATAGTGCAAGAGGGATATTGGCTTGGGGGAAAAGATGTGTATCTGCCTCCTACAATTCAGGCATCCTGAGTCTCATAAAGTTTGTGACCTGAAACATACATACAACAATAGAGAAGAGGCACATTATCAACAGCATACGTACAACACACATCCATAGTAGGGATATGCTTTCATTGAAACAAAGCACATTTTAATGAAATTTCTTGTTAGAAAAACAAATGGGTTTGGTGTTTTTTTTTTTACTTTTTTAATTATCCAGACCCTGCCCTTCTGGAAAAAAAAAACAACATTTCCTGTGGCCTTTCTCAATGTGCCTAGCTTCATGTGGCCCCTCTAACCCCAGTCACTCTTACCCCACCGATAATTCTGTTTCATATGGCGCTGGCAGACTGAGTCTGGCACCATTATTATTTTCCTCTGTACAAAATGGCACCAGTCTGAGTCTGGCGTTGACAAAGGTCTTTCTGTTATCTTCACTGCTGCAGTCACAATGCTCTCACTGTGAGAGAAAGAAAAAGGTACTGCTGGATTCTGTTTGTTTACTATAGCAGGACAAAGGGATGCTTCAGATAAAAACTTAGGGGCCTGTTTACTAAAGGTTTTCTTCCATTTTGTGTGTCTGGGGAAAAATGCTTCATTAATTGGGTCCTTAGATTGCAAGCCCTTTAGGGCAGAGACCTACCAACTGAACCTGAATTTGTAACTTGCTTTGAGCTTGGATTAGAAAGGCAAGTAAAATCCATGGTCCTGCCTTCAAAGATGCTATTCACCCTCACACTCAAACTGCTTTTATTCATCTCCTTGAGCCCTTAACCCCAGATATATTTGGGAGGAAGTAATTATGGATTATGCCTGCTGCAGTTGAGGAGGAATTCTTTTCTTCTCCTCTCATGGGCAAACAACCAAACTTAGAGAAAAATGGCATGTCTTGATTTATTTATCACAACCTTTGAGAGGGAAAGGCAACAAACCTGCTTTTGTCTAAAAGCCACTGGCTGCAGATAGATTGCAGTCATGAAAAAATATTTGTTGTGGGGAGTGTTGGATGCGTGTTAGGTGCTGCTGTTCATGCTTTTACCTTCCTACCATGGTACAGGGCAAGAGTGAAGGAGTAGCCTGGTGTTTTAGAGCAGCGTGCTGCAGGCAAGGCATGCCAGACTTCAAAGTACACAGTAGTGAGACGGGTACCAAACTCTACTCAGGTGGGCAATTTGGGTCAGGTGGATTAGGTGGGTCACACTGGGGAGCCCTTGCTCCCTTTCCGAGCATGCCAACCCCTCTCACCTTAAAAAAAAATAAAAAAGGGTCGGATCAGTCCTCCCTACCCCCAGCCCCTTTCCTCTCACCTTAAAAAATAAATCAGGTCAGTATCCAAACTCCAGCACGAGGAGCAGAAGAGTTTACTTCCTCCCACTAGGTTAGCCTGCTGCAGTTCTGACATGTAGCAGAATTGCTATTAATTTATTCACTTCACTTCTACTGACCGATTTGGTTCTTTCACTGGCAGTGAAATGATCAATCCCCACTCAGTTCACAGAGATTGGTTCTTTCATTGTCACTTGTCACTGAAAGAACCAATGGAGGCCGGGCAGTGACATGGATTAAATTAATAGTAGTTCTGCTGTAGTGGACCGCTGGGCAGGAAGAGGTAAGAGCTTCTCCTTGTCCTTATACTGGAGTTTGGGTGTTATAGTGGTCATGGCACAGGTACCCTCCTTGTTGAAGTGGTAAGCTCTTTCAACTCCTTATGCTAGGATTTGG
The DNA here is from genome assembly GCF_901001135.1 of Rhinatrema bivittatum. Classification (NCBI taxonomy): domain Eukaryota; kingdom Metazoa; phylum Chordata; class Amphibia; order Gymnophiona; family Rhinatrematidae; genus Rhinatrema; species Rhinatrema bivittatum. The sequence goes on along the minus strand of NC_042623.1, from coordinate 49,027,064 downwards.
GTGCCAAGAGGGTTTGTGCACTGGCCACTCCTCCGCGGCCTGGAGTTTGGTGTATCAGGGCTCCTGATTCTCTCGCGTACACTGAGGCACATATTTTCCCCAAAAGGTTCCAGCCTGGCATAGCAATCACGATCTTAAAGTCCCACCCCTCCTTAGGACAACTCTTAAAATGGCGTTCCTAACCAGCAAATCCTGGCAAAAAACCCCCAAAAAGATTGTTCCATCTCTGCAAGGAAACTCGTGCCCTGGCTACTACTGGGTGGGGCTACTACTGGGTGGGGCTACTACTGGGTGGGCTGGTAGGAGGGCAGTTCACTGCTCAGCTGGGCTGCCTGCTCTTTCTCTTGGCTGTCATTTCTCTATTGCTTTTCATGCACATTTGCAGATCTATGGGCATGCAAACAGCCTCTGATTAAAAAGCTTGCTTTTTATTACTCATGGGGCATTTGCATGCCCATAGCACTAAGGAAAACCTGCACTAAAATTTAACTCCAGTTTTAGCGCAGGTTTTATTACATTGGTCCCTTAAAGCCTAACTTTCAAATTTATCCGCAGTACAACATTTGTGTGTGTGTGTGTGTGTGGACGCAGAGAGATTAATGCTAGTATTTTATAAAGTCTCTGGCGGGAGCTGCACATTTACAGACTACTGTGTATCTCTCTGTTCCAAGAGTATGCACAAATATTTGCAACACAAGAAAACATGCACTTTCACTATTTAATGAACATGTATGAGAATATTTTACGTGCAAAATCATCGTGACACTGCACGAATAAACAGCCAGAATTACACACGGAGGCCACTATTTCATAAAGTATGTATGTGCATATATCGTGTTGAAAATGCAAACCTGCCCACATACTTGGACTTACCAGTTTGCTGATACCTCTGACAGTTCACCCAGGCCTTCTCCATTTCACCTCGATCCTCTAACACTTCACCCTGATCCTCCCCCACTCCTCCCACAGAAAAACTGCAGACAACAGACAAGTCACTTGCACAAGTCAATTAGCAGGTATGAAAGTGTAAAACTACGTTTGGTAATGTGTATACTGTATATCTCTTGCAAAATAGCAACTAGCACATGTACTTCTAAGCCCCACCCCAGAACACCCCTTGACCTCTCTTTTTCTCCCCCCACAATAAAAAACATGCACAAAACTGAAAACACACACGTACTCTCGAGGGCTATGAAATAACATTTACGGGCGTACATGCTATTTTTCCGCAAGGAGCTTCATCATTTAGATTGTCAGTCTTAGGGGGGGCAGTGAAATATCTACAGTACCAGAATGTAATCCGCTTTGAAGCGGCCACAAAAGGCTTAATACAAATTAAAAAAATAAAATAAAATAAAGATAAACGCTTTCCACACTTCACTTGGGTCACTGCCTCATTTTATTATGCTCTCAATCACGTTCCTGGGGCTGGATCCACACAAAAAAAAAATTATCAGCTGCACATATGGAAAACCATTTAGAGCCAAAAAAAAAAAAGTTATAGGTCTTGTTTTGGCTCTTAAGAAGAGGTTTTCTTGCCCTTATACCATTCTGACGTCATGCCATGAGCATGCTCCATGTGCTTTCTCCACTCATTCTGCTAATAGCATTAGAGTAACTTTGCATGTTTAAACAGGAATAATGAACCTCATGAATAGTACAATGAAGCCAATTATAAAGTTTGTACCAGAGAACAGGAGCAGGCCTTAAACCCACAAGAAAAGAGCTTAATCAGGGTTGACGAGATGCTGGGTGCCTTGTCAGTATTTTTGAACTCAAGATTATTTTTATTCACCCCTGGTGACAAATTTATTGTCTGCAATGTTTCTAAGACAAAATTGGAGGTAAATTGACCTTCTCCCCCCACCTATTATTTTCCCCTATTCACTCTCCAGAAGCCAAAAAGAAATTGGGTGAGTTGAGCCCATTGTGCCTTATCATGATGAGAAGGAAAGGTGGAAGAAGAGAGGGGTGGAAAACTCCTTCAACATTTTTCATCTATTCTAAATGTATATTTTCCCCCAAATCAAGACTCTGATAAATACAGGCAGGCCAGTTCTTCCTTATCTAAGAAAGACCTAGAGCACTTGTGGAAAATGTAAATTTTGCTGTACACTGGAGAAACTGCTGCTTTAATATAGCTGTAATAATGAGAACTTTTGTGTATGTTTGCTTATCGTCTACTGACTAATGCAACCCATACAGTTCAGCCTGGTGGAAACGACTAAAGTTGCAGGTTCTTCTCTTTGCCACCGCCTTCTTATCCGTGCTCCCCTCTTATCCGTGCTCCCCTCCAAAATCAATCCTTATGATTCTGGCGAGTGCCTATGTAACACGTTTTTGGTAGATGGCACGTTTCCCCTAGGGCCATAAATGTATCTATTATCTGGGGCTGTCCTCTCAGGCCCATTTCCCCTCACTGCAGATCCCAAGGGGTGGATTCTTTCTATGGGGGTGAAAGCAGTCCTACTTTGCCCAGACAGTGGAGTGAGTGCATCTCTATCCTTTCTCTTTCAGTAGTTACAGTTGGGACAGACAGGCTGGACACAGATTGGGTGTTGAAATAAAATGTACTGATTATCTCAAAATCTTGCATCAATGGCCATTAGAGCTTCCACAAATGAAACTGTACAATGGAAATATTTACTCCATATTTTTCTTGGTTCAAGGCTTATGTCCTTATCTCAACTTCTTGGATGGAGCTTATCACTTTTCTTCTCAGTGAATAAGCTCTTCCAGTGGGTTGGTGAAATCCCCTGAATCCCGGGAAAATCCATCTTAGTCCAAACCTTTGTCTCCTGCCCACAGCCTATGTCCTGGTTTCTTAGGGTGGAGATCCTGTTGAGGGTCTCCTGATCATCTTCCTGCTTCCTGGATTTGAACTCTCTGCAGGAAAAGTCTGATAACCACAGGAAACCAGCTATACCAGCCCAGCTTCCCTGTGGGTAGGGGTGGATCAAAATCTTCCTCACAACAAAAAGGGGAAACCTACTGCAGTTCCAAAAAATCTTTCTCTGGCTGGGGTAATGTTGTCACTAATCTTGCCTCTTCTCTGACTTAGAAGGAGGGCTCACAGGTCTTCAACCCCTATCCTTCAAATCTGGGAAAATGGCCTTCACCAAAAGGTCCAAGGTTTCACACAAGTCTTCTTCAAAATTAGTAAAACTCTTAAAATAATCTCTCTGAAATAGGATATACACCTTTACAGGCAGGGAATGCACTGTAAGGGTTTGCCTTATAGTGTACAAAGGGTGTCCCTCAGCAAGCAAAAAGGGTTGCGTGAGATAAGTAGACCTCACTCAATATTGAGAAAACCAAAAAGATCAGCTCTTACTCCTCGAAAGCTAACTCAAAATGACCATACTGCTCCTACTCCTAGACCCACCCAACTAGACTGAGACTACCAATCGCAGCCAGCCTCAAAAGGAGAGGCTGCATAAGAATGCTGTCCCCATTAAGCTGGAAAATAAATGGACAGGGATCTAGGGCCATCTAGTGGCTGACCAGGGAGTCACCACACCTGTCTTCACCAATAGGATTGATGCTAGAGCCCTTCTGCCAGCATTAACTCCCACCATGCAGGAGTGAGATGACAAATAACCTCTGGAGCCACAAGTACTGATTCCAGAGGGTTGATGGGTGAGGGAAGGAGTCCAGGGGAAGCTTCTTGAGGATGTTTAGGACTGGCAGAGGAGTCTGGTGGCGGTGAAACCTGTTGAGCAGGAATTGGGAAGAAGGCCCAAGAGTAGCCTCTTGAGCACTTTGGGGGATCAGGAGGGGGCCCAGAGGGAGATATGGGAGATCATGGGAGCTTGGTTTTCTGCTGGGAGCCGCAGTCTGGGGAGCAATTTTTTTTTAATGAAGATTGGGTGGGAGGGAGGTTTTTTCCATATTTACCTAGCAACTAGATTGTGGACTACATTTTACACAGCTGAGATTACTTAGGTTAATTTTCAGCCACAATTTAGCTGGCAAGCTTGTGGTTCAAAAATTATCTTAAAGCTAGTTAGCTAAAAATCACTGAGCAGCTAAAATATCCAGCTACTTTTTTAAAATTGTGCCCTTATGTGAACTGTATAGAAAAATATAGAACCAAAGGACAACCAGGCCAATGATTTTACGGGCATGAAATTATATTTGCTCTTTTTTTTTTTTTTACTGTCTGTCCTTAAATTTATGGATGGTTAGTAACTCTAAGGCCAGCCCAAGGGATCCCCAGTTCTCTCCCAAGTGCGATTTTTCTGTAGTGCATTTTTGCATCCCTCTAGATTTCACAGAATGAAGTCCTATGTCAGTGTTTCCAACCTTCTCCTGGAGGCACACCTATCCTGGTCGGGTTTTCAAGACAGCCACAATGAATATGCATGAGATCGATTTGTATGCATTGGACACAAAATATATGCAAATCTCTCTCTTCATGGGTGTCCTGAAAACCCAACTGGTTACCCATGAGAGGATAGGAAAGCCCTGCTTATTAGGATTGTCCTGCTGGCTAAATTTACAATATAATTATAAAGTTGTGGCTTACATTACTTGTATATAGTGCCTCAAAGGACCACTTCATAATACACTGGTTCTTTTTTTTTTTCCCTAGAAATTGATCTCTTTCCTGATTTAACTGAAACTGAAGAATCATTAGAGGTACAAATAAATGTGCTCAAGCATGTTTAAAAGAAAATACAAAAAACAATACAATGAAATGTAAAATATTTGCAGCTCAAATTTAGGGACTTCAGGAACCTGTGGAAATAATTTATTTGCATGGGATGACATCACATAAACATTGTGAGAACATATACTGTGAATGTATTCATAAAGAAATTCACCTTTCAAGCCAGAAAATCATTTTTCCCAATTTCTTTTGCAATATCTTTAACTATGCTACAGCCTTTAAAATATTTCAGCGATCAAAATCCCATATTATTCTCCCTTTCCTTCCCCAGACAGAATGCCCAGGTGACAGGAAATGCTTGCTGACCCCAGGGCTGGAGGATGCCTCCTCTGAGGTGCACCTTCACTGTTGCTGCTTAGCTGGCAGATGGCAAGGGAAAATCAAAGTAGTTTTATTACAGAAAGAATAATTTTTCTGCTTTCTTGAATATCTATTTAACAGCACTGCTGTGGCTTTGATATACTAAATAAAATACAGCCTTATTAGATTATTAATTTATAATGTGAGCCAGGGTAACAGAAAGAAAAATGCATATCTATTTGGCTTTTTATGATTATGTTTCAAAATCATATACCGTAACTTCCTTAAAACATCTGTTTACTTCATTATGGTGTTATCATTCTTGTTCTTCCATTGGAAAAGGTAAATATGATTTATATGCCCATGACCTAATAGTATCGCAGCCATTTTATAACCTTGTGAGTTCTGAGGGAAACTCGAATCAAAATATCGGGAAACACCCTAACTCAATTCAAGGGCGGGAAAATAAAAGGTTGGCTCATTTTTAACGATGTACAGAAAATAAATTCCTCTCTTTGCAATTATTTTCATAAGAATTAGTAATTGTTCTTTTTCTTATGACAGTTTTTCCCACATAATCTAACGAAACATCTTTCATCTGAAGAGAGTCGAAATATGGCAGACCTTTTCAGGAAAAGATGAAATGTCATTAGCATGATATTTAGGAGAAATTGGGAAACTGCGAAGTCTGGAGAATTTTGAGGAAAAATAATGGAAAATCATTTGGTCATTTCTAATATGTTTCCATGAATTTGGAGCAAACTATGATGTTGGGAAAGAGGGATATTTAATGAAAAATTCCCAAGAAAGCAAATACTTTACTTCAATTTTCACATTCGTTTTACTTTGCAAAATCTTCTGTATTTTAATTGCCAGTTAAAACATTTTCCCAGTTGTGTTTATTGACCATTATTATAAACTTTGAATATGGTGTTTCTATTTCCCAAAGGTGGACGAGCAGGAGGAAGAGAATCAAGGCATTGAAATCCTTCACAGCACTGATAGTGTCATAAACCAAATAAGGAAACAAGACGTGGAGCTTACCACATCTAATTATGCCCAGGGAACACTGGGGACAAATGTGAATAATGCTGCTGCTAATAAATATACAAGAAGGGACAAAGAGTCACATGGACAGGATAATGCTTTTAAGGCATTTTTTCATCCTACTTCACAGTCTCCAACTGCTATGTCAGTTCAAGGAAAAATGACGTCCTTGAATTCTGAATCACATTCTATCAGACCACCTCAAATCTTGGAATTCCCGTCTCTTTCGACAACTAAGGATTTTAAAATAGCTGTTGAATTTCAGCAGGTAAATATTGCTGACCCAACCAAAGATTCATATTCTTCTTCTGTAACTGAACCACAGCTAACCATGATGAGCAGTCAACGAAAAACATCATCCACATTGTTTTTGCCAGATCAGAATTATGATAGCTTGTCGGTTTCTATATCTTCCACTATTTCAACACAGTTTGATCATGAGAAGACATCCATAGGAGATACCCTATCTTCAAAAAATCCAGAATCAAGTGTGAATGATGAGGTGTACCAGGGTCATGCTAAAAATAGATCTGAAGATTTAGCAACATCTAGAGTTGAAGAGTCATGGATGGGGACGCATTCTTTTGGAAAGCCAGTGCCTCATAATACTACAGATTCTGCAACCAGATATTTCATTCCATCAGATAGTAAGCAGCTACAACAGACTAGGAATGCTGATATTCATATTACAGGATCAGTGTCAGCCACAAGTTCTTATTCCCATGATCCACTGGGGTCAGAAGATTCTTCAGGGGCTGATGTAGATACACAACATTATTCTACTTCAGATTTTTCTTCTACTGAGCTATCGACTCACTCTACCTCTCCAAGCTCTGGACAAAATGGCTCTGCTTCTGCTGCCAGTGAGGTACTATCTCAGACAACTCAACCAGTATTTAATGGTGAGATACCTCTTCAACCTTCCTACACTAGTGAAGTGTTTCCTCTAGCCACCCCTTTATTGTCTGACACTCAGATCCTCAAAACTACCCCTGATACTTCAGGTATTGATATGATCCTGCATGCCACACCTGTATTTCCCAGTGTTGATGTGTCATTTGAACCCATCCTGTCTTCCTATGATGACGTACCTTTGCTTCCATTTTCCTCTGCTTCCTCCAGTAGTAAAATGTTCCCTCATCTGTATACAGTTTCAGAAGTGTTTGCACAAGTTACTTCAACAGTTACAAGTGACCAGGTGTCCCTGCATGCTTCTTTGGCATTGGCTGAACAAGATACATTAATTCAGCCAAGTCAAGCACAATACCCTGATGTTATATCACATCAAACTACTCATGCTGCTTCTGAGACATTGGTATTTGGTCATGATTCTGACACCTTTAATAAAACTCACATGATTACTCAAGCTGAACCACCCAGCATTGATTTAAAGATGCATGCAATTTCTCCAGTATCTGAACCTTCCTATGCTTTGTCTAGTAATGTGGCATCCCTTCAAACCTTTACGTTTCCTTCTGACTCTGCAGTATTTGTGCATGATTCCGCTGGCAAATTTCACAAGAGCGCCTTGTTTAGCAGTTATAACACTGAACTGGTGCATAAGTCTTCTGTAATATCACAAGCTGATACTTTGCTTCAGCCTACACGTGCTGTATCTAATGATGAGGATATGTCTGAAGTGTACTCTGGTAGTGGGTTCCTTTTGTCTGATGCAGATGGCCTTAGACTTAAAACACAAAAAGTTTCTTCATCTGTTTCTGTAGATGAAGATACATATCAAGCATCAATATATAGAAATGTTAATAAGCCATTTCATAGAAATATTTTACATGAAGATGAGACAGAACTGCAAATTGACTCCTTATTTAGAGAGGTGAATTATGTTGGAAATGAAGTGCTGGCTCAATATCCTACGTCTGTTTCTAAAAACAATGTAATTAAGCACAGTGCATCCTTGCAAGAAATCCCTGTTACTAAAGCAAAGGGAACCCTTCCACTGCCTCTTGTTTCTCCTACTGTACTTGGTCATGATATTATCTCAATTTCAGAAAAACGGTTCTCAGCTCAGCCTTTGCATGCTGTGTCGCTAACCTTTGATGTATTGCTTAAACCTATGCTTACTGCAATTTCAAACCAAGCTGTTTCTGCCTCTGCTTCTAGCAAAATGTTATCTCCTTCAACTACACAATTCTTTTATGAGACCTCAGCTGCACTAAGTAATGACGCCTTGCTGCAAACTTCCTTGCAATCTTCCAGTGTCGGCACCCTGCTTAGAACTATTCCAACTGTGTTGAGTGATCCATTGTTGAATAGGACATTTGAGGTTTCTAAAGATAATGCTGATCAAATAATACTTCCAATGGCTCTAGAATCCACTGCAAATCAAACCATGTTAAATTCTCCATCTGCTCAATCAGTTGTTGATATCTTGTCCCATATTTCTGAAAATCCCACTGTTGCACGTCAGGGTTTGACTGTTTTACATGCAAACGGTGAATACATTTCACCTCATTCCTCTAGTGATGAAGATTTAGAGCAGGCTGCTCCTTCATTGTTCATTAATGATGTGATCACCCAAGCCACCAGTTTTGAAATTGCACCCTCTTTTCTTCCTAAAACAAAGCATGCCATCGCTTCAGTTTTGCCTGGTGACATACTACCAAATGCAGCTACTTCTGTTAATAGATATATTTCATCCAATGTTCTTTACAAAAGCGATGTTCCCTTTCTTTTATCGAGTTCCACTACTGAGGAAATTTTTGTGCCTGTGCCTACAGATGTGTCTGAGAGTAGTAGTGAGGCTGTTCATGATGCTCTTCCTTTACCAAATATGTATGTTTCTGTTGCAGCTGTTTCTCCAAGCAGTGAGGGCACTAGTATGTCGCCAATTCCTTCCAAAGCAATCTCTGGTGCATCAGCCAGTGTGAATTCTAATGCACATTTGTTACATTCCATAGTTGTTAATGATTTCTCTGTAATAAGTGGTGCCACCTCCACATCACATACAGAATCAAAGGAAAATTCTGTAGCTGTACTTAACACGCAGGTATACACCAGAAAAGATGAGAATACCCTAAGCTTAAATACACATGTTGAGAAATCAGAAGAACGAGAGACACTAACAACTACTGCTTCAAACAGTCAGTTATCCTCAGAAATGGGCAGAAGTAACCATGCAACTGCACCACCATTAACCTCAAGTGTCTCACCTAAGAAGCACGTCAATCCAACTGTTCTGGAAAACCATATTCAGACTGTTAGTGTCCCATGGCCAAACAGATCTGAAGCCAGTTCCTGGGCTGTTTTCTCGAGTGATGAAGAGAGTGGGTCTGGTCAAGGCACCTCAGATAACCTTAATGATAATGAAACATCAACAGATTTCAATTTTTCTGACATTAATGAAAGAGACTCTGAGGTTGCCATTGCAGCAGGTAAAGCAGAATTAACTCCTGGATCAGCACGGTCTTCATCAGCGTCTGTCACTAGTGGTCACTCATCAATATTCAACGTATCCGAGGCAGGTTAGTTATGGATCAGTTTAAGGGTATGAGTATGTTTCTGTTACTTATCAATTAAAAACCCAATTTGCAAGTTTAAGAGATACTGTGTAAGATAATACAAAAGAAAGTATGATCTAATTCATTAGAGTGAAAATGCAATAGAGCTGTGGAAATAATGTAGCAGAGTTCCAAAACAGAGTTAAATCAGCTTTAGAACTCCTTATAGCTGATGCATCGTGTATGACTCAAACCTACAGTTCCTACTGTGTGCTGTGAAACTTAGAATGTGAAAAAATATGCCTATTCCAGTTTTTATTTTGGTTTTTGGCATGTCAAAGCATTGTCTTCCTCAGTGGTTCTCAATCACAGCCCTCCGGACACACCCAACCAGTGGAACTTTCAGGATATTCCCAGTGAGTATGCATGCACTGCCTCCACTGTATGCAAATCTTCCTCAAGCATATTCATTGTGGATAGTTAGATTGGCAGGGTATGTCCTGAGAACTGGACTGAGAAGCATTGGTCTAAATGATTTCAAGAGTTACATAAGTGTTGGTTTATTTTGCATTATTTCTAGTAGTACTTATTTGCTTCCTATTATTGATCATCTCTCTACATGACCTTGACACCATGCAACATCTTTTAACATGCTTTTGGTTTATTCTACTTTAGCTTGCTTAGAGTTTGTTTTTAAGGTCCTTTTTTTCTTGGCAACATTTGAGTTGCCCGTACATATACGCTAAGGGCTTGTATGTAAAAGCTTTGCAGCATGCAAAAATCTAAATTCTGCATTTCAAAAGCTTTTTGTTTTGTTTATCTTTCATTGCAAGAGGTTTGAACAAAAAGAGAAACTAACAAGTTTAATTTGCATGTATTGTACGGCATTGGAGGAGGTGGTTTTTAAGAACAAATCTGTCTTCGAGCAGATTTATATTTTCTTAGCTAAGGCTTCCCATAGAGGGCAGCCGTAGCTAAGAAAATGTATTTGGAAGCTTGAAGGCTGATACATAATAGTTAACAAAGAGTCTAATACAGTAAAGGGGATTTTTTTTATTCCCATATTGGGCCTGATTTACTAAAGCTTTTCCCTTATTCCCTATTTATTTATTTATTTATTTAAATACTTTTCTATACCGAAGATATTTATGGGGAGAAAAAAAGCATAGTGAACCAGGTCCTTTGCATCTATGGGAAAACTGCTTAGTATAAGGCCCAAAGCATACCTACACTCAAAATGGTTCAGTACGATATCCTATAGAACACCAGTTAACCAAATAGCTAGAATGCTGCAAAGGGCAAGATAGAAGGAAAACCATTTTGTATACATTTGGTTGCTTAAAATACATCTGAGATATTTATGCTCGTTGTAGTGAAGATGATAAAGGGAAATGTGAAATTTCGTTGAACAAACTGTGAGCTAATTCATTTTACCTACGTTTATTGTGAGTTGCTTATGGTTTTTGGCAAATAACTTGTTTTATTTGTTAATAATGTTGAACAACAACATCTTGACAGGATGGCAAAATGAATAAATGCATAACATACTGCTTGACTAATTACCATAATAGCATCAAATTACAATTCAGCATCCCAACATTTGCCTCATTAGAAAGCCTTCCTAATTATCATTGGCGTACAAAAAATGATTTTGTGGTTGCTGTTTTTTTTTTCCTACCAGGAAGATCTATTCCAGTGGAAAAAAAAATTTGTTCATATTTCCATTTGCATTCTAATTAAGAGAGAAGATATTATGATTTCTGAAACTGTCTGATACATTTGTGCTATGGAAGGGCAGCTCTCGGCCTGGAGTGAAACCATCTACTATAACTCTGCACTGAAACTGCATTTGCTAATTAAAAGATTTGAACTCTGTCTCCCTAAGATACAGAATCAGTGCTGATTAATTGAAATATTTTGAGTCTGTTACCATCTTATTTAGCTGACCAGATTGTCAGTCTTTATTGACATACTGTTTTGTGCTACTGGCAGTGTTATAGATTATGCAGCAACGTAATGTACTCGCCAGTCTAAAACTAACCAAGTATACCAATTTCTAATTTTTAATGCATGGAGAAGAGGTAAAACAAAAGTACATTTCAAGAGGCAGTTTCTTGGTTTAAAACAAATGATTTATATTGTGCAATGTGTGTTGAAAGTTGGCCGTATTCTGCCTTATTATATGTACACAAATGGAGTAGGTGTTTTGTTTAAATAAGCAGCAACTACTATTTCCAGGGGATCGTTTTTTGTTACTTTATTCAACAGGAAGTTGAATCCTTCCACATTGGCTAAGTTTGTAATGTTGTCATGTCCTCATGAGGATCAGGTGGCAGAGTGTTAAGTACCCCCCTTCCTCCCTGCCATGTTGTACAGGGTTCTGAGTCTCAGTTCTTGGCACCAACCTTACACGTAACCTTTAGAGAAAAAGAGGCCAAGAGCGAAAGGCGCTTCATTCTTTCCGTGAAGAGTAACTTTGAGTATCTGCTGCGCCAGCATAGTTAGTGTTATGGAAAGTATATTGTGCTCGGACATTAGCTTCTGATTTCAGAGCTGCTCATCAAATCAAGTGTAGTTTAGGATTTATTGCCACATTGATTTACTGCTCTAGTGGATACTCCCAAATACCCTGAAACTCTATTTAGAAGGGGTTGGTGGAGGCTGCAGTTTCTGCTGCCTCCTGCTATGGGCCGTCAGCTTGGTCTGAATCTTGGCTGGGATCCAGTATCCATGAGTCTTTGTTTGCAATGACCCAGGAATATATTTTTATTTTCTTCTATTTTATATTTCCTTCTAACTCACTTAAAAGAATTATTGCAGTGACTGTTTCTCGCTTGGGGCCATGCAGCTGGGGTTGCCTTCCCGAAAGCTGCAATCACGGGCCCTGAATCCGCTACTAGGTGTCGCTGTTGCATGACAATTGGGATTCCTCCTCCCCGGGAGCTCCGGATGCTTCCTCCACTGCAACCCCAGGCCGGGGGAGCAAAAGACCCTACCCAAGAACTGAACCCTGTATTTTTAGCTGCTCTGCATGGCGGTGCACTGGGCCATCTCAAAATGATTATTTATAAGTGAAGAATATGGTCAGGTGCTAAGCTCATTTAATGTTTTTCAGTATTTATACTTTCTTGTAGATGATATTGCATCAGAGGCCTAACAGAATTGCCATTTGTATTCATAATATAAAGTAGATCATGTTTTGTACTTTTTATTTAAACTTGATCTTAAGGAAAGTATAAAATGTACTTCCACTTTTCTAGTGCCTAGTTAGTTATTCCTTTTTTGCTTTGAATGGGCTTTCAATGTGTATATAAATCACCCAGGCGATCAGTGCCATGTTGAATAGTGGGTAGGGGATACATGTTTTAGGCATCATGAGCCTTTAATATAGATGTAGCTGTGCATGCCTTCCATATGTGCACACATACTCCTGCTTTCAGCCCAGCAGCAGCCCTCCCGCTGAATGAAGGTGATGTATCAGAGTTCCCTTGAAAGCCCAGGTCAAGGTGATGCAGGTATGGCGAGGGTCTCCCTGTGTATTCCTCCTGAGTAGTGCATTCAGGTCTCCTAAACATGCGGCAGAGAAGCTGAAATGGAGAATTGAACTTAAGTCATCTACATGTCAACATATAGCTCCGCTGCTGGACCATCAGACTGGCCTTTCATCCATTCATTTTTTTCATGCAGTTTGCATTCTTCACCTGATGCTCTGCAGGTACTGGAAGCACAGTTAAGTATTACCTAGTGATCATTTTCAAACCAAATTGCTGATAGCCACTTTGGGATCAAGTTAGATTCTCCTTTGTATTTTTATCCACCAACTCAGCAGTGCAGAACGAACAGATAACTATAAATATTAATAGAATAAACATGGATTGTAATTTGGTTTGGCAGTATATTAAGGACAGCAGTGGGCCAAAGACTGTACTAACTTTGCTTATTAACTCAAGAATGATTTATAATATTAATCATGCAAGTAATTTGCCAAACTAACCCTAATGACCTTGCAAAAATCTCTTGTAAACCAAATATAGTCATGTAAACTTGTGTCAAATAGATTTGCATTTTTATTTTTATTAGAATGGATACATGCTGGCATGCTCATAGAATTTCATACATTTTGTTCAATGAAGCTGTAAGATTGTACATTTTTATTAGGAAATTAGTTCAGCATCTTAGTCTCAAAAGATTTTCCCAAAAGAGATAAAAGAAGACTCTCTGAGACGTTACATATTTTACCAGATAGAAAGAAATTCAAATGTGAGCTAAAAACATGGCTACTCAAAAACGCATAAGAACTAACCTAAAAACAGCAGAATAAACTGAAATCACTAAGACATTAAGGATAAATGATTATAATCGACTCAGGAAGAATAAACAAAATGAGAGTATACAAGGCTCTCAAAACCCTCTGACTAAGATGTGAAAACTATCATGTTTTAATTTTCCATACTCTTTATCTTAAACTTATTAATAAGCACTAGATATTCCAATTTGATAACTATTAATGTATGTCCATAAACACCACCCCTGTAACAAATCATTGTTTTGTTTGTAGAATGATAACTATGAATGTCACTTTGTAAACCGTTGTGATCTATACATGGAATGACGGTATATAAAATGTCTAAATAAATAAATAAATGACAAGTTATTTTTAACCGTAGGTTAATAGCTAGCCTGACAGCAACATTTATTTTTCTCTTTTGGCCAGTAAGAGCTTTTCCTAAGAGCTTCCAGTTCTGTTGGAAGTAGTCTGTACTGGGAATATGTCACCATGAACCTTCATTCACACACCTTTTCCCCTTCCCCTAGGTCAGGATTCAAAGACTACAACCCTGTAATCCCGTGTGACCACTAGATGTCGCCGTTGGGGTGATCCCTGAAACTCCACCCTCACCCCCCAGGGGAGTTGTTAATGTAGCCTGCTTAGGGGCCCCATTCCTGGCTGGCTCACAGAGCAGAAGATAGACTAATTGTATCCAGATCTGCATGGCAGCCACCAGACCAAACCTTATCAGTACTTTTTAACCAATTTGCAGTATTAAAGTAAGAAAGGTGATGAAGTAGATTCCATCCATTTTCTGTCAAAGTTAGAAATTCAGCCTAGGATGTACTGTATCTGATTGTCCAAATAAGAACTGTACTAGTCAGCTCATTTGAAGTTACTGTTTGTGCAACTAGAGAACACCCTTCACCTAGAGGAATAATAATAAACTGAAATTCTAGGCAAGAATTGACACTTTTCCTTCTCTGTTCAAAGTGAAAATGTATAGCTGTTTCACTAAACAGATGCATTCCTTATTTCATACAAAAAATGTTTGTATAATTCAGTGCATAGTATATCTAGTTCATGTTTAGCAAATGTATTGTAATGATATTCTAATTAGTAAATATTTGAAACTCAATTATTTAACAACATGTGTGCTGATGGGATTCTCTACTGCATATCCCTTAACATTTGGCTTTACTTCCTTTCTTTAAACTGGTTTGCAAATGAATATATATATTTTCTGCAGTATACAGTAAACATTAGAAAGGTAAGTCGTGCCCCTAAGTGTCATTACTAAAGCTCAGTTATGTAGCGTGTTTGGTTAAAGTTGAATACAGATGATTTCCGTTTTCTCTGACTACAGAGGCAAGTAATAGTAGCCATGAGTCTCGTATTGGTCTAGCAGAAGGTCTGGAATCAGAGAAGAAGACATTTATACCACTCGTGGTCGTGTCTGCCTTGACCTTTATCTGTCTAGTGGTCCTAGTTGGTATTCTCATCTATTGGAGGTAAGTGATCATTTGTGGTTGTACAAGCACCAGACTTTGGGCCAGATGTACTAACTGTTTTCTTCCCTTTTGTGTTTATGGGGAAAATGCCTAGTACGTTAGGTTCAAATTGTCTTGATTAGAAGCTAAGCTGTGATTGGCATTGCTGAGCTGCAGAGCAAATGTGGACTTGTGAACTAGAGGTGAATCATAACACTGTAGCAAGTCATAGTGTGACTATCAATCAGATTTTCAGGAAAAAAAATTAAAAAACCAAAAACAGATAAGCTAGTGCAGCTTTAATATCTCTACCAGTGATTAAGTGGTACTACTCAAATATCTCAAATGTGTAGCAAGTCACCTGTAGGTCACTGGTGTGTAAGTTTGAGAACAATGTGCATTTCATTCAAGAACACATCAAGGCTAATATTCAAATGCTATTTAGCCGGATAAATAGGACGGATCCTGCTGAGTGGTGGCCACTGAATATTCGGCTATGTTAAGTAGTTGCCACTTAGCCAGATGAGTCCTTATCCGGCTATATACTGTAGTTGGTTGTATAGTCAATGGCTAGGCAACAGGTGTAACTGGGCGGCACTACTTATCTAGCTAACTTAGCTTTCCAAAGCTAACAACTATGCAAAGCTAGGTACGTGTGTTGTATGCAGAAGTCATTAACAAAAAAAAAATAGAAAAGTGTCCACGAAACCACTTCACTTGTTTCTTAGAGTATTGTGATTAAGTTCATCAATCCTGGTGTAATCTTCTGTCTACTCCATTTCTTGCTATCAGATCCACTAAGTTACGATAACCTCACTGTACATACTGATTGGGTCTAGTACTTCTGGATTATTCTCCATTAGGTGTGTGTGTGGGGGGGGGGGGGGGTCTTTATAATAATGAAAGAGACAAGTCATTAGAATTTTGTTTTGTCTGTATCCCTAGCAATTTCATCACACTGTTTATCCACTAAAGGACCTATAGTAGGGGTGTCCAACTCCAGTCCTCAAGAGCCACAAACAGACCTGGTTTTCAGGATATATACAATGATTATGCATGAGATAGATTTGTGTACAATGGAGGAAGTGCATGCAAAACATCTCATACATATTCATTAAGGATCTCCTGAAAACCAGGTCTATTTGTGGCTCTTGAGCACAGGAGTTGGCTGCCGTTGTCTTATTGTATACCCATGCTGTAGTTACACGATGTTAGTTTCCATATTAGGAGCTACTGCCCAGGAAAGAGATCTAGGCGTCATCATGGATAATACTTTGAAATCGTCGGCTGAGTGTGCTGTGGCAGTCAAAAAAGTGAACAATGTTAGGAATTATTAGGAAGGGAATGGTGAATAAAACGTAGGATGTCATAATGCCTCTGTATCGCACTTTGAATATTGTGTACAATTCTGGTTGCCGCATCTCAAGAAAGATATAGTTGTGATGGAGAAGGTACAGAGAAGGGCAACCAAAATGATAAAGGGGATGGAACTGCTCCCCTATGAGGAAAGACTAAAGAGGTTAGGGCTGTTCAGCTTGGAGAAGAGACGGCTGATGGGGGGGATACAATAGAGGTCTTTAAATCATGAGAGGTCTAGAACAGGTAAATATGAATTAGTTATTTACTCTTTCAGATAATAGAAGGACTAGGGGGCACTCCATGAAGTTAGCATGTAGCACGTTTAAAACTAATTGAAGAAAATTCTTTTTCATTCAACGCACAATTAAACTCTGGAATTTGTTGCCAGGGGATGTGGTTAGTGCAGTTAGTGTAGCAGGGTTTAATAAAGGTTTGGATAGGTTCTTGGAGGAGAAGTCCATTACCTGCTAAAAATCAAGTTGACTTAGAAAATAGCCACTGCTATTACTAGCATCAGTAGCGTGGGATAGACTTAGTTTTTGGGTACTTGCCAGGTACTTGTAGCCTAGATTGGCCACTGTTGGAAACAGGATGCTGGGCTTGATGGACCCTTGGTCTGACCCATTATGGCGCTTTCTTATATTCTTATGTTCTTACCTCCTCATCCTTTACAGTAATATATTTAAATACTTTGTGGAGGTACCTTTCGCATATTTTAGTATTAGTTCTTTGTTAATTTGAGCCAGACTGATATCATATTGTGGATTACTGTTCCCCTACATTTTCTGTGATCTGTAGATCGCCTACAATCCTCTGTTTATCAAGATCACATCTTGCCAGATTCTTAAGGCCTGGATTGGCCACTGTTGGAAACAGGATGCTGGACTTGATGGACCCTTAGTCTGACCCAGTATGGCAACTTCTTATGTTCTTAGCAATTAAAACATACAAAATCCCCAGCATCTGCTGACACAAAGGCTACATTATTGGCTGTCATGGGAGATTGGGGCCGAAGAGGGAGGGAAAAGGAAGCAGCAGGGGCAGATTGGGGCCTGGGAAGGAGGATGCAGTCACAGCAGCAGATCAGGGCATTGGAGGGATGGATGAAAACGTGGTAACCGCTGTGACAGCAGCTCAGGGCCTGGGAGGCAGGGGCATCATTAGATACAATGCCCCGAATCAGGCAATATGAGCCAGTCAGCACTGCAGGGACGGTAGAGATCCTCCTCCTTTCTGCACCCCATGGAACAATTTGCCAATGATTTGCCAATTTCAGCAGAGGAGGAGGAGGATCTGTGGCCTATTCCCTCCCTCCCTTCTCTGCTTCCCAGGAAATCCTGGTGCCTCCCGTAGATGGTAGGCAGGTCCTGGTCCATTTCATCCTGCTCTGTTAGCTCCAGATAGCAATCTTCCTTCCGTCATCAGGCGACCTTCTCCTCTCTTCTTGCTGCCTTGAACGGTCAATCCTCTGCTTCATTCCTCCCTCCCTCCATTATCACTGGAGGGAGGGAGGGTCAGCCAACAATCCATTTGCCACTCCCCATCCCCTAAAGAGCTGCTACATTTACCGCACAAGGGCCAGCCAGCAGTCCTGCCTCCCTCTCCTCAAGTGTCCCTGCTGGCACCACAGGAGAAGGGAGGGCTGGCCCTCCTCCTTCCCCAGGAGAGCCACATGCAGTGGGAAAAAGAGAGCTGGCCACTGATCTCTGTCTCTCTCTTCCCTCCCTGAACAGCTATCATCATTGCCGGGAGAGGGGACATGGAGAGATGGGGATAGGATTTTGGAGGGGGACTGAGGGATGAGTCCAAGAGTGACCAGGGGACCGAAGAGAGTAGGGATGTGAATTGTTTATCTGATGATTGAAAATATTTTTAAAGATGGCCCGCACCATTTTTAAAGATGGCGCTGGCTGTCCATTGCTCCTACCATGTGACAGGGGCCGGCCAATGGCATGGATACCCTGTCACATGCAAAGGGCCATCGGCGCCATTTTGTTTACTGGCAGCCAACGGCCCAAGCGCGGGAGAATGCTCCCGGGACCTCCACTGGGACCACCAGGTACTTAAAGATTTATGGGGGGGTTGGGGGGGTCCGGAGGGTGGGGGGATACTAACGAACTAATGTTAACGGGTCGGCTGTATTTTTGGGTTATTGGCTCGGCGCAGCCGATTAAAAAAAAAACCAAAAATAAAACGATTGGACCACAGGAAAAATAATTTCATGATGGTCCACGAATCCGATACCGGAACCTATTCTGGTTCCAATTCACATCTCTAGAAGAGAGTACTAGAGGAAGATGTAGAAGTGGCAATACCCAGGAGAAAAGGAGAATAAGGAGCATAAGGCTTAATGGTTAAGGGTAGTAACCGCCACATCAAGCAAGTTACCCCGATGCTTGGTTACCCAGACTGCACAGATCATTGCCTTGTTGGATGTTGTCTGAATGTAAAACCTGTTTTCCACATTTCCCCCTACCATTGAAGCAAAGAACAGTGCTGTATATGTATTCAAAGTGATGTATCAGGCTTAATTGGTTTAGGGTAGTAACCGCCATAGTAAGCAAGCTACCCCCACGCTTCTTTGTTTACCCAGATTGTGAAGTTCAGTCTTTGATAGTTGTTATCTGAATGCAAATCCTCTTTTCCACATTTCCCCTTGCCGTTGAAGCAGAGAGCAATGTTGGCGTTGCGAAGGCTTATGAGTAAGGGTAGTAATCATCAGGTAGAAGCCTCCACTCCAGTACTCCACCCTCATGGCTCTTCTCTTCATTCCCATCCTCTAGCCTTTATGGATTCACAGTGTTTATCCCAGGAAGATTATGTTTAATAGTCCGAGGGTGGAAACTAGAGAAGTGTAACAATGTATTTTTCTCGGACGGTTTTCGAAATAAAGTAGTATTGAGTTTTTGACCTTCTTTGTAAATGTATATATCTAGGAAGGATATACTCTGCCGGTCATATTCACATGAAAATTGTAGATTCTTATCTTGTACATTCAACCAAAATATAAACTACAATAAATGTGCTTCAGTAGATGGCCATAAAAGAAATATGACATCAGTGTATCATCTCTATGTAATAACTTTGTCAATATGTTCAGAGTGGTATAAAAAATTCTCTTCAAAATGATCCACTTACAGATTGGCAATACTAAGAGCCATGGTAGAGCCCATTGAAGTGCAGTGAGATTGTAGATAAAATTGATTAGATACTGAAAAATAATTTTGACATAATGCCAGTTCAGCCAGACAGACAACGAAACTTGACGGGATGCAATGTGGATATGGGCAACTCTCAACTGTATCTGCTACAATTTTCAAAGCTTCTGATTGTGGAATATTAATGTAGAGTGATTTTATGTCAAGAATTACTAGCAGAATCGGAGAAACAGGTAAAGTAATGCTCCCCAGGATGTTGAGCATATGTTTCATATCTTTTATAAAAGAGCGAGACTTCAGTACCTCATTTTTAAAAAGGTATCAACAAATTGTGATAAAGGTTCTAAGATGGATCCTATAGCAGCACAATCGGTCTTTCTGGGGGCTTCTCCAAACTTTTACGTATTTTTGGTAATGTATACAAAAGTGGAATAATTGGATCCTTTTGAATTAAAAACTGTTTTTCTTTTTTAGTAAGGAAACCTTCTTTTGCAGCAGATTCCAACTCCTGTATGATGGTTTTGTGGAGCCAAGGAGTGGGGTTAATATCTAATTTTGTGTAATATGTAGAATCAGACAGCTGTGAATATATTTCTTCTAAGTACCATATGCGTTTTGAACCACAATTGCTCCGCCTTTGTCAGCCGGTTTAAAAACCAAGTTTGTATTTTGTTGTAACTGGGGCAGAGCATAAATTACTGCTCTGCTCAAATTGTAATGAACCTGAGGGGCATTAGATTCTGCTTGTTCAATTTCTCGTAGAACCAAATCCATGTATGTTTTTATGTGAGTGTCGACTGGCCCCGGGAGTATCCATTGGGATTTTTGCTGGATCAATGAGATGTCTTGAGTGAAAGATGGGAAATAGGGAACAGTTATTTACTCTTTCACATAATACTAGGACTAGGGGACAATTCATGAAACTAACAGGTTGTACATTTAAAACAAATTGAGTAAAACAATGTACAATCAAACTGTGAAATTTGTTGCCAGAGGATGTGGTTAAGGCATCTAGCAGAGCAAGGTTTAAAATAGCTTTGGACAAGTTCCAGGAGAAAAAGTCCATGAACCATTATTAGCCAGAGTAGGCTTGGGAAAGCCACTGCTTGTCTATGGGAGTGAGCAACAAGGAATAGATCTAGTTTTTGGCATCTACCACGTACTTGTGATCTGGATTGGATGCTGTCTGAGCTAGTATGCTAAGCTCTGTGGACCTTTTGTCTGACTCAGCATGTCATTTCTTTTGATTTATATTATCCCACTCCTGTATATAGTACTTCTCTTTTCTAACTGTAACCCTCTCCCAGGAAATGTGTCCAATTCCAAAGGGACATAAAAGAATGTATTAACCATGGCTAGCTCCTCAGCCCCACATTATTTTCTCAAGGGGTGGGTCCCTTCTGAGGGGTGAAGGAAAACTTTCTTGGCCCAGGCAGGATTGCACGGTATCCCATAGTTGTGTGTTGCCCTTGCTCTGTGGGACAGGTTCGCTTACAAACCAGGCCGCACTCTCTGGATGGGTGATCAAATTAAAGATTACTTGGATTGAATTCAAAATAATCATGAGGTGCAACAAATGAAATATCCAGTTGCATCCAGAGTCCTTAGATATACATGAGCGAGGAAACTGATCTCTAACTCTGTGGATGTGTTCCTCCAGGCAGGGGATTGAAACCGGTTTATCCTCCATGACCAGGAATGATACATGTCCCAGGTGGGACTGTGATGGATACCCTTCCCAGTACCCGAGGTCCACAAAGAATCCCGTACTCCAACCTGGTGGTGTCCTGTGGTGGAAACTCCGTTGGGGGGGGGGTCTCCAGATGTCCTTCTCCTCTTCAAAAGAACAGATGCAGCCTTCCAGGAGGACAGGCCAGCCACTGAAAGCAGTCCTTCCAGCTTCCAGCTCAGGGCAAGGAAGGGTGGCAGAAAACAGCTTCCTTCCCTCTTGGTGGTTAAAAAACGGAATCTCTGACCAAGGCACTTCTCTCCTCTCCAAGCAGTCACTGCGGCCTCCTCTTGCACTGGGTGAAGAGGCACACGGCTCCCTGCCAGAAGGCTCAGGTCAAAACAGCAAAACCACAAAAATCCTGCTGCTTCTCTCTCTTCCCTCCAGTCCCCAGAAGGGGACCTAGCAGAGCAGTCTCTCTCCC
Organism: Rhinatrema bivittatum; assembly: GCF_901001135.1. Classification (NCBI taxonomy): domain Eukaryota; kingdom Metazoa; phylum Chordata; class Amphibia; order Gymnophiona; family Rhinatrematidae; genus Rhinatrema; species Rhinatrema bivittatum. The sequence goes on along the minus strand of NC_042623.1, from coordinate 49,005,157 downwards.
TCTCTGTGCCAAGCTGGAGGCCTAATTTGCAGAGCGCATTGAAACTCCTTCTCCCTTGAAATCAAAGCCTAACTAAAGCGAACATCCATCCCCCTTGTGGACTAGGAAATCATCACTGGCAAGCAAGCCTCTGAGGGAGGGCCTATGCTGTCTCCGCCTTATCTGATATAAATCCTAAGGGCTGGGAGCTAGGGCCAATTAGTGGCTGACTAGTGGCTCTGCCAGTTCCTCTTAAATTCTGCCAAACTGCTCAGATTTGATCTCGCACTCCAGCAATCAATATAAACATTTGCAGAAGCTGCTGCAAACCTTGAACTGGGTTGAGTCCAGATGGGCACTGGTAAAACCTGAAGCAAACTTTCTACAAGCCATGTGCATAGAAACAAAATGTCATTCTGTCAGATCTGTGACTTTCCTATCATTTTGTTTACAACACGTGTACTTTACTAGCAGGATGAACCAAAATGCTTTAACGCATGCTAAAACAAAACATGAGCCTAACAAAATTTTGTCCGGTTTTTTTTCCCTTGTCATTTCGGATGGCAGATGGCATAAAATGACAGCACATCTTTATATTTTGCTCTCCTTCAAGAAATGTCCCGATTCAGACCCAAGATTTGTCCTATTCCCCCATTACAAATGAAGTAGCCTGATGTTTGGTCATTGCCATGTTTAACTATGGTTTCGGATTTTCAGTTCAGATTACATAATTGCTGCTGTAGTCAGAGGTGTAAATTAAATAATAATTTTTATATTGTTGATTGATAGGACTTCCAGCTGTGAGTTTAAAACAGTCATCACTCTTTCATTTTAATTGAGTGATAATTAGCAAGAGACATAGTTATCAACACTTAGCACATAGTCAGGGAAGTGTTCACCTCATCTACAGAACAGATGGAGCACCTATGAGGAGTCTTGTTATAGATAGAAAGTAATATGCTTTGAATGTTACTTCCAGATGTTTTGGGTTGCAATTTTCTTGAGGTTATAACTCTGTTTGTGAAAAGATACAAAATCCAGTAAGGGTAACAGACTGAGTCTCCTTAAAAGTTTTGCAGTGCGTTAATTCAAAGAAGTTTATGAAAAGTTCCAATGGTAGAGTAAAATTGGCATAAAAGAGAAAAACACAACAGACATTTCCATTCATTTAACACTTTTCCTGCCAGCTCTGTGCATGTCATAGGTGAAGGGAAGTGGCCACACTTACTTAGCCAGACATTGTGTGTATGTGTGTGGTTCATTGTGTGTGACTTAATGTGATATTTTCTGCCAACTGAAGTAGCAGCTACACTTCATGGCTCAGTGTTGCTTTTCCACAGCTGGGTCTCGTGGTTATGCCCAAGGTAATATTCTTGCATTGAGATTCACCAGCAGGTCCTTGAAGGCTTTATATGCATAACTGTAAACAAGACTAACCAGGTCTACAGCACTGTATCTAGAAACAGATGGCAAACTGAACATACAAATAGGACTTTAATTATAATACTGAGAGTCTGTTTAATTCTAAAAAAAAAAAAAAAAAGACAAAAAGAACTTCATAATTTGTGTCCAAGTTGATTATAACAATTCTGAGCAATAATCAACAGATGAAGCCTGTTTTTATTTTTTATTTACCCCTTATGCCACCCCACCTCCATGCTAGATGGTCTTACCTGGATGGCACAGGAACCCCTCATCAGTCAGGGGTCACATCCTCCAAGGAGTGCCCTCAGCCCTGCTGGTTGGCTAGTAGGAGCCGTCACTGTATTTTCTCGCTCCCCATACTTGAACAAGCTGTATGGCTTTTCTGTATGGCTTTTCAGGCAAGCCTTCCCGAACTCCACCTAACAAGATCAATCAATAATTCCTATGCTAAGTAGCTGTATGTAGTGGACTCCATATTTATTTTGCTCTCTTGTATATATAGAGGACTCCTTATTTACATTGTACACTTGTATATAATTATCCTCCTCTATCTCTTTTATTTCTTACAATCCCAGTTCATTAGCCCTTGTTAATTGTAACTGCTTCTCTTCTCCACGTTTATTTATGTTTTTGGTGATATTTTTGCACCCCTGTTTTCTGTAAACCGACATGATGAGAACGAGTTCTTGGATGCCGGTATAAAAAAACCTTAAATAAATAAAAATAAAAATAAACAAGCCATCTGGCTCAGCTGGCCACCTTGGATTGGGGAACTGAACCAGGATTTCTATGCCACAGGGTAGAGCCAAGGAGCCTGAATAATAAAGCATCTTTTTATTATGATGTTGGCAGATGCCCAGGGTTTTCTGCATTATTTTTTAACATGGCAGGAATCAATCGCGAGGGACTGGAGGGTTATTGATCCTTGGGACTACTTAATCTGGCAGGCTGCCACTGAGCCCCAAAAAGATAGAGAAAAGGTGAAGGGGGGGAGGAGGAAGATAGCAATGGCTGGGTGAGATGAGGGGGAGTTGACGTTCTAGTGAGTAAAGGGGATGGGGAGGTAAGGGTTGAGAAAAGAGGGAAAGGAAACAGGATGATATTTTAGAGGGAAAGGAACATCAGTTTTCTATTGGGTTGGATCAAAGGGAAGACTAAGTACTTCTCCACCAGCAGGTCTATCCAAGCAAGATTAGAGTCACCTGCATGTCTGAATTTTTTTTTTTTAAATATGGCCTGTGCAAATAATGACTTTGGGGTGTCTGGCTGTTGGGCATGAAAATGGAAAGCTTTGAGGGGATTATCTGTGTTGGGTGCCTGGAGCAACTGGAAGTCCTTCCGAAACAGGCTACTCAGGGAGTTACACTGCGCAAGGTGATCAGTTTGTGTGGATAATATCTGGGGGTCCCCTTGAGCAGCGGAAAACATTAGTGCAAAGGGATGACACAGATGCAGTGATGAGGTGTAATTTAAGAATTTAATTTTTTTTGTATTTTCAATTGTATGGTTTTTTTGTAATTTTAAGAGATTTTTATTTTTGAACATATTTTTTGTACATCGTTTTGACTAAACTTTGTTTGTAAAGGCAGTATAAAAACATTTTTAAATTAACAAATAAATAGTGTGTTGAAGTGTTATATTGTTACAATGCTTTATTAATAAAGCTGCATCTTCTTTGCTTATTTTGAAGCCTGTGTACAAAGAGTGAGCTCAGATAAGAAGTGAATGCTAAAAATCTAGCACAGCTTTCTTAGTGTGTGCATTGAAAAACAGGTTTAGAGTAACCTAATAATACACATAGTGCTAATACGCTTTGGAAACTGTATTTTCTGCGGGAAGAACTTGTATTAATCTTTGGTTTTTCCTTTACTTCTTTGTAACAAGGAATCCTCTGTGCTTATCCCATACTCAGGGGCAGTTCTATCATAAGGCAGGGTGAGGCGGTGGCCACAGGTGGTGTGGCGGTGGCCACAGGTGGCAGAACTTTAGAGCGGCAAAAAGTGCCCCTGCAAAACACCTCTACAGCAGCTCACACTGCCTCCAAAGTCAAATATCAGATCAGACAGGGATAAATCAAGCCCCTGCCAATCTGCTCAGTGGGAGTCGCATTTATCCCAACATCTTCTCCTGCTGCTGCCCACCCCACAACTGGCGACCTAAGAGAGGAGGAGGGCGCTGTGGCTGACAGCAGACCCCATCCTACTGGTAGCTTGAAAAACAAAATAAGACCTAGGCCCTATGGGGGTGTGTGGGTGACTGCCCATGTGGGTGTGGGTATATGTATGCCTGTGTGTGTGCGTGGATGGGTGACTGCCTATCTGGGTACATAGGCAAATGCTTGTGTGTGTGTGTTGGAGGGGGATGAGAGCCTGTGTCTGTATGTGAGAGGCTATGTGGGTGTGGGAGACCGTGCGTGTGTGGGTGGGTGACTACCTAAGTGTGGATGACTACCTGGGTGGGTGAGATCCTGTGTATGTGTGAGTGAGAGGCTCGTTGGTGGTGGGTTTGAGAAGCTCTGTGTATGGGGATTGGTGGGTAGAAGCCAGTGTGTGTATATGGGTGGCTGGGTCAGAGCCTGAGTGTGTGTGTGTGTATGTATGTGTGTATGTCTTTGTGGATGGGTGGGTGAGATCATGTGTATGTGTCTGTGTATGTGTGAGAGGCTCTGTGGGGGTGGGGGGGAGAGGCTGTTTGCATGGTGGAGAGGGAGTTGAGTCTTTGTGTGCACGGGTGGGTAGGTAAGAGCCCGTCTGTGAGGATGTCTGTGTATGTGTGACTGCTAGTGTGTGTGTGTGGGGGGGGGGGGGGAGTGAAGGCCAGTGTGGATGGGTGGGTGAGAGCCAGTGAGTGGTGTGGAGGAGAACCAGTGTGTTAGGTGCATGTGTGTGAGGGAATGAGAGCCTTGTGAGTGTGTGAGAGAGAGAGAGAGGATATAGTTTTTACAGCTCCCCCCTACCCCAATCAACAACAATCTGAGTGGCTGTAAATTGAAACATCCCAGGTATGAAGATCGGGAGATTTTTAAAATCCTTATTAGCTTTATTATTGGATATGTCTGCTATTTTGAAATATATTTTGGGAAATTTTATAAACTTTTTAAGGTTTTAATTATTGGGTTTTCTACTCAGTTTTTAAATATTCTATTTATTAGTATGGGTTTACTTTTATGATTGCTGTATTACATTTCTTTTTTTGGTGTTTGTTGGTCTCTTATTTTGCCTTTGGTAAGGCTCTGTGTCCTGTATGTGTGATCAAGGTGAGGAACTTTGCAGTGTATAGTTTGGTAGGTCTATAGCATTCCATCTTGTTCTGTTTCAATAGGAGGTGTACTGGTCTTCTAAGGCCTGATGTAATATTTGCAGTACTGCTCTTTCCTGAGTGGGGGTGTTGCTGTTTCAGTTCTGGGAGTTAGTGTTTTGATATGGCAGATTTGTCTTTTGGGGTAAACTGATTGCTTGACAGGCTTTTATTGGCTATGTAAGTATTATCCAAAACTACTGTACATGAGTTATTGAGACAGTATAGGATCCATCTTTAAGAACATAAGAACATGCCATACTGGGTCAGACCAAGGGTCCATCAAGCCCAGCATCTTGTTTCCAACAGTGGCCAATCCAGGCCATAAGAACCTGGCAAGTACCCAAAAACTATGTCTATTCCATGTTACCGTTGCTAGTAATAGCAGTGGCTATTTTCTAAGTCAACTCAATTAATAGTAGGTAATGGACTTCTCCTCCAAGAACTTATCCAATCCTTTTTTAAGGATTGGATAAGTTATACTAACTGCACTAACCACATCCTCTGGCAACAAATTCCAGAGTTTAATTGTGTGTTGAGTGAAAAAGAATTTCTCCGATTAGTCTTAAATGTGCCACATGCTAAATTCATGGAGTGCCCCCTAGTCTTTCTATTATCTGAAAGAGTAAATAACCGATTCACATCTGCCTGTTCAAGACCTCTTATGATTTTAAACACTTCTATCATATCCCCCCTCAGCCGTTTCTTCTCCAAGCTGAAAGGTCCTAACCTCTTTAGTCTTTCCTCATAGGGGAGCTGTTCGATTCTCCTTATCATTTTGGTCGCCCTTCTCTGTACCTTCTCCATCGCAATTATATCTTTTTTGAGATGCGGCAACCAGAATTGTACACAGTATTCAAGGTGCGGTCTCACCATGGAGCGATAGAGGCATTATGACATTTTCCATTTTATTCACCATTCCCTTTCTAATAATTCCCAACATTCTGATTGCTTTTTTGACTGCCGCAGCATAGTGTTATCCACTATGACGCCTAGATCTCTTTCTTGGGTTGTAGCACCTAATATGGAACCTAACATTGTGTAACTATAGCATGGTTTATTTTTCCCTATATGCATCACCTTGCACTTATCCACATTAAGGCCTGGATTTATCAAAATGTGGTAAATATTGCATGTGATAGCAAAAGGGGCATGGTTTATGCAAATATTCATTTTATCACAATGGGCCGGATTTTAAAAGCCCTGTGCGCGTAAATCCGGCCGGATTTACACGCGCAGGGCACTCGCGCACCGGCGCGCCTATTTTGCATAGGCCACCGGCGCATGCACCGCCCTGGGACGCGCATAAGTCCCGGGGCTTCGTAAAAGGGGTGGGGGAGGGGGCATGTCCGGGGGCGTGTCCGGGGTCAGGGGCGGTTCGGGGCGGGACCGGGGGCATGGCGCCGGCCCGGAGGTGTGGTCGAGGCCTCCAGACCAATCCCTGGGTCTGGTGATGGTGCGCCAGCAGCCTGCTGGTGCGCGCAGATTTACGCGGTTTAGATAGGGCCAGGGGGGTGGGTTAGGTAGGGGAAGGGAGGGGAAGGTGCAGGGGGTGAAAAGAAAGTCCCCTCCGAGGCTGCTCCGATTTCGAAGCGGCCTTGGTGGGAACTAGTAACTCGAGGTGAGGGTTAGGTATCAGTGTATGGGGTTAGGGGCCCCTTTGACATTCAATGTTAGATGTACGAATAGAACAGTGGTCTCTTGTGAACATTTGATGACCTTCGGAGTGAGGAAATTCACTCCAAGATGAGATTTGTACAATGTCTCCTCATCTAGCTTGATGTTACCCAGGTAGAGAGTCCATCAAGCTAGGTTGAGAGAACATTGTACAAATCTCATCTTGGAGTGAGTTTCCTCACTCCGAGGGTCATCAAATGTTCACAAGAGAGCACTGTTCTGTTCGTACATTTAACATTGAATGTCAAAGGGGCCCCTAACCCCCTACACTGATACCTAACCCTCACCTCCATTTACTAGGTGGGCCTACCATAGGGATACAAATACCTCTCTAGGGAGATGACATTACAGGCAGTCTCTCTCTCTCTCTCTCTCTCTCCTTCAATTCATCTAAATAGGCTGCATTGCACCATACAATATGGTGCTATCACATGCATTAACAGGGCTTTTCGCATGCGCTAAGCCCTTAACACATGCAAAAAAGCCTTAGTGCATTTTGATAAATCACCCCCTAAGTTTCATATGCCATTTTGATGCCCAATTTTCCAGTCTCACAAGGTCTTCCTGCAATTTATCACAATCTGCTTGTGATTTAACTACTCTGAACAATTTTGTATTATCTGCAAATTTGATTACCAGATCATTTATAAATATATTGAAAAGTAAGGGTCCCAATACAGATCCCTGAGGCACTCCACTGCCCACTCCCTTTCACTGAGAAAATTGTCCATTTAATCCTACTCTGTTTCCTGTCTTTTAGCCAATTTGTAATCCACAAAAGGATATCGCCACCTATCCCATGACATTTTACTTTTCCTAGAAGCCTCTCATGAGAAACTTTGTCAAACGCCTTCTGAAAATCCAAGTACACTACATCTACCGGTTCACCTTTATCCACATGTTTATTAACTCCTTCAAAAAAGTGAAGCAGATTTGTGAGGCAAGACTTGCCTTGGGTAAAGCCATGCTGACTTTGTTCCATTAAACCATGTCTTTCTATATATTCTGTGATTTTTATGTTTAGAACACTTTCCACTATTTTTCCTGGCACTGAAGTCAGGCTAACTGGTCTGTAGTTTCCTGGATCGCCCCTGGAGCCCTTTTTAAATATTAGGGGTTACATTAGCTATCCTCCAGTCTTCAGGTGCAAAGGATGATTTTAATGATAGGTTACAAATTTTTTACTAATAGGTCTGACATTTCATTTTTTAGTTCCTTCAGAACCCTGGGGTGTATCCATCTGGTCCAGGTGATTTACTACTCTTCAGTTTGTCAATCAGGCCTACCACATCTTCTGGTTTCACCGTGATTTGGTTCAGTCCATCTGAATCATTACCCATGAAAACCTTCTTCAGTATGGGTACCTCCCCAACACCCTCTTCAGTAAACACCGAAGCAAAGAAATCAATTAATCTTTTCGCAATTGCCTTATCTTCTCTAAGTGCCCCTTTAACCCCTCGATCATCTAATGGTCCAACTGACTCCCTCACAGGCTTTCTGCTTTGGATATATTTTAGAAAGTTTTTACTGTAAGTTTTTGCTTCTAGGGCCAACTTCTTTTCAAATTCTCTCTTAGCCTGACTTATCAATGTCTTACATTTAACTTGCTAACGCTTATGCATTATCCTATTTTCTTCTGTTGGATCCTTCTTCCAGTTTTTGAATGAAGATCTTTTGGCTAAAATATTTTCTTTCACCTCCCCTTTTAACCATGCCGGTAATCATTTAACCTTCTTTCCACCTTTTTTAATGTGTGGAATACATCTGGACTGTGCTTCTAGGATGGTATTTTTTTTAACAATGACTACGCCTCTTGTACACTTTTTACCTTTGTAGTTGCTCCTTTCAGTTTTTTTCCTAACAATTTTTCCCATTTTATCAAAGTTTCCCTTTTGAAAGTTTAGCACGAGAGCCGTGGATTTGCTTACTGTCCCCCTTCCAGTCATTAATTCAAATTTGATCATATTATTTTATGTATTTAAAATAATTTATATACCGCAAATTAAACAGGATCTGTCTGGCTAAGCGGTTTACAAAAATAAACATACATACATGTATAGCAGTGAATGATGACATAGACTTAGGGGCAGATTTTTAAAGGGGTACGCGCGTAAGATCCACGCATAACCCCCGAAAAGCTGCCCCTTCCATCCCCCAAGTCTATGTCATCATTCACTGCTATACATTCTAATTCTTATTTCTTAGACTTCTGGCATTAGCATACAAACATTTCAAGGTTTGTTTTTTGTTTGTATTTTCATTCTGCTTTTTAATTGATAGGGAGAAGTTAGAATTTTTTAGCTCAGGTGAGTTTTTAGTTACAGACACTTGGACTACTTTTCTTATTGTTGGAACCTCACTGTCGGGATGCCCTAATTCTAATGCATCATTAGTATCCTTTGAAGGTACCTCTCTCCGAACCATGCGCTGCTGAGCGATTGTCGGCTTTCCCCTTTGTTAGATGTGAATGTCTCTGATCTGACATCTGAAGAAGGGACTTTTGTAGTTTTATGTAGTTTTGTACAATATTTTTAGGTATATGTATTTTTTTATTTTACAGGTATTTTAGGCAGCCCGGCTTGTTCTGTTTTCTAAATAGGAGGTATGTTGATGTTTTAAAGCGTGATGTAATATTTTCAGTGTTGGGGGCAACAAAGTAGATTAGAAGCCAAGAAATGTCTGATTAGAAACTTTTATTTATGGAGACATATTCCTTTTTAGGCAAGCCTGACTCAAGCCGAGTTTCGCCCCCACATTGTGGCTGCCTCAGGGGCTAAAATACACAAACGACATACATAACTGTACTATAAAGGACATATAAAAACACAACTGAAATCACAAAAACTCGCTGATACATATATAATGGTAACTTATAAAACAGAATTTTCTCTTTATGGATGTTGAAAAGTTGAATGAAGTTAGCTAATTTTACCTGTATGCAGTCAATCATGCTGGCGTAGATTTTATAAATTTGCGCGAGGGCATACTTTTGTTTGTGCACCAGGCGCGTATCTTATAAAATCCGGGGTCGGCGCGCGCAAGGGGGTACACATTTGTGCAACCTGTGCGTGCCGAGCCCGGTGCGCGTTGCCTGTTCCCTCCGAGGCCGCTCCGAAATCGGAGCGGCCTCGGAGGGAACTTTCCTTCACCCTCCCCCCACCTTCCCCTCCCTTCCCCTACCTAACCCACCCCCCCCCCCGGCCCTATCTAAACCCCCCCCCCACCTTTGTTGCCAGATTTACGCCTGCTGAAAGCAGGCGTAAATCTGCGCGCGCCAGCAGGCTGCTGGCGTGCCATCACCCGACCCGGGGGCTGGTCCGGAGGCCTCAACCACACCCCCGGGCTGGTGCCACGCCCCTGGTCCCGCCCCAAACCGCCCCTGACCCCGGTCCCGCCCCGGACACGCCCCCTTCCCGCCCCTTTTACAAAGCCCCAGGACTTATGCGCGTCCCGGGGCTGTGCGCGCGCCGGCGGCCTATGCAAAATAGGCACGCCGGCGCGCGAGGGCCCTGCGCGCGTAAATACGGCCGGATTTACGCGCGCAGGGCATTTAAAATCCGGCCCACAATGTATGTAGGTTCAGTCTCATACAACAGATTGTTTCTAATGGTCTGAAAAAGGTGTGCATGAGAGTTGAAAAATAAAAAGTATATAACTAGATAATTAAAATAAAAAATAAAAAATGAGATGTAAACTTTAAAATACAGTAAAGCTAAATTAGACGCGGGACTACATAAAGGATATTGTGGCAGTAGTAAAATTGTGTTGACCGCGAAGGGCAAACACATAAACTGATGCGCTATTGTTCTGCCACTTTTAAAAGGCTAGGCAATCATTCCAAGTAATTTTAATTTAAAAAAATTCAAATTAAATGCTGCCTGCCGTGGTTCATACTGTATACATTTTAATTAAAAAGTAAAAACTGGGTATATCGACTTAAATATTGCATAAATGAAAAAAAAAAAACTAAGTACTCAACTGCAGGTGTATTTTTAAAACATATATTAACAAATGAACCTGGTCTTTAAAGTACAGCGAGTCTGCATCTCGCGGCAAAACAGGAACAGACTAGACAAACATTCCAAGTGATTTTTTGAAAAAAATGCTCGAATTAAATGCTGTGCTGCCGTGGTTAATCCTGTATATGTTTTGATTCAAGAGTTAGGGCTGGGTATGTGGACTTAAAAATTGCAAAAATTAATATGCTCAATTGCAGATGGGTTTTTTTTTTAAACGAATATTGTAAAAAGAACTGGGTTCTTGAAATGCAGCGAGTCTGCATCTCGTGGCAAAGCAGGAATCAAACCAAGCATGTCAATTAAAAGAAGAATGAACAAGGAGAGCTTTCCAAAATGGCGCCGTGAGCGGACGCAGCGGTAGGAGCTCCTGTTCCTGTTGGAACATTGCAAGCATGCCGCATACCAAACGTAAAGCCCGGGTAAAGACCGGAGAAAATATCTCTACACCGCTGGAGCCATCACAGCCGACTATCGGGAGTTTCTTTGCTGCAGCTCCTCCATTAACGCCGGGTGTGAAGGTCGCTGGGGAAAGTGCTCAGGAGCGTGAGCCAACGTCCCCGACCGAAATATCTCTCAGCCCCGGTTCACCGGAGAGACCAACGCAACCAGGCCACGAGGAAGAAAACAGCCAGCGGAGTGAAGGGAGCCCAACGGAGGTGATCCGAGGAGAGGCTGCACTACCTCGGCAGGCTGGGGAAAGAAAAGGTTTTAACATGCAGGAGCACGGAGACAAGGTAAAACCCGGAGGAGGGGAGGAAAGCACGGGTCTTGGTCTCGAAGCCAGGTTAAGAACAGTGGAGCCTGGTAATGGCGTTGGCCTAGCAGCCTGCATGGGTGAAGTTGGGGCTCAGGATAATTTATTACAAATAAATACAACAGCAGAACCTGAGATATCATTAAACATTATCTGGAAAGCTCTCCAATCTTTGGAAAAAGCAATTTTGGGACTCACCAAAGAAGTAATTGAGACCAAACAGCAAGTTAAGGACAATGCAATAGAAATAAAAACACAGAAAGATAAAATTGTAAAGCTGGAAGAGAAAATCGTGTCAGTGGAGCAAGTGAATTCAGTGATAATTCAAAAGGAACTGGAATTTGATAAAAGAATAGAAAAAGTTGAGAACATTTTGAGAGCTCATAACTTAAGATTTCTAAATTTCCCTGTTCTGAAAAATATTTCTCCAGTAGATCTTTTTAAGCTCTATGTCTCTCAAATATTGAAAATCCCGGAGGAACTGAAGCCTATGATATCCAAAGCTTACTATCTTTATTCAAATAAAAATGAAGAAAATGAACAACAAGATATACCAGAGTTGTCAAATCTTTTGAATTCATCCCAAGAAATGACTGTTTCGTGTAGAAGACCTTTATTAGTCACGTTTACTTTCCTAATGGACAAAAATAATGTCTTTAAAAATTACTTTAGAAACAGCCAGACGTTATTTTTTGGCCAAAAAGTTTGGTGTTACCAAGACCTGGTAAAACAAACCCAAATGAGGAGGAAAAGTTTCCTCGAGATGAGAGGAGAGGCTCTACAGAAGGGAATATCTTTTAGACTTCAATTCCCATGTAAATGTTGTTTGGTTTTTCAGGGAAAGCGATATGTATTTCAAGATCCTATACATTTGAGGACTTTTCTTGATTCTCATCCTAACCCGACGTAGACAGGTTGTTTTGGTGTATGTATAAAATATAAACGGAGAAACCTCTCACATCACCCTCTTTAATTATATATAATTATATTTCTGGTTAAATAACGCTCAATTGTTAAGCTCTCCTGTTTTACTTTTATTATCCTACAGATACAATATATTTAATTTCTTTTGACTATATCTTTGTGAGATATTTACCTATATACTGGATGTAGGACATTCTTGTACAAGTGGATTCTTGTAATAATTATATAAATCAATAAATAAAGAATTAAAAAAAAAAAAAAAAGAAGAATGAACAATCCCGTTGTAATAAAAAAATGAATAAACAACCTCAACACTTAAAAAATATAAAAACTACATGAAAACCAACTTACTAGCCTTTTGTGCTGCAACAGTATATGCCGTCTCCACTCTAATCGTAGTAATAACAGAAGAAATTAGACAGAGGTTTTAAAACGCTGAAAACCGCACCAAGACATGTGTCAATCAAAAAGGGGTGTGACTGGAAAAATGCCCGAATGTGACAGCACCAAAACTAAAATGACTGTGTAATAATAGCTAAATTTGACAACAATAAGAACATGTATTGAAATATTAAATAAACAACTAAAAAACAGTAAAATGAAATGTAATTAAAATGTAATTAAATCAATGTAAAAATAAGAATCTTTAGTAAAAACTATAAAATGCTAAGATAAATAAAACAAAATTTGAAATACTCATCTACAAATGTGTATCTAAAACAAAACAGATCTATGAAACTCAGCGAGTCTACACCTCACGGTTAAAAATAAAAAAGGAAATAACCAACTAAAAAAATGTGTTTAAAATGATATAAAATTAAAAATCCTAGTGCAAAAACTGTAAATATCAAAGCTAAAAATCAATAACTAATAAAATAATAGTGAGAAGAATGTGTGGTGAAAATACTATAAAAAGTGTAAATTACAATGGTGTTAAAAGCATGGAAAAACAACAATGTGAAATAAAAATTGTTATCTCAAAAATATAAAAGGGGTTAAAAACAAAATATTAAAATACTTGAACAATTGATGCACACAGACCATTAATTTTCTGTCCCGGGCCCACCAAAAAAACTCCCAGCTCCCTTCAGTAGTACAAACTTTAAAAACTGACACCTTTCACCCTCCCCCCCCCCCAACCCATGGCTGTGCAAGGGTATTAGGGGCCCTAAGCGAACCTTATAGCCTTGCACAATGCCCCTTCCCCATTACACACACACACAGTTAAGTTATGCATTTATATTTTACATGAAGACCATATATCTTGAATATCTTGAAGACCATAAAATCCTCTACCCAACGCAATACGGATTCCACAAATCGCTAAGCACCGAAACCCTCCTCATCTCTCTGACAGACCACCTCATTATGGGCCTAGACAAAGGACACTCTTTCCTGCTAGTACTTCTCGACATCTCGGCGGCGTTCGACATGGTGAACCACTCCATCCTCCTAAAGCGACTATCTGACATTGGGATAACAGGAATGGCCTTCAGATGGTTCGATTCTTTTCTCAGTAATAGAGGCTATAAAGTTAAAATCAACAATAAAGAGTCCCCACGCATCAATTCTTCACTAGGAGTACCTCAGGCCTCTTCTCTGTCCCCCACCCTCTTCAATATCTACCTCCTTCCCCTCTGCCAGCTGCTAACAAGCCTAAAACTAAAACACTATCTGTACGCCGATGACGTACAAATCCTGATCCCTATAAATGAATCCCTAACGAAAACACTGGGACAACTGCCTCCAAGCTATCAACCTCCTCCTCACAAGCCTAAACCTGGTACTTAACTCAGCCAAGACAGAACTCATCCTCATATCTCCTGACTACAGTGATATCCCTCAGCTGACCCACCACAACACCTTGGTCACCCAAGCTAGAGATCTTGGAGTGATAATTGACAACCATCTGAATCTAAAGAAGTTCATCAACCACACAACCAAGGACTGCTTCTATAAACTACAGATGCTAAAAAGACTTAAACCTCTTCTACATTTTCATGACTTCAGAACCGTCCTCCAAGCCATTCTATTTTCAAGATAGACTACTGTAACTCCCTTCTGCTGGGTCTCCCCGCCTCCTCCACTAAACCTCTTCAGATGCTCCAAAACGCAGCCGCTAGAATCCTGACAAATACCAACAGAAGAGACCATATCACGCCCATCCTCAGAAATCTGCACTGGCTACCAATAAGCTTTAGAATCCTACACAAGTCCCTCACCATCATTCATAAAACCATTCACAACCAGGTCCCCATCAACCTTCAATTCCCACTCAGACTCCACACCTCTTCAAGATCTATCAGAGAAGCCTACAAAGGATCTCTGCAAACCCCTTCAACCAAATCCACCCATCATTCAGCCACTAGAGAATGGGCCCTCTCGACAGCGGGACCAGCCATCTGGAATGCTATTCCCCCAGATCTCAGACAGGAACCCTGTCTGTTGACTTTCAGGAAAAAACTCAAGACCTGGCTGTTCCAACAAGCCTTCCCCTAACTCAGGCCTGTTTCAGCTATTCCACAGTTCATATACTAATGCCATTTATTCAGTGCACTCCATTTCGGACATGGTACATGATTCGTTTTAGTTACCAAGTTTATATTCTGCTTCTGGCTTCTTCATCTCCCTAGTTCTATTGCCCTTGTTTATTGTAACTTTGCCTCCTCTTCTATGTTAATGTTACAACCCCCTGTTCCATGTAAACCGATATGATATGATCTGTATCATGAATGTCGGTATAAAAAAGTATTAAATAAAATAAATGAAAAATATCAAAGCACAGTATTCTGAAGTAAAAATATCACTTGCATCATATTTACATACACTGCTGTGATGCCAACCAGAAATCCCTGCAATAAAGACACTTGGAACCCTCATAGTATTAGGCCTATTGTGATGTGTGGGTGCGGGCTTGACCCTCTGAAAGTCCTAAGACACTAATACACTTCCTATTAAGAGAATGCCTCACCTTAGTCACACATGCAGAACAGAAACAGACCCTCGCCAAATACAGAATAGAACAACCATAAAGTACAAATACAAACACATAGACATAACCATAATATTACAAACATACTAATAATATTTTTTAAAAAGCTGATGAATAAAAGATCAAATAATTAAAAACTTACATACAATTTTATTTAAATCTCCCAAACACTAATAAAATATTTCAAAACAGCAGACATAGCAAATAACATCTGAAAAATAAAACTAAAAAGGATTTTCTAAATTCACACTCTCCATACCTGGGAACTTTGATTTCCAGTCATCCCAAGATCGTCATGGTTTAGTGGAAGAGGGATGCACAAACTTTCTTCTCTCTTTCTCATACACACATACGCTCCCTCTTAGACAAATCCGCAGGCATCTCCAGCTCTTCTTTGGTTGGGATCTATCAGCAGCGTCAGGCCCTCATCTTCATTTCAGCTGCTGCCAGGTTGGAATCTATCTACAGCACCCCCACCCCACACCCCCCCCCCCCCCCCCACACACACACACACAAGACAGACTCCCATTCATACACATGCACACACTGAAGGCAGACCCCCTCTCTTTCTTTTGTCAGCAGCCTCGGAGCCTCTCTCGTTCCTTTGCTGCTGCTGTCATTGCTGCCGCGTGGCTATTGGGGAGGCTCCAATCACCGCTACTGGCACAGAAGTCCATTCTGCTGCCTCCTCTGTGCACGCCTCGCGGTATTAAAATTTTGCGGGGCTTCCATTTCCTCCATGCCGATCTCGTACATTGCGAGATCGGCATAGAGAAAGTGCAACTCTTGCACATTCCCAAAGATAACATATGCCAATCGCTAAAAATTCAAAAATGATTTTAAGGTTTTTTTTTACCTTTGCTATCTGATCTTAGTTTTCTAATCAGTTGAACACAGGCTTTTTTTTCCACCTTCCCTTTCTTGGTCTTTTGCCAATTCCTTTTACAGGGTTTTTTTGTTTGTTTCTTTCTTTCTTCTGTATCCACCTGTCATCTTTCCTTTTTCCCCTCCTTACCTCAAACACTCATTCAGGTTCTCATTCTCATATGCTGTCTGTCTCTCTTTCACAGGCACAGGCTCTCACACCCACATGCAGTCTCATATATACATACACAAAAAAAAAGAAGGGAAAAGAAAAGAAACTAAAGGAAAAGAAAGAAATTGAGAAGGGAAGCAGCACCAACAATCACCCGACCCGGAGCCCCGCTCCCACCAACATCATCAACACCGGCAAACTCCTACCAGCAGGAGTCGTTCTCCTAATGGTGACTCCACCGCGGAGAACCCAGCTGCAGGCACCCGAACACTTCAAATACAAAAAAGAAGGGAAAAGAAAAGAAACTAAAAGAAAAGAAAGAAATTGAGAAGGGAAGCAGCACCAACAATCACCCGACACGGAGCCCCACCCCCCACCGACGTCATCAACACCACCCCACTCCCTCACCTGAAACTAACAATTCAAACGAAGTGCAATACCTAGGCGTCACACTCCGTGTGTCGCATGCCTAAGGAGCGCGACAAAGGGGCATTCCCCTTTGTGCACCCCTTAGTGCACCCCTTAGGATTTCACAAACCAGAAACCCCTACTATCAATACACCTCTTCTCAACCTTCCACCTAACCAAAATGGAAACCACCAAGCTACCTCCTAAAAATACTTCGAATAAAGGAAACAGGATCCACAGGAAAACAGGTATGTCTAATCTATCAAATTCAACATACAGAAATGTAAAGACATACTCTAAATCCATATTCCTATCATTCATCCTTATTAATGCACAATCAATAGTTTAAAAAATGCTTATCATCTCAGACTTACTCTCTGATAACAAACCAGATTTCATAGCTATCACTGAAACCTGGATAAAAGACTCTGACAATGTCCTAATTAACCAAATAGAAGACTCAGCATACAATTTATTCACAATCCCCAGACCAAGAAACAAAGGCGGTGGTCTAATGCTAATCATCAAAGAAAGCTTTAAAATGAAACTTACCACAGTTAAGTCATGCTCCCCTTTTGAAATAGCCCTATTTGACTCTCCAAAACTACAAATCTGTCTAGTATACTGTCCTCCCGCAACCTTGGAACGGAATTGCTCTCCATTTATTGAATTCATGATTGCCAACCTAACACTCAGTAAACCAATTATTATCCTTGGCGATTTGAACTTACACATGGACACATACCCCCCATCAAACACATGCAAAACAATTACAGATGCTCTTGCAATAATGGGATTAGAACAATTAGTCAACGGATCAACACATAAAGCAGGTCACACTCTTGACCTAATTTTCATTAACAACAACAGCTGGAACTCACATCACATTAAAAACTCTGAAATCCCATGGTCTGACCACTACCTCATCCATACAACCCTTACTCAGAACAGCATACCCAACACAACAGAAAACTACAAAAAAATCCATTTCATATCGCCCTCCCTTTGACAGCAAAACACTACAACAAAATCTCCAAGATGAACTCAAGAATATTGATCTTACAAACACTGAATCAGCAACATATCATGGATAAACATTACCAAATCTATAGCTGATAGAACAAACCCAATCATCACAAAAACTTTAAAGACTCCTAAATATAATAATCAATGGTACAACGACACCATAAAATCAACCAAATGAGAACTCAGGAAAAAAGAAAGATTCTGGCAAAAGAATAAGACCTCTCCATCACTCAATGCATACCGATCCCATCTAGCAAATTATAAAAAACTCATCCATAATACAAAGAGAGAATTCTACTCAACCAAAATAATCAAATACCAATAGAACCCTAGAATGCTTTTCAACATAGTAAAAAACCTTATCAAATCACCTAACGAAACAAGAACACCTCCAAACACAAGAAAAAGCAACAATTTTGCTGAATACTTTACTGAAAAAATCAGAAAACTATTAAACAACTTTAACACACCCAATCTCCTATTCCACCTCAGGAAATAACAACAACCTGGAATGAATTCGACTTTGCCTCAACACTTGAAATCCAAAAAATAATTAGAAAAATGAACCCAGCAAACCACCCCATTGACAGCATCCCCATACAGACAATTAAACTACTCGATATCCCAATAATAAAATCATTAACGTACATAGTCAACCTCTCCCTCACTGAAGGAATATATCCTGAATGCCTAAAATCTGCAATCATCAAACCACTAATAAAAAAGATCAACCTAGATCCGGAAAACATCCAAAACTACAGACCCATATCCAATCTACCTTTCATTGCAAAAATTATAGAAAAAATCGTTCACTCCCAACTATCAGAATACTTGGAAATGAACAACATACTTCAACCACACAATTTGGTTTCAGAAAAAATTTAAGCACGGAAACATTACTCCTTGCACTTAATAACACAGTTCTTTGAGGATTCAACAAAGGACAAAGTTACATTTTAATACTCCTGGATTTGTCAGCCGCCTTTGACACAGTTAACCATGCCATTTTACTCGACAGAATTTCTGAAATTGGAATATCAGGTACCATTCTAAAATGGTTCACCTCATATTTATCCCAAAGAAGTTTCCAAGTAATATTCAACAACAATCTATCAAAGTGAACCTAAATACAGGAGTCCCACAAGGATCTGTACTATCGGCAACACTTTTTAACATCTATCTCCTACCTATTTGTCACACACTCAGTCATCTGGGTCTGTCACATTTCCTTTACGCTGACGACATTCAAATATTAGTCCCAATTCAAAATTCGCTTGAAGACACCTATAAGAAAATAACCTCTTATCTCTCAAAAATTAAGCAATGTCTCTCCAACTTAAAACTCATAATTAACATCGAGAAAACCGAATTAATCATCCTTGACAAAAAAATCAATGACTTACCCAATCACTCAAAACAGAAAACCCAGAATCAATAATCTCTCCTGTTGACCACGCCATAAACCTTGGAATTACAATTGACAAAGAATTATCCTTCAAAACTCACATCTATATAAATAAAATTGTTAAATAGTTTGGACAAAATCGCTAATCTCAGAAACCACTGAACCGATTGCTTTCAAATTTGGACACAACCTTCACTTCGCATACAGGAAGGTTCTTCTGTCACACCTATGACAGGTAAAATAGGTTTAAAAGATTTTTCGAGAAAACAGCGACATCTGCTGGACGTAAGCGCCATCTGTTACACCTTACACTAACACACGCTACACTAATCATTTCGCCAGTCCAGGTCCACGTTTCACTTCCATTTTAATACATTCGCGCACTTCTTTCGCCAGAAGATAACTATTTTCTTTACAGATAAAATACACCCACCACCCTCCTCACACCCCCCACACACATGCCAAATTGATTTACTTCCCACAGCCTCCCAACACACACAAAACCACCCTCCTCACATCCCCCACACACATGCCAAATTTATTTACTTCCCAGGCCCTCACAACACACACAAAACCTGACAGAAGTCCGGGAAGCTCCAGCGGGGGGCCAGGACTGGTCCGGGACACATCTCCTGCACTACGGCCGTCGGCTGCCAGCACTCAACATGGCGCCGACGGCCCTTTCCCTTACTATTCCACTCGGGGACACCAATGGCGGCAGTAGCCCATGTGACATAGTAAGGGCGAGGGCCCCTCGGTGCCATTTTCAGGACTGGCAGCCGGCGGACCTTTGCCCTTACTATGTCAGAGGACCTACCGCTGCCATTGCTCCACCCCACTGACATAGTAAGGGCAAAGGGCCGTCGGAACCCGTTTCAGTGCTCGCAGCCGACGGACCAACGCCAATACATCGCTCCCGGACTGCTCCTAACGCCTGCTCCACCGACTGACATTTTTATCAGGTCTTGGGGGGTCTGGAGGGTGGGGGGTGGTAATGAATTTATTGTGAACATCTTGGGGAGGGGTCACGAGGGGGGAGCAGGTTTCATTCATTCAGCAACTCGGGGGGGGCAGGGGGGGGCTACTGTTTTTCGCAGGGCTAGGGGAGGGGGGGCAGGAGAGTGTGGGGTGGTTAGTTTAAGAGAACGTTTCTCATAGGGTTGTTTTTTGGGGGAAGGGGGAGGTTCACACACAAATACATACACTAAACTTGCACAATCTCGGGAACGCACCAAAAGAGCCCTCCCCAGACCCCAAAACAAATTTGGAAGTGCACATTTGGTTAGGCACTCCCCTGTTTGGCTATATAACGCGCACAGACGCCCAGGGACAGACCACAAGTAGCACCAACAATTTTAATTCCCCAGGTCTTGGGAGGGGGCAGGGAGGTGGGGGGTTATTATTTGATTTAAAGGGTTGGGATTGGGGGTTGTTTTTTTTGGGGGTGGGGGGTTCCCACAGAAATAGAAAGACACAGGTTTTCTGATCTGAAGGGTAGGCAGTAAGCAGGGAGAGGTGACAGTGAGGGGAGGGAGAATGAGGGGGGAGGTGAGTGTCAGGGGAGGGAGAATGAGGGGAGAGGTGAGTGTGAGGGGAGAGAGTTGGAGTGGGGACAGGGGAGGGAAGGGGGGGTGAGTGACCAAGGGGGAGGAGGATGAGTGACTGAGGTAAATGAGCAAGGGGAAGGGGAGGGAGGGTAAAGAACCTGACTCTGCCACTGCAACGCGTGGCCGGGTACCGCTAGTTTCAAATAAAATCAAAGAAGGTTATCACAAATTACTGACAGACGTCTCAAACCCTTCTTTTTCAAAATGATTTTAGAACAGTTCTCCAACTACTTCTATTTACAAACCTAGACTGCTGCAATGACCTACTCCTTGGCCTCCCGTTTACCACCATACGTCCACTACAAATACTGCAAAATGCAGCCGCCAGGATTCTTTCTGGAACCAAAAAACAAGATCACATTACACCTACTCTTATTTCCTTGCATTGGCTACCAATTAAATACCGAATAGAATATAAAGTTTTATCAATCTTCCACAAATTAATCACAGGACAACATAAACATTGGCTATCTGAACACATTGAAATACACGCTTCAAAAAGGAACCTTGGTTCAGTGAATAAAGGCCTCCTCAAAATTCCTCACGCAAAAATCACGAATCTAGTATCAACCCAAGAAAGAGCTATATCCTTCGCCAACCCATCTCTATGGAACTCCTTACCTCTCAATCTAAGTTCTCAATTTGACACCAAAACTTTCAAAAAAGTCTTAAAAACCTGGCTTTTTACCAGAGCCTTCTCAGATGATCTTAACCACCAACACCATCAAATTCCCAACCAGACAACTCAAAAGAAAATAGAAACACCGCCCATTCAACCCACGATGGATCAATAAATCCTCTAACTCTACAACAGACATCTAAGAACTTTTTTTATCTATATAAACTTACCCCCCATCAATCCCCCAATGTTACTCAACTTTATCTTTGAAATTCTTTGTTAAAACTCTATTGTTACTCTCCTAATTTTCCTGCCCTGTAAACTGTTATGATGGCAAAACCGAATATACAGTATACAAAACATGTTAAATAAAATAAATAAATAAACATAGGCTTTTTTTTTCCACCTTCCCTTTCTTGGTCTTTTGCCAATTCCTTTTACAGGGTTTTTTGTTTGTTTCTTTCTTTCTTCTCTATCCACCTGTCATCTTTCCTTTTTCCCTTTTTCCCTTCTTACCTCAAACACTCACTCAGGTTCTCATTCTCATATGCTGTCTATCTGTCTGTCTCTTTTTCACATACACAGGCACAGGCCCTCACACCCACATGCAGTGTCATATATATACACACACAAACACACACCTCTCACTCTAAAATGATCTCTCTTTCAAATGCTGTCTCACTCTCTCACACACACAGGCTCTTACTGTCACATGCTGTCTCACATAAACATACAGAATCTATCATTCACATGCTGTCTCGCACACACACAGTCTCTCGCATGCTGTCTCTCCGATCATACAGGCTCTCACTCCCATACACATTCTCTCAACTCACTCTCTCTCTCATGCACACTGTCTCTCAACTCACTCTCATAAACACACATACACATTCTAAAGGCCCTCAGCCTCTCTCTTATCTCTGGGCCTACACTTTGCGGGTCGCTGCAAGGTGGGATATGTGGCAGCTCTGATGCCGGGTTCTGCTTTTCTTGGGCAGCAGCAAGATGGGATCCATGACGGCCCTGTTGCCGTGCCTCCTCTTCTTGGGCCACTGCTGCTCCTCTTCTGCAGCAGCTGATGCTCCGCCTCCTTCCTCCCTGCTCGGCTCTGGCAACATTTTTATTCTGGAGCCACGCAGGCAGGAAAGAGGAGGAGCACCTGGATATGATGTTTCCTTTTGCCGCCGGTAGACTGATCCCTCATGCAGTGGAAGTGGAGGCCGGGGTAACTATAGACCAGTGAGCCTGACTTCAGTGCCGGGAAAAATAGTGGAAACTATTCTCAAGATCAAAATCGTAGAGCATTTAGAAAGACATGGTTTAATGGGACACAGTCAACATGGATTTACCCAAGGGAAGTCTTGCCTAACAAATCTGCTTCATTTTTTTGAAGGGGTTAATAAATATGTGGATAAAGGTGAACCGGTAGAGGTAGTGTATTTGGCTTTTCAGAAGGCGTTTGACAAATTCCGTCATGAGAGGCTTCTAAGAAAACTAAAAAGTCATGGGATAGGAGGTGATATCCTTTCATGGGTTACAAACTGGTTAAAAGACAGGAAACAGAGTAGGATTAAATGGTCAATTTTCTCAGTGGAAAAGGGTAAACAGTGGAGTGCCTCAGGGATCTGTACTTGGACCGGTGCTTTTCAATATATATATATAAATGATCTGGAAAGGAATACGACGAGTGAGGTTATCAAATTTGTGGACGATACAAAATTATTCAGAGTCGTTAAATCACAAGCGGATGGTGATATATTACAGGAGGACCTTGCAAGGCTGGAAGATTGGGCATCCAAATGGCAGATGAAATTTAATGTGGACAAGTGCAAGGTGTTGCATATAGGGAAAAATAACTCTTGCTGTAGTTACATGATGTTAGGTTCTATATTAGGAGCTACCACCTTGGAAAAAGATCTAGGTGTCATAGTGGATAATACTTTAAAATCGTCAGCTCAGTGTGCTGCAGCAGTCAAAAAAGCAAACAGAATGTTAGGAATTATTAGGAAGGGAATGGTTAATAAAATGGAAAATGTCATAATGCCTCTATATCGCTCCATGGTGAGACCGCACCTTGAATACTGTGTTCAATTCTGGTCGCCGCATCTCAAAAAAGACATAGTTGCGATGGAGAAGGTACAGAGAAGGGCAACCAAAATGATAAAGGGGATGGAACAACTCCCCTATGAGGAAAAGCTGAAGAGGTTAGGGCTGTTCAGCTTGGAGAAGAGACGGCTGAGGGGGGATATGATAGAGGTCTTTAAGATCATGAGAGGTCTTGAATGAGTAGATGTGAATCGGTTATTTACACTTTATAATAATAGAAGGACTAGGGGCATTCCATGAAGTTAGCAAGTAGCACATTTAAGACTAATCGGAGAAAATTTTTTTTCACTCAACGCACATTAAAGCTCTGGAATTTGTTGCCAGAGGATGTGGTTAGTGCAGTTAGTGTAGCTTGGTTCAAAAAAGGTTTGGATAAGTTCTTGGAGGAGAAGTCCATTACCTGCTATTAATCAAGTTGACTTAGGGAATAGCCACTGCTATTAATTGCATCAGAAGCATGGGATCTTCTCAGTGTTTGGGTAATTGCCAGGTTCTTGTGGCCTGGTTTGGCCTCTGTTGGAAACAGGATGCTGGGCTTGATGGACCCTTGGTCTGACCCAGCATGGCAATTTCTTATGTTCTTATGTGTAGGAGTCTATAGCAGCCTGGCTTATTCTTTTTTCCACAAAAGATTGCTTTTACAAACTGCAAGTCTTAAAAAAGCTAAAACCCCTCCTTTACTTCAATGACTACCGCCTAGTTCTACAATCCATTATCCTTACAAAGATCGACTATTGCAACTCACTTTTACTCGGACTCCCCTTCAACTCGATCAAACCCTTACAGATGGTCCAAAATGCCGCAGCCAGAATCCTTACTAGCTCTAACAAAAGAGAACATATCACACCCATCCTCCACAACTTACCCTGGCTTCCCATAAAATACAGGATCCTTTTCAAAGTCCTCACCATCATTCATAAAACAATTCACAACATCTCTCCCATCAAGTTAAAGACACAACTTCGACTGCACACCTCCACCAGACCTATCAGAAGCGCATACAAAGGCACACTTTATGCCCCTCCTGCTAAATCATCTTTAAGGAAGAGAGCTCTAGCTACAGCTGGACCCCACCATTGGAATGCGCTCCCCCCAGACCTACGTCTTGAACCTAGCCATCCTGTCTTCAAAAAAAAGCTAAAAACCTGGCTCTTTAGCCTAGCTTTCCCAGAAACATAAGGAGGCTCTTCAGCTAAGCTCTTTAGCTAGGCTCTTTACCTAGCTTTCCCAGACACATAATGTTCCCTCTCTATGCAGGTTTTCTCTCCAACGCCAACTATTACTTCACTTTACTTCATTTTGATATCATGTTTACTCCCCTGCCTCACGCGTTTCTCTCCATACTTTGTTCATTTGTCAAACTTTATTCAGCCTCCTTCTCCGTATATTTGTATATTTAAATACTGTATAATTTAAATATTTAATCTGTAACTATTCTGTTTTATATTTGCAACAGCTTCCTTCGATGTATAATAGTTACAACTGTAGTTGTACTCATTCTATTCTATTTATTATTTGGATTAATTTTAATTTTAATTTAATTTAATTATTTTGTATTGTATATGTCTTAATTGTTTTAAGTCAATTTATTCATAGCCATGGGTCTGTTCTATATTACCCAAAGAGAGTTACCTCCTCATTGTTCTATGGAAGCGTTCTGTTTAAACTGTTTCATGTAAACCTTGGCTTTCCTTAAGCCCGTTGGCATCCTAGTTTTATGTAAACCGGATTGATTTGTATCGTTACAAGAATTTCGGTATATAAAAAATAAAAATAAATAATAAATAATATTGATGTATGGGTGTTTAGGGCCTGGTGTAATATTTGCAGTATTGCTTTTTCATAGGCAGGGTTGTTACTGTTTTGAGTGCTGGCAGTTAGAGCTGTTTTGATATGGGAGGTTTACTATACTGTAACTTGTAATTCAGTTTACTTGTGACGTTTTGAGGGCCAAGCTCGCACCTAACGCATTTCACAATAGGCCTAGTACCACATGGGTTCCAAGTGTCTTTTTTTTTGCCGGGTTTTCTGATTGACACCACAACAGTGCATGTAAATATAATGTATATGTTATGAGTGATGTTTTTAACCTCAGGGATTGTATTTTGTCCTGTTTCAAGTAAAATCTATTATTATAAATGCGTAACTTGTAATTGTGTATGGGGAGGGCCGAGGGCTGGGGGCAGGAGTTGTGCGCAAGGCTGTAAGCTTCACCTAGGGCACCTAATAGTACCCTTGCACCGGCCCTGAGAGTCGAGCATACAGCCACATCATTCAGGCATCTCCAACGTGCCTAGGGGGCAAATCCCGGGGAAGGTTGGGAGGCAGGTGGTAGGGTTTCCTGCCAGCTTCCTAGAAATATCATTAGCCCTCTATCTACCAGTCCTCTGGGAATCCCCACCCCGCATCCCCCCTTTCTTTGCTTTCTCGCTGGTTTGACCTGTGCCGGGGCCACGCTGGGGGGGAGGGCGCACTCTTTCCTTGCCTCAGGCAGCAGTTCGTCTTGAGCTGCCCCTGCCCATCAGTTTCCAAATTTTGTTGTTGCTTTTGCCTGCAGTCTCACCCGGAAGGCTGTTCCATTCATCCTCCATTCTTTTCTCAAGAAATATTTCCCAGCGTTGCTCCTGAGTCTGCCCTCTTGAAGTGTCATCCCGCACACCATGGGGGTCTTGTTCTAGAGCATTCTGTCCTCTGAAAAAGGCTTGATTCTTGTGCATTACCTGTCCAGGCAATGCTGGAAGCCCCCGGGAGTGGTGCGAGAATATCCCAATTGTGGCGGTGAGAAGGAGTTTGGGAAGGTGCCAGGTGGGGGGGGATAGGGTTGGTCTGGAAATACATCTGATTAATATTCAATGTAGATGCTGACACCCAGACCAGTCTGCAATCCTCAAGGACTAGAAACCAAAGCCACTGGTATAGATGTTTCATATAGGCTCATTCAATCATATAGAGCATTCAAACATTTAGGATATTTTTTCTTTTTAATTTTATAAGCAGTGGAATGAAAAAAAACCAATTAATTCCAATTACTTTCTTAACTAATTGAGCATCCTTTGTATGTGACTCATCTTACCATCAACTAATTGCATAAATATCAATGCATTAATGCACTATGATTAGTTAGTATGGAAATAGAATATGCTAGCTGATACCCTCAGAAAATTCAAGAAAGATGATGCGAGAGTGAGCGTGCTTGGCAAAGTCTCTTCCCAGGTCGACTCAAGCGCTCATCCCCTAGCTCCCCAGTCCGTTCCCAACACTCCCTTGCCCCCCCTGCCCAATATAAACCCAGCATTCATCTGCCCCTCCCCCATCCTAAGCCTGATCCCTAAAACTCTGTTCCACACAGCACCTTTCCCCTTGCTCTCCTCCTCTGTTTTAAGCTGCATAAGGTCTTTTGTGTCCAGGCCAGCCATCCCATTGCCTCCTTCCACCCAGTGGTGATAGTTTCTGCCATCTTGAGCTGCAGAAGTCCCTTTACATCCATTCTGCCTCCTAGAGGCCGTGGTTTCCAGTGCTGAGCAGCTTCGCAAAGTACATGCAATGTATAGCACACAGCAGTCTCTTGAGGCCATGGCCACAACAGAGCAAACAGCGTGGTTCCTGACAGACAGACAGACACACCACCTCAAGATGGCAATTTTGTAATATTGCTCATACGTTACCCAGCAAATATGCACATAGATTAGTCCAAATTTCAAGCTGGATTTGCCTGCATAAATCCACTTTGAAAATTAGCATGGCAAAATTACATGCATATAAATACGTCTGCTATGTGAGGCCCCTAGTTTTAATGAGAATGTATGTGCATACTTTTAAAAATAAAGTGTGTCCAAATTCTGCCCAGGCTCCATTCCCTGGCATACGTCTCCCCGTATGCTTAAAAGTACACACATGCGGTGTTTGGGCATCATTTGACATGCATGCTGGCTTCACGATTTTTGTAAAGGGTCGTTCTTTGCGGCTACAGCACCTGCAGAAGTCCCTTTGAAAAATACCCTCCAATAGATCGAGATTCGGTGGGTTCATTCAGGACTTGGCTAGCGAGACCTGAGATTGTGGATTTCCTGCCCCTTGCAGTGGATCATTTGTAGCTGGGTGAGTGATTACCCTCCTAACACCCAGATTTATAAAAAAAAAAACAAAACGTGGCGAAGAGGGATTTTAGGGCTGGGGCTTCAGAGTAGTGGGGAGGGGAAGGTATTCAGCATTATCTGGGTAGATGTAGCCAGGTAAGTCTGGTCATGGTGGTCAGCTGGCCTAACTGTGTCCAGGAATTCTAATTTGGATAACTTTAAACTGCAGCCGCGTTTTAGCAAAAAGTTCTTTCAAGAATTTTTCAATTCATTACCTTATGCTTCATTTGGAATTTACATTTATGAGCTTACCTTAAATTTGGTTGTTTCCAGCAATTTCAGATTTTTGTTTCTCCTATACTTGGACATGAGCTGTCTTTAGTTTACACATCTGCTTACCTGTTTGGAATAATCTGGTGTACATGGCTTTATAGCAGATCCCTTCCAGTTTGGAATCTAAATCTATACACTTTGTGAATACAATGTAAACATTTCTTCGTATGTAAGCTGTCCCTCCATGCAAAACATGGTTCCATGTCGGAAGACCGATTGTTAAATAAATAGTGCTATGTACACATCTTTAAGGCAAGATTGCTTCTTTATTGTGTTTACCTACGTTCCCAAGTTTATAGACCGTATGCAAACCTTTTCCACAGCCCACGTGCTCTGTTGATAACTTGAAACTTAACCATACATATTCAGCGGAATTTGTTTCCAGCTATCTCTGCTAAAGCTACCCTGGTAGGTTTATCCAGATAACTTGATGCTTGCTGCCTTGCTCAATATTGACCTCCAAGTGTCTATGCATATTATATATATAGAGAGAGATGTAACCATATGTAGGGACTCAAATCTTGATTTTATGAAAATAAAAATCCTTGCTTTTGATTTCATGCAGTAAAATTCATAATTGATGTGGTAGCGTGGAACTAATTACAGAATATATTGCAGGATATGGAACTCAGCCTAAGCATCCTATAGCTGTTCTAGCCAATGCCTCTAATTGAATGGCACCGCATGCAAAGAGAATTAGTTGACTATTTTCATATATCTCTATTTAAAGTTAGTCAGGTGTAAATAATATTGCAAATAAATGAAATGACCCACACCAGAGAGTTTTATCTGCATGATCAGCTACCTGATATTTTTTAATTTGGAAAGGTTTGATTGTTCAAAGCAGCAGTTGGTTATTTAGTTTTTCAATACTGTATGGAGAGCCAGATCCAGATGCTACACTTGCTTTCTTGACATCTGCAGGATGGAAAGAGATACACGGTGATGCTGAAAGCAACAATTGAGGTTGCTTTGATTAATATTCCTTCTTAAGATTCTGAACTCCAGGGGCTAGCATCTTTTGCAAGCAAAAAAAAAACCAACAAAACACCGAGCTTTCGGTTGCCTGTATGCCGATGGCGTTTTGGTGAAAGTGCATCGCAATGTTGTCGATTTACCATGGGGGGACCCCTTCCCCTCCCACCCTTCTCCACCCCTTTCACAAATGGTACCAGTGTGAGCCTTTCATTTCCTGCCGGCCACGGTATGCTGGCTTTTACAGCAGTTAAGGCCCCCTCCCCCAGCCGTAGGGGAGGTGTCTCAGACAGGGCAAGTGCTTCCAAATATCATTCTTCTTCTGAAAGAGCACCTAGAAAGAGAGTCAAAGGGAGGCTGTCACACGGACCGGGATACAAGTAACTGGTAGGGGGAGGGGAAAAAACAAAACTGCATTAGGCTTAAAAGTGCAGTGGCTTGAGGTGTAGGTGTGGGACATTGCCTTTCAGGATGTCTCAGAGCTGCTCTTTCTTCTGCATCGTGTACAGGTAAAAACAGCACGAACTGCTGCCATAGGAAAATGATAAAATAGAGGCTTGAGGATCATTAGACTATTTCTTTCTGTGTTTACGGTTGTAAATATTTTAGTGTGCGCAGTAACTCAGTTTTATCATAATGTGCTAGAATGTGCCATGTGTGTCACCAAATATAAAATGGATAGATTTTTAAAACATTTCCTTCTCTAGAGCATAGCTGTGAGAGCATATCTGAACACTTAATAATTGCTGACTGTTGGATTTATTATTATTTTTTTTTTCCCCCCAGGAAATGCTTTCAAACTGCTCATTTCTATTTGGAAGACAATACATCACCAAGAGTCATTTCTGCTCCTCCGGCACCAATCTTTCCAGTTTCAGGTAATGCGTTACCAAACCTTTCTCCTCCCGCTGTTGGATGCTTTGCTGGGAGCTTGACTGTGGCAGCCAATGAAAAGAGAGCGTCTCTGAGGGGGTTGAGATTTTAGCAAATGCCTTGTAGGTCCAAGCCAATGCTGTGATCCCAGAACGGTCGTGGTTGGTGCATGCCAAAGAAAGGCAGATGACCCATGGCAGCTGCTTCCGCCACTGCTATTGATTCTTTATATAAGCATTACTTTTCAGACACATAGACTACAGAGTTCCTGCTCCTTGGAGCTTACAATCTAGAGAAGACACATACGAGAAACTTGGGGTTTTTTGGTTTGGTTTTTTTTTTTTTTTATGGAAATGGTTAAATCAAGAATGCCATGATCAGTGAGAACCCGGGTTTTAAGTTGTAAAAGCAGCCTCCAAAAATGTGCAATCATGGCTTCTAAATCTCGCATAATTCCTCTATTCAGTGTAAGAGCTAAAATTAAAAATCTCAGATGAAAACTCTCCCTTCTTTCCTAAGTCACTGGGCTTGGTTTTAACTGGCTGCTCTCCTTATTTCAGGTTATTTATCCATCCTTTCTACTATCTTTCTGCAAAGGAGTTTGGTCTGCCCCATGTTTGCATGGTTCTGATCAGGAAACTAAAAAGAAGATTATTATCCTTATTGCTTATGTATTTGCATTTATGTAATTCTTGAATTTTTTTTGTCAGCAGAATAGTATAGTTCTTTAATGACTGAAAATAATATAATATGGAAGATTAAATATTAGAAACGGAGAGTGAAATCTATTAGCAGTGAAATACCTCTCCACCTGCTTCCATCTGGATGATATAATAATAATATAGCCTGAGTTTTATTTGGTAAGCAATATATACTGTGTGTATGTATGTATGTATGTAATATATTTATATACTGTATAGAGAGAGGGCAATTTTTAGAAGCCATTCATCCTGGTAAATACCATTTTTCTCATTACTTGGATGTCTGAAACTGCCCAGGCTTTACTGGCTAAAAATACTCATGGGGTTATATATATATATATATATATATATATAATATTTTGGTGGCTGTAAATTTTTTTTTAAACTAAACTTGGGAAAAAGACATGGATGAAGACCTGAGTGTTAGATTAAGTATTGATCTTGTACGAGTCAAAGATGAGGATGATAAGGCCTGAAATGGCCTTTCAGCAGAGGTGGTGAAGATGAGCCATTTTAATAGATTTTGATCTTGCTTGTTGCAGATATGGAGGTCAGCGATGAGAGATGGGTGATGGGCATGGGAAAATCATTTGGGGGTTTGTTTGTTTTTTTCGAGTTTTTGGTTTCTGTGTTTTAGTTGTACCTGTGGGATAACCGAGCAAACTTCAGGCTGGAGCCAGACTTCACACTGACTTCAGCCTCTTTCATAAAAGATTCCACTTTATTATAGCATTAATCAGAATACATAACATGCACAGCCTTACTTTAGGTCAGGGATATTACAGGAAATGTCTTCTCCTGAAGATGCTGGGACCTCCTGTTCCCGTCTGGGCTCTGCCTCTTACCCTGCCCAGCAGGGTCATGCCCACAGAGCACCCTCTCTGTATGGGTTTTAAGGTGGATGGTAGATGCCTGATCCAATACACTTTAAAGGAGGGTGTGGGCCCACTCCTTCACGGTACCCTAAAATCATTTAGCATGGGAAATGACACAAAATGAAACAAATCATTGAATTTCCCTGCTTAAAAGCAACAACTTATCCCTAATGTGTGAAGGGTTAAGAGAATTGGGTACAAGATAAGATGGGAAGCTGATCTGGGTTACATATGGAGATTTATATGCTCATCTTCCCAAAGTGGAATGATCTCAAATGGGTAGACTGGATGGGTCAGTTTGTTCTTTCTCCGTGGATAAGCAGTAGCAAATTCAGCCACACTAATAGGTGACAAAATTGTCTGGCGCTAACACAGAACATGCTCTCTTGGAGCCCAGAAAGACCTAAAACGTTTTCTGAGCATGCTCGAGGGTTCCTGCACAGCCACCACTTTATTTGTTATCTCTTTCACTTCTGCATGAGTCTCCAAGTGTTTTTCTTCCTGATGAAATTAAATCACTATTTTGTTGTCTTGACTCCTTGCTATCATTTTTCCGAGGGTTTTTTCACCAGATTGTTTTTTTTCAAATTCTTGTTTCTTTTCTTCAGTATTTTTCCACTTTTTTCTCTATGTCCCTTAAAAAAATTATCTTTAGTTTTCTTTACTTTACCGTTATGTCAGAAAAAAACATCTAAATCAGGTTAGAATCCTTTAAAATTATGTACCGAATGTTGCTAACTAGATGGTGGACCCTTGGGCCGGCCTGGTGGAATGGAGAGCTCCGCCGAGGAAGGTAGGCCGGGAGGCGGAACCACAGCGGATGGACAGATGGAGTCTTCACCCTGGAGATCCGAGATCCCCCCCAGGAGGAGCCCGTAGGGATCCGGACCGCTAGGACTTAAGTGACGGCAGCGAGAATAGCGGAGAATGATGGAACTTCACCCTGGAAGGCCAAGATCCCGGAGACGGCAGTGAGACGAGTGGAAAGACGATCTGAAGGTCAAGGCAGGCAGCAGGCACGGAGAGTCGGAAGCAAGCCGGGGTCAGAGGCCAGAGAAACAAACCAGAGGCCTGGATCAAGATCCGGAGAAGTCGGTACAGGAACAGCAGGAGTGGAATCAGGATCAGCAGGAAGGCAACTGGAACGCAACTAGACACTCAGCAGAGAGACCTCGTTGCAAGGCAGCTCCATGCAGTCAGACACCGGCTTAAATACTCTGCTGGCGTCTGACGTCAGCTTGGGGGCTGTCCAGCACTTCCAGGTGCTGGACCTTTAA
The DNA here is from genome assembly GCF_901001135.1 of Rhinatrema bivittatum. Taxonomy (NCBI): domain Eukaryota; kingdom Metazoa; phylum Chordata; class Amphibia; order Gymnophiona; family Rhinatrematidae; genus Rhinatrema; species Rhinatrema bivittatum. The sequence goes on along the minus strand of NC_042623.1, from coordinate 48,972,773 downwards.
ATTGATGTTCTTCGCGCCCATGTCTCCGAGGGGGCGGAGTCAGCAGTGGGCCTCGGCGGCATCTCCCTCGTGGAGACGCCGCTGCCATGCGGCCTAGAAGGCTCAAAACGCGGCGGTTCCCAGAGCCTGGAGCGGGGAGAAGCAGATAAGGACCCGGTCACTAGTCTAGCGACCGGGACCGCAACAGTACCCCCTCCCTTATGCCCCCTCTTCAAGGGGCCCGGTCCCAGGTGTTGTCTTCAGCACCACAACCTTCCCAAGCCAGCAAGTACTCCCATCGATGGTTGAAGAAACGAACGTCGAGGACCTCCCGAACCTGGTATGTGGGATCCTCAGTAGTAGAGGAGACTGGTTCATCCGGAGGACGTCGATGAAATCGGGAGAGGACTACCGGTTTAAGGAGGGAGACATGGAATACGTTGTGGATGCGTAGTGTGGTAGGCAAGCGTAAGCGATAGGATACCATCCCAATACGTTCTGCCACTCGGAATGGTCCACAATATTTAGGCGCTAGTCTCCTAGAAGGCAGCCGGAGGTGGATATTCTTTGTGCTGAGCCAGACTCGATCTCCCGGGAGAAAAACAGGTGCTGGCCAACGATGTCGGTCGGCATGTCTTTTGGTTGTCATAGCCGCAGCAGTGAGCTTATCTTGGATGGAATTCCAGAGTCCATATAACTGCTGAGCCGACACTTGGGCTGCTGGTGACGGTACAGATACAGGCAGGGGTAAAGGTGGCTTTAAAAGGGGATTTCCCAGTAGCAGAGTGAATCTGGTTGTTATAGGAAAACTCAGCCCAGGGTAACAATTCGACCCAGTTGTCTTGTTTGTCGTTAACAAAAGAGCGAAGGAACGTCTTTAGGGAGCAGTTCATCCGTTCCGTTTGACCGTTGCTTTGCGGATGAAATCTGTAGAGAATCTGAGTTGTACTTCAAATTTTTTGCATAATGCCTTCCAATATCGAGCCGTAAACTGCGGGCCTCAATCCGAGACAATGTCTTGTGGGAGACCATGAATGCATAAGATATGTTGGGCAAACAGTAGTGCCAGCTCTGGTGCAGATGGTAATTTGGCTAATGGCACGAAATGAGCCATTTTAGAAAAGCGGTCTACTGTGACCCAGATGACTGTCTTGCCATTGGAAGAGGGTAAATCAACCGCAAAGTCTGTAGCTATATGAGTCCAAGGTTCAGTGGGGACTGGCCGTGGCTGCAATAACCCCCATGGCTGACCAATTCGTGGTTTCTGTCTGGCACATGTGGGACAGGAACTCACATAGGAAAAGACGTCTCATCGTACATTTGGCCACCAGTAGTAGCGATTTAATAACTCCGGCGTCCTGTCCCAACCGGCATGACCCCCAGACAAGGAATCGTGAGCCCAGCCGAGAACCCTCTTCCGGAGACGCTTGGGCACTACTGTTCTCTCTTGTGAACTTACGGTTACTGCTGCCAGGCTAATCTTGGCTGGGTCTAGGAAGTATTGAGGACGCTCCTCCTCCTCCTCTATCTCTGAAGTTCAAGACAGAGCATCAGCACATACATTTTTTGCTGCTGGGCGATAGCGAAGAGTAAAGTCAAATCGATTAAAAAAGAGAGACCACCTGGCTTGTCTGGGGTTTAGTCGTGCTTGGCACAGGAACTCTAGGTTCTTGTGGTCGGTGTATATGGTGACTGGCTGAATCGCACCCTCAAGCCATTGTTTCCATTCTTCAAAGGCTAACTTGATCGCCAGGAGTTCCTTGTCCCCAATGCTGTAATTGCATTCGGCCGGGGAAAATTTTCTGGAAAAGTAGGAGCATGGGAGCAACTGGCCCGAGTCGGAGTGCTGGCTAAGTATCGCTCCCACAGCAATGTGGACGCATCCACTTCTACGACAAAAGGGCGTTGCGAGTCTGGGTGGTACAAACAAGTGTCCATCAAAAAGGCCTGTTTTAACTCCTCAAAGGCTCGACAAGCCGCTTCCAGCCATTCTTTAGCATCTGCCCCTTTTCGAGTCAAAGCGGTAAGCGGTGCTACCTTCAGAGAATAGTGAGGAATAAAATGTCTCTAAAAGTTTGCAAATCCAAGGAACCGTTGCAAGGCCTTCACTCCCGTGGGACGTGGCCAGTTGGTGATTGCAGATACCTTCTCTGGATCCATTTGAAACCCAGTGGACGACACAATATAACCCAGGAAGGGAAGTGATTCGCTCTCAAACATATACTTCTTGAGACTGGCGTACAATTGATTGTCCTTCAAGACCTGCAACACTTGTCTGTAATGTTGACGGTGAGACTGTAGATCTCGGGAAGAGTTTAGAACGTCATCCAGGTATACTATGACATATGAGTGCAGCATCTCTCTTAATACTTCGTTTATAAGATTTTGGAAGACTGCCGGCGCGTTACACAACCCAAATGGCATTACTAGCTATTCGTAATGCCCGTCTCTCATATTAAAGGCAGTCTTCCATTCATCTCCCGGACGGATGTGGACTAAATTGTAAGCCCCTCACAAATTGAGCTTGGTAAAAAACTTAGCTCCTTGCAATCTGTCTAGGAGCTCTGGAATTAAAGGTAGCAGGTAGCGGTCCCGTTTAGTAATGGCATTCAAGCCTCTGTAGTCGATATATGGTCTGAGTGTACCATCCTTCTTTCCCACGAAGAAAAACCCCACCCTGGCAGGAGAACGAGAAGGACAGATGAATCCTTTAGCGAGATTTTCAGTAATGTAGTCAAACATGGCACGAGTCTCGGGCAGGGATAATGGATACACTCGGCCACGTGGCGGCGTAGTACCAGGCAGTAAGTCTATCGCGCAGTCAAAGGGCCGATGACGAGGCAGGATCTCCGCTTTTTTCTTTGAGAAGACCTCTGCGAAATCCTGGTAAGGTGCGGGCAGCAATACGGAAGTGTTTAGCAGAGATACTGTGGGAGGACCCGGAACCTTAAGACAGTTGGTAAAGCAAGAGGAACTCCATTGTGCTATTTGTAGCGTATCCCAATGGATTATAGGAGAGTGTTGCTGAAGCCACAGCAACCCCAACACCACTGGATGTACTGCCTTTTTCAAAACTAGAAAAGATATTTCCTTCGAATGCAGAGCTCCCGTCCGGAGAGTCAGAGGCATAGTGGAAATGGAGATGCTTCCGGGCAAAACTGTCTCACGGATAGACGTAATACGTAGCGGAGGACTCCGCGGGACTGTAGGCAGCTGCAGTTGTTGCACCAGATCGGATAGAATGAAGTTCCCGCCTGCTCCATAATCCATAAAGGCCAAAGTGTGGAAAGACCCTCCCGGGTATTCCAACGTCACAGGAACTGTACATTAAGGAGCAGAATTAACACAGCCTAGGAGTAGCCCCTCCATACTGCCTAGGCTTGAGCGTTTTCCGGACGCTCCTTGCACTGGGCTAGAAAATGTCCCTTCCCGCTGCAGTACAAACATAGCCTCAGCGTACGGCGCCTCCGCCTCTCTTCCGCCGTCAGAGGCGTGCAGCCTATCTGCATAGGTTCTTCAGGTGACAAATCTGCGTGTGTTCCTCTTTGACCCGAGGATGTCGTCATGGGTCTAGAGAAGGCCAGAGCTAGTGGAATGGAATGGCGTAGTGAATGTCCTTCCTTGGCCCTTTGCTGGAGACGTCGGTCAATTCGACCAGCCAAATCAATCACTCCATTGAGGTTATCTGGAATGTCTCTGGCGGCCAATTCATCCTTAATGCGCCCCGATAGGCCTTCCAAAAAGACCCCCCGCAGGCTGTCATTGCACCAGCCCACTTCCATAGCGAGTGTGCGAAATTCAATGGCATAGTCTGCCAGGGGCCGAGATCCCTGTCTCAGCTGTAGCAGCTCTGACGTTGCTGTAGGTAGGCGTGTGGGTTCCTCAAATGCTTGTTTGAAACTAAGGACAAACTGCTACAAGTCGTGCAACATGGGATCCTGATGTTCCCACATAGGTGAGGCCCAATTCAACGCCTTTCCCTCGAGCAGTGACCAAATGTAGGCTACTTTCACCGAGTTGGACGAGAATTGTCTTGGAAGCAGAGAGAACCTGATGTAGCATTGGTTTAAGAATCCTTGACAACCTGGATGGGGCTGGAAGCTGAGTGGGTGTGGTAATGTTCAACGTAGGAGCTGGAGGAGGTGCCGGTGGCGTCTCCGGTGGAGAGGCATCTAACCGGTTTGCCAATCGCTCGACAATGGCTGCCAAAACATCAAGGCAATGTTGTTGCTGCTGAAGCCGTTGGGCCATCCCAGGAATGGCTTGCAGTCTGGGCATTTCCGCCGGGTCCATGGCCTTGCAAACTGTTGCTAACTGGATGGTGGGCCGGCCTAGCGGAATGGAGAGCTCCGCCGAGGAAGGTAGGCTGGGAGGCGGAACCACAGTGGATGGACAGATGGAGTCTTCACCCTGGAGATCCGAGATCCCCCCAGGAGGAGCCCGTAAGGATCCGGACTGCTGGGACTTAAGTGACGGCAGCGAGACTAGCGGAGAATGATGGAACTTCACCCTGGAAGTCCAATATCCCCCCAGGAAGAGCCCGTAGGGACCAGGACCACTGGGACTTAGGAGACGGCAGTGAGACGAGTGAAAAGACGATCCGAAGGTCGAGGCAGGCAGCAGGCATGGAGAGTCGGAAGCAAGCCGGGGTCAGAGGCCAGAGAAACAAACCAGAGGCTGGATCAAGATCCGGAGAAGTCGGTACAGGATCAGCAGGAGCGGAGTCAGGATCAGCAGGAAGGCAACTGGAATGCAACTAGACACTCAGCAGAGAGACCTCGTTGCAAGGCAGCTCCATTCAGTCAGACGCCGGCTTAAATACTCTGCCAGCGTCTGACGTCAGCTTGGGGGCTGTCCAGCACTTCCAGGTGCTGGACCTTTAAATTGACGTTCCTCGCGCACGCATGCGTGTCTCCGAGGGGGCGGAGTCAGCAGCGGGCCTCAGCGGCGTCTCCCTCGTGGAGACGCCGCTGCCATGCGGCCTAGAAGGCTCGAAACGCAGCGGTTCCCAGAGCCTGGAGCCTGGAGCGGGGAGAGGCAGGTAAGGACCCGGTCGCAAGTCTAGCGACCGGGACCGCAACACCGAATATAGATACACAATATCTAGCTTTGATCTCCATGACATCTGCCTGTGCTACTTGGGGCCCTCAGATAATATGTCTAATTGCTCAGCATCTAGGAAAATAACCCCCAGGACACATTCATGCGGAGAGTTTAAACTTAAATATGAATTCTCCTCCCCATTACACAAGGAAAGGAGTTTAGAGAGAGCAGTACCAAAACAAAAAAGATCAGAGACCCTGAAGCATTTTCCTCTTCAACCCTATCAAATATAAAAGAGAGATGTAGCGGTCTCCTTCCGTGCCATTATATTTTAAAAAGCATTGCACTGACACTTGATTGGCACAGAAGGAATTGGCCATCCACCTCCAGTGCCTGGAAATTGCACTGGGAGCATTTGCACCAGCCACATTGACCGCTTCTGTGCCGAACGGTACAGCATTGTCCGTTTTCAATGCCAGCAGAACTTCACAGTGCGGTGAGTCCATTTCAAAGCCCACTACTGAAAGACAAACACCATTGATCTTGGTACCGGATTCCAACCCTTCAGCCTGCTGCTATTGAATACCATCCTTTCATGCAGAAATTACAGTTGGAATTTGTTCACAGTTATGTGAAAGGTTGAGTCCACTACTCTACCTCCAAAAAACATGCATCTAGTCTTAGAAAGACTTTCAGCTGAGCTACAGTCACAGTCTACTATCCCACCATATCAAAAGATTACACAGTCACAATAGGATATATCTTAAAATCTTCCAAAGCTAAACTATTATCTAAAGAGCCTCCAGTTCTAATTTCTGATTCTGAAGATGATTCCCTTTCATCTTTTGAATTTCAGTCATTCCAGTTTTTTTGAGGCATTCACAGACTTACCCTCGGACCCTTTACTACAGTCACCTAGGGAAACTACTGCGTTGAAGGATATGTCTTACCCTGCCTTCCTCCAGAAAATGCATAGAAACTGGCAAAATGTGGAATTGGACAATCTTCTGAAAGATACATCCAAGCGCCATTCAGATTCCAGGAAAACACAATGACTTGGCAGAGTTTGAATTATTTCTTTCAAACTCACAAATGGTTTCTTCCCTAGAACATTAGCTTCTCTTTCAAATCTGGGGAATGCTGCAGCTAAAACGTTTTGCAGCTCTTTTCAACCACAAACTTCCTGTCTACTGTTCGAAAAGACCAGCACCCGACTCCATAGCTTCAGATGCTTTCACGATTCCCTGGAACCAAGGCTTAAATGTATGCTTTTCCACCAGTTCCTCTCATATTGAAGAAAATACTCAAGAAATGACAAAAGAGAAAAATTCTCATAGCCCCTTTCTGGTCACATCAAATTTGGTTTCCATGGTTTTGAAGACTAGCTGTCACTCCACCAGTATGTCTACAAATATTCCCAACTCTCTTAACCTAGTACAATAGAGTATATTTCAACTCCAACCTCATGGCATGAATACTGAAAGTGAAATAGTATAGGCAATGACCTTATCTAGCGAAGTAAGAGGTGAGCAGTTTCTCCTCATCCTCATGCTATGCTTCCTGATTACAAAGGAAATGCATTCCATGGAGGAAGAGAACATAAGAACATAAAATATGCCATACTGGGTGAGTCCAAGGGTCCATCAAGCACAGCATCCTGTTTCCAACAGTGGCCAATCCAAGCCACAAGTACCTGGCAAGTACCCAAACATTAAATAAATCTCAAGCTACTATTGCTTATTAATTAATGGCAATTTATGGATTTTTCCTCTAGGAACTTATCCAAACCTTTTTAAACCCAGTTACACTAACTGCCGTAACCACATCCTCTGGCAATGAATTCCAGAGCTTAATTATGCGCTAAGTGAAATAATTGTCTTCATTTTGTTTTAAATGAGCTTCTTGCTAACTTCATAGAGTGCCCCCTAGTCCTTCTATTATCTGAGAGAGTAAATAACTGACTTACATTAACCTGTTCAAGTCCTTTCATGATTCTGTAGACCTCTATCAAATCCCCCCTTCAGTCGTCTCTTCTCCAAAACTGAACAGCCCTAACTTCCTTAGCCTTTCCTCATTGGGCAGCCATTCCAGGCCCCTTATCATTTTGGTCACCCTTCTCTGCACTTTCTCCAGTGCGACTATATCTTTTTTTGAGATGCAGCAACCAGAATTGCACACAATATTCAAGATGCAGTCTCACCATGGAGTGATACAGAGGCATTATGACATCCATCATTTTATTTGCCATTCCCTTCTAAATAATTCCTAACATTGTTTGCTTTTTTGATCACCACAGTGCACTGAGCTGATGGTTTCCTTGTATTATCCACTGACACCTAGATCTAGTTCCTTGGTGGTAGCTCCTAAGATAGAACCTAAAATTGTGTAACTACAGCAAAAGTTATATTTCCCTATATGCATCCCTTTTCACTTGTTCATTTGCCATTTGGAAGCCCAGTCTTCCAGTTTTGCAAGGTCCTCCTGCAATTTATCCCAATCCGCTTGAGATTTAACAACTCTGCATAATTTTGTGTCATCTTCAAATTTGATCACCTCACACGTACCCCTTTCCATATCATTTATAAATATATTAAAAAGCACTGGTCTAAGTATAGATCCTTGAGGCACTCCACTGTTTACCTTTTTCCACTGTGAAATCAGACCATTGTAATCCACAAAAGGACATCACCGCTTATCCCATGACTTTTTAGTTTTCTTAGAAGCCTTTCATGTGGAACTTTGTCAAACGCCTTCTGAAAATCCAAATACACTACATCTACCAGTTCACCTTTGTCCACGTGTTTATTTACCCCTTCAAAAAAATGTCGACTTCCCTTGGGTAAATTCATGCTGGCTGTGTCCCATTAAACCATGTCTATCTAACTGTTTTTTATTTTATTAGTTATAACAGTTTCCACAATTTTTCCAGGCACTGAAGTCAGGCTCACCAGTCTGCAGTTTCCCGGAGCCCTTTTTAAATATTGGGGTTACATTGGCCATCTTCCAGATGATTTTAATGATAGGTTGCACATTAATTGAAATAAGTCTGAAATAGTTCTTTCAGAACTCTGGGGTGGATACCATCCGGTCCGGGTGATAACAAGAATTATGCACTTACCTTGTCTCTACCCTGCTAGATTGCCACTACTGTGCTTATAGCACTTTGGCAAAAGAAACTTAGAACCTGAAGGAGAGGAGTGGGAGGTGGAGAGGAGCCTAGAGGCATAGGGGAAGGGGAGAGATGGAGAAAGATCTAAGAAAGATGGGGAGGGAGAGAGGAATTTAAAGACAAGGAAGAGGACTTTGGTGGTGGAGGA